>NC_140166.1:16883536-16911036 GCF_963971535.1 Notolepis coatsorum | reverse complement strand
AGTCTTCAGGGTATTCTTGTTTACCAGAGAGTTGATCCGGTACAAGAATCGCGTTCGTTGGTTGACTTTTTTTATTACATTGGATGCCATTTTGTCACAGGAAAGATTAGCCTCTAGGATGGAACCCAGGTAGGTAATTTCATCTTTCCTTGTGATAATATTGTCACCCACTGTAACCGAGAAGCCGTCGGTCTTGCTGAGTTTGTTATTTGAACCGAAGAGAATGGACTCTGTTTTGCCCATGTGTAATGATAGTTTGTTGTCGGCGAGCCATATGCAGATTTTGCCTAGTTCCGAGCTGAGGGCTTTTTCAACCTGTAACTTGTTCTTGTCAGAGACCAGCAGGGCTGAGTCGTCCGCAAACAGGAACAAGTTGCAGTCACAAGCTGACGACATGTCATTTGCATAAATTAGGAATAGTAGCGGTCCTAGTATGCTTCCTTGTGGAACACCACAGCTCACTGTGAGGGGGGGGGATAGGGTATTGTTTACTTCCACCATCTGTTCCCTCCCCTCCAGGTAGGATTGTATCCAGCTCACTGATAAACTATCAAAACCAATTGCTTTTAGCTTGTCAATCAGAATGGTGTGATTGACAGTGTCGAAGGCCTTTTGTAGGTCCAGCATGACCATGCCGCAGTATTTGCCCGCGTCCACCTCTTGTTTGATGTGGTCGTTCAAGTAGAGAAGGCATGTGTCAGTGGAGTGGGATGTTCTGAAGCCAGATTGGAATTCGTAGATTAGATTTTTTTCCGCAAGGTACTTTTCGATCTGTTCGTATACTATTTTTTCCATGACTTTCGAGATGGATGTAAGGATAGAAACAGGGCGGTAGTTACCCGGGTCTAATTTGCTGCCCTTTTTGTGCAGGGGTGTTACTCTCGCAATTTTGAAGTCCTTGGGGACGTGTCCCTGTTTTATGGAGAGGTTTATTATGTGTGTGATGACTGGGGTGATGGCTGCTGCTGAGTCTCTGAGGAATTTGGAGGGGATGTTGTCATGGCCAGTGGCCTTGTTTGGTTGGAGGGCGCTCAGTTTTTTGAGTACCTCATCTGTAGTTACTATTTCCAGTTTGAAGTCGTCTTTGTGGACGCCTAGGTTCTTGTAGTATGCTACTATGTGTTCTACCCCATACTGCCCTGAGTGGGAGGGTAGTTTGTTTACCAGTGTTGTGGCTATGTTTGTGAAGAAAGTGTTTAAGTAATTGGCTACATCCAGCTTGTCTGTGATGAGCGTGTTGTCCGTCTTTATGTTTATGTTTGAGAACCTGGTTTTGAGTTTTTTACTGCAGCCTAGTTGATTGTTGAGTAATTTCCAAAGTTCACGTGGTTTATTTTTGTTTTCCTCGGTTTTGTCATTGATGACATTTTTTTTAGCAGTTTTGATCATGGAGTTTACGTCATTTCTTAGTCTGTTTCTTTCTAGTTTGAGTTCAGTCACGTGGTCTTGGAGTTCACTGCTCGTGCTTTTGGTAAGCTTTGACTGACTTTTACGAAACTCAGAGCATTTTTTGTCTCTGGCTTTCATAGCGGTCAGTATTTCAGTGTGCATCCATGGCTCAGCGCGATTTTTTACCCTGGTGGTTCTTAGGGGGGCCATGTTGTTTAGTATTGATGAAAATTTGGTTTTGAAGCCAAGCCAAGTTTCTTCAACCAGTGTACCATTGAGTTCATCTGACCAGTCCAGACTCTCCAGTTCAAGGTTAAAGGCCTCGCTAGAGTAGGTTTTGAGGTCTCTAGATGTGACTGTTTTGTGACAGCCAGCCTTTAGTTTTAGCTTTTTGCGGGTACAGAATATCATATAATGATCACTTAACCCGCATGCTATAACCCCTTTATTGGATATCTTGGACTTGTCAGAGGTCAGTATGAGGTAAGGTAAGACAAGGTAAGCAGTACACAGGGGTGAATAGAACAATGACGCCCCGGGGAGACAGGGCAGGCAGGCATAAATACGGACGTTGATTACAAACAAGCAACAGCTGGGGGAGGACAGACTAGAACACGATAAGACTAGAATGCAAGACAAGACTAAATACAGTACAGACTAGATCACAATACAATAGATACAGACACCGGGGAGTGTTACGAATGGCAAGTTTCGATAGCATGGTGGAGAGTGGAACCCAGTTTGCAGCAGACAACGGAGAGATACTTAACAGGAAGCAGGAGACGGCGTAGTGACGATAATAAGGCTTTACTCAAAACAGAAAACAAGGAACACGACTGACAACAACGGTAACATGAACAGTGATGTCAGTAACGCGCTACTAAGTAACGCGTTATTGTAATCTGATTACTTTTCCCCGAAAATAGTAATCTAACGCGTTAATCTTTAAAAGCCAGTAATCTGATTGCAGTTACTTGTCCAAGTGGCTGTGCGTTACTATTTCGTTACTATCTCATCATAAATTCATAATGCAGGCGGAATGCAGTATTTTATTTCGTTTTCGACAGTCAAAAATACATTTTGAGCTGTTTTTCTTATTTGGGAGTGACGTCGTGTGGCAGTGAAAGGGTTACACAAGAATGTGTCCCGCGGCGTGACTGGACCCTCTGTCTGTGAGTGACTCTGCTTTGGTCCAATCACATTCCCCATCCACAGTCTGCGAATCAGAGGCAGAGTAGGGCGGGTCTTCACAGCACGTCATGTGACATATGCGCCAATCGTGTGACAGCAGGGCTCCGTCGTTACAGCCTCGTCTGCACGGAGAATTCCACCCCAAAACGCTTGTCTAAACGCAAAATTAAAAGTGAAACCGCAAGACGACTTTTGCGGTTTCTGTTCAGACTTCCATCCCAAAACGCTTGTCTAAACGTAGCCTCAGTCACTACTTCACGTTTGTGTCAGCTAAGCCGGGTGAAAAAAACATTCATATGCGGAGGAAACAAAATACTGTCTACCGCTAAAAACAGCACATCCAATTGCATTGAAAGCATCTGGAATCACAACACTAGCCGACGCTTCGACTAGGTAAAGGAGGACTCGGAGGTCCACCAGCCAAACATCAAAAGAGAGAGATTGTTTCTTTCCCTTTTGATTAATGTATATTTGATGGTGGCAGAGCAAAAGCTCTTATTTGCCAGATTTACAGTTAATTTACATGTTAAAGAGAGACTGATTGTATGTTTATAGAGAGACATTTATAAAAACAATTTAATAGTTATTGTAGTAATTGAATAGTTCAGCCTGCATTTGTTAGATGTGATACACTGGTTTTGTAAAACCACTGGCTGGCTGCTCTAATGCTGTGAGCATCATAGACTGTTGCTTTACCATACTTGATGGTACAGAAGCTGAAGCACTAGTTTAACAATTTACGTTATGTGCAGAGAAACAAGTTAAAAACAATTTATGCACTTTCAATAAAGCGGTTAAAAAAAACTGTTGGGGGAACGACGACGACTTCGTAACCTAGTTACTTTCAAAGTAACTAAGTTACTCTGATAATCAAGTAATCAGTAAAGTAACTTAGATTACTTTTTAAAGGAGTAATCAGTAATCAGTAATCAGATTACTTTTACAAGTAATCTGTGGCATCACTGAACATGAAACAATGAACCAGCAAGTGTCTGCTGGCCCACAACACCTAATATACAAACACTAATTAGAGACAGAGGGTAATTACTAACAGGACACAGGTGTGGTAGACAGAACTAACAGAACAGAGAGCACACATGGGAAAACAATAACAATTGAACAAACTGAGACCAACAAGACTAAAACACATTTACAAAACACAGACAGGGGTACACAAGTCTAACAAAATGGAAATACCAATGACAACATAGACAATGAACATAACAAACATAAATGGCAGCAAATAATGTTAATCAAGTGAGTGAGCTGATGCCAGATCTGCCACATCTGGATCAGCTCACCGGTTGGCAATGTTGTAGTATGAAGGGGTGTATGGAAGGGGAGTTGAGAAGGTCCGACACCTGGACCAGCCGAACCGGGAGGAGGGTTGCCGTCCGGTCCCGCAGGACCGGCGGAACCCTTACAGGGGAGACATACTAGACTAGGCAATGGGACACAGCACTGATAGCAGATACACAGGGAGCAGATTAGCGATGACAGACAACAGACTAATAAATACAGATAAACAGAGACACAGGCAAAGGGTGAACACATGTAGTAGCGCCGACAGGCCGCAGGATGGTAGCAGAGGATTGTTTATGAGCGGCACATGATTGTTCGTGGGGCCAGAGCAAGGCTGATTGTAACACTTAACAATTGTGTGTATTGAGCCATACTGTATTGTACCCATTCTGCAATCTGTTAATAACATTTTCAATCAATCAATCAATCTTCACTAGAAGTACTGGCTATAATAGAATCATCTGCACTAGATTTACTGGCCTCAGTAGAATCATCTTCACTAGAGAGGTACTGGCTATAGTAGAATAATCTGCACTAGAAGTACTGGCTATAGTAGAATCATCTTCACTAGAAGTACTGGCTACAGTAGAATCATCTTCACTAGAGAGGTACTGACCGCAGTTCTTCCTGAGATGGCTCAGGTCTTTCAATGTCTGCAGCAAACTGCTGCAGATGTTCTACCAGTCTGTGGTGGCTAGTGTCATCTTTTTCGCTGTGGTATGCTGGGGGGCAACACCAACACAGACAAAATAAACAAACTGGTCAAGAAAGCAAGCTCTGTGGTGGGAGCGGACATGGACAGTCTGGAGGTGGTGGCAGAGGGGAGGACGAGGAGGAAGCTGTACGTTATCCTTGAGAACCCCTGCCACCCCCTTATGGAACCTGATGGAAACAAGACAAACGTCTTTCTCAGGTCTGCATCCCCTTAACAATTGTATGTATTGAGCCGTACTGTATTGTACCCATTCTGCAATCTGTTAAATAAAGTTTTCATTCATTCATTCATTCATCCCTCCATGATGAGCTGACCGCAATGCGGTCCACGTTTAGCCACAGACTTATCCCCCCCGACATACCACAAAGCGCTTCAGGCAGTCCTTTGTGCCGGTGGCAATCAAGCACCACAACCAGGCAGGGCCACGATGGTGATTTGTGGACTGTAACTAATTAACATAATTTATTTTCTTCATTCACCACTTTTAGCTCTATTTTAGCCCTATTTTAGCTCTTCTTTTTAGCTCTTTCTTAGCCCTACGTTATTTGTCCATCTTTGTTTTTAACACGCACAAAGACATTTTATGTTATATGTATTAACTGTATTAACTGTTGTAGTGTATTTTTGATTGGTTATTAATGGTTATTAAACAGTAAACAGCACAAATTGTTATTAAGAAGCAATATGGACAGATTCCCAGACAAAGATGTCGATTGCCAGAGCTCTGACATCACCACGACGGGGAAACAGTCACCCCAATCAATACTGACTTCATCTTGAAACCTGATTTCATCAGGCAGGTCAAAAACCAGTTCTAATGTGATTAACAATTGAGTGACAGAACTACCCACAGAGACACACACACACACACACACACACACACACACACACACACACACACACACACACACACACACACACACACACACACACACACACACACACACACACACTCAGTATTGCAGGTGACATACTGTAGACTAGGGCTCACACACTGACCAAACCGGTTTTACCTAGGTAGGGATGACGAATCACATCACAGCATTTAGATTTGGTTTGAACTAGGGATGCTCGATATTGGCTTTTTTACCGATAACGATATACCGATATTGTCCAACTCTTAATTTCCGATACCGATATCAACCGATACCGATATATGCAGGGCCCCCCCCCCCCCCCCCCAAAAAAACTGAATAATTTCAGGTAATTAACATTACATATCTATTGTCGTGTAATTAACACAACATTATGCATACTTTGACAATAAATAAAATTATAATTTGTTCTTGCTTGCCTGGGTAAATAAAGGTTAAATAAATGTAAAAAAAATTTAAACCGATACCGATATTTTTTCTGATATCACATTTTTATGCCAATATCGGTAGGCCGATAATATCGGACATCCCTAGTTTGAACACATATAAGCCACTCATCTTGAGATTAGGACACACTCGACAGGGAACCGAACTGTGTGTGTCAGGGAGACTTTGATAAACCCGTGTACTGCTTTGGAGAATTGCATTGCTGCTGTTTGCCAATAAAACAAACTTTCACTCCCGGACCATTGCTCCACAAACCACTTGTTTCCAGACCTTTTCTTCTCCTCCGAACGGACCCAGAATCAAGCGTGCCAAATTAAGTCACGTTACTGTTTTTTAAATGGCTGTTGATGCTGTGATGGACACCTGAATCTCCCCTCGGGATAAATAAAGGTTTTCAATCAATCAATCAATCAATCAATCAATCAATCAATCAATCAATCAATAGAATCATCTTTACTAGAGATGTACTGGCTACAGTAGAATCATCTTCACTAGAAGTACTGGCTATAGTAGAATCATCTTCACTAGAAGTACTGGCTATAGTAGAATCATCTTCACTAGAAGTACTGGCTATAGTAGAATCATCTTAACTAGAGAGGTACTAGCTAGATGTTATATGTAAATTATGGGACAGAGACACCATACCGGGGGGAAGCGAAAAGTCAGATATCCAGTAGGGATCCCTGTGGAAAATTATTCCCAGGGCGATCATGCGAAACTCCGGGAATGTGGCCTTTCGATATGAGGGTTGGGGGGGGGCTGCTTTCCATGGATGGAAGCCGTTTGATCTAGGCCAGGGTAACAAGAAAGCATAATTAAACAAGTGATGTGTGAATGGCGAAGCCAGGATATTCAGAATAATTTATAATCAGAGCACTGAAAATTTACTTAACTGTGCTAAACGTTACACCCTTGGTGTCTGGGAATCACTTTGAGTGTATATAGGGGGAGGAGCTGCATACAGCTGAGATGATTGTTCTTGTGGACCCCAGGAAGAGTAGCTGTTATCATTTGTAACAGCTAATGGGGATCCTAATGAACTAAACTAAACTAGTCTGAACTAAATTAGTTAGATTAGAACATGTTTACATTAGACTATTGCAGTTAGATTAGATGTGGTCTACATTACAGACAGATGAAATTACTATTAGTGATGATGAGTTCTTAGCTAAGAGTAGATTATATTATATTACCTGTTTGTGTTAAGTGTCTATAAGCTGATGTTGTTTCAATTTATTTGAATTATTTTGAGTTATTATTTGAGTTATTGTCCCCTAATCAGAAAGCTCCAGGTTCAATGTGAGCAAGGCACTGAGCCTCTACCTGTTCCCGGGGGACCACAAATGGCTGACTCTGAGACCTCTGGTGAAATGCCTGCATTTATGTTTGTCTCAGAGAGATATTAATGTCTACATGTATGTTTGTCTCAGAGAGATATGAATGTCTACATGTATGTGTCTCAGAGGGAGATATTAATGTCTAGATGTATGTTTGTCTCAGAGATATTAATTAGGGCTGTCAGTTTATCGTGTTAATTAGATTGATTAATTAATTACACAGCAAATTATCGCGGTATGAAAATCAACTCAAAATTAATTACAACGAAAATTTAAAAGATTTTTTTTTAATAACTTTTTTTATCTCATTCATTCCATAAGAACGTAGAATACACATTTACAGATTTTTTTTTAATATGGTCCATTTGCATGTTCTTGGTATCTGATTCTAGGGACATCTATGGATCTCAGTGAATGTATTCCCAGTGTCAGAAATACTGTGTCTGTTACTAGGCTTGAATAAATTGTAATGAACCAAATGAGAATATCAATAAATTTTCTTTTATCTTTGACTGTGAATAACACTATGCTCAAATTGACCAGACCTGAAAAATCTAAGCAAATTAATAGATAGAAGATGATTAAACAGAAGGTTTTGTAGATACAGTACTGAACTGTTTTGTAGATACAGTGCCATCCGGACACATGCAATTTGAAATATGATTATAGAATATCGGGCATAAAATGGTTATGCGATTAAAATGCGATTAATTAGATTAATTAATTACAAATCCTGTAATTAATTAGATACATTTTTGTAATCGCCTGACAGCACTAATATTAATGTCTACATGTATGTGTGTCTCAGAGGGAGATATTAATGTCTACATGTACAGTATGTGTGTCTCAGAGAGAGATGTCACAGTCAAGACATACATTCGTAAAAATAAAGATTCTACATTCTGTTTTTATTTTATTTGTTTTAAATGAGACACAATTACAATGTGTTACTTATCCTCTCTCTCTCTCAACATGTGTGTGTGTAGTTTGATAATCACAAACAATTCACCTCCCACTACAATGCAGATTGACATCCCAATATCAATGCCACCGTTAACCTGGGCCACAGAACCCTGAGACAAGCCTTTTGTCTCAAGTAATTTCTGTCTCTCTGTGTCTGAATGCAATGAAAGGCACTTAGACAAAACAGCCTTCGCCTCTGTCTTACTCCGGTCTCTTGTCTCTGTCAAAATAAAACAAATGAAACAATCAGAGAGCTTGTGTCAACAACATGGAAATGAACCCCACCACTCTCTATTTCTCTCTCTCCGTTCTCTCTGTTTCACTCTTTCCGTTTCTCTTTTTCAATTATTTCAACAAAAACATTAATTATGTATGTTTATTTATTTTCTAAATCCGTTTTTCTTTCTTCTGTTGGCGTAGCAACAGCTCCACGCGAATTACCTTTAGAAACACCTCCATCTCAGACCTTGTGTGTGTTTGTGTGCATATGCAAGTATATCTGTGTTTGCTTGTGTATGTATTTGTGAATCTGTGTGCATCTGCATCTGTGTCTATGTGTGTGTGCGTGTATGTCCATGTGCGGATGGCGTTCGCATGCGAAGCGAGTGCAATTTGTGTGATTGTTATTATAATGAGGATGATTAATGGCTGAGGTGAGGCATTGTGGGTATTGTGTTCAGTCACTATGCCTCGCTAATGTAAGTTTAGAGAGAATGGGGAGAGGTAAAAGAGAGAGGGAGGGAGAAAGAAGAGAGGACAGGATGAAGGGGGGAGAGAGGGAACATCTGATTTTCCTTTATTGAGCATCACTTTATTTATTGCTTGTTTCTGTATTTACAATTTTCTTATGTCATTGTTTCTCATTGGCTCACTGGATGGCATCAGTTACACCTATAGAGAGGCAAAGTCCCTCCTCCACCATGGGACCCTATCTCTAAAAATATATGAACGGTAGTCAACAGCAGAGAGAAAAACACTTTTTTGATCATGAATGCCATGAATTACACATGATGTTTGTCAAGCCTCTTAAGCTGTAGCCATATTTTCAGAAAATTCGCCTAAAAGTACATGGTACCCAAGTAAATGGAAGATTGCTCCACTTCTACAAGGTCCATTAGCATGTTCTTGGTATCTAGGGACATCTATGGACCCCAGGGAATGTATTCCCAGTGTCAGAGATATTGTGTCTGTTACTATGCTTGAGTAAATTGTAATGAACCAAAGGAGAATATAAATTATTATTTATTTAAATCTTTCCATCTTTGACGAGGAATAACACCATGCTAACATTGACCAGATGTTAACATTCATTCAGCACTTCTTGAGATCAAGTGTACAAAAAAATCGAAGCAAATTAATAAAGGGCAGATGATTTACAGGGGATTTTGTAGATACAGTACTGAATTTTGCCATCCGGCCACATGCAATTTAAAATATGAATATAGAATATCAGGCCTATAAATTACCTTATTATGGCCAAGTCATACATCTATAGATCGGGCCAAATCTGGATTTAGTACCACCAGCCGCCCGATACAGGGCAGCAAAGACCGTGAATTAAATCTACTTAAATTATTATTATTATTATTATTATTATTATTATTATTATTATTATTATTATTATTATTATTATTATTATTATTATTACTGTAAGTACAGTAACTGTAAGTACAGTTTCTTTTGTATAATGTCCATAGCTCCGCCAAAGTCCACAGAAAGGTAAAGAAACAATATGTTTTTTTAATCCACTTTTTCTCCTCTTTTTTCTATTTTTCTCCCATCCCAATTCCATTGTGCCAATTCTTCCCTCCCCTGTCTTGAACGTTGCTCGCATATGCCCCCCACTGGCCGGTTGTAGGGAGGATAGAAGCCTTGCATCACGTGTCCCCTCCGATACACGAGGAGGCAGCCTGTCACATCTTTTCACCTGCCAGCGTGGACTCTCATTGGCGAGGCGTAACGTGTGGGAGGCTCACACTACCCCCGCCATTTCCTGTCTCTGCTGTGCAGGCGTGCCCAACCGACCTGTAGGAGTCGCTGTCCACAACGTCCAGGTTACCACCCATCGACTTCCACCCGCTGACTCTGCCAATTGAGTTAGTATGACGGCTGGCCCAAGCCGGAGGCAACGCCGACAGCCGGAGTCGAACCCGGTGTCTCTTGCGTTGGTGACGAACTATATAATATCACCGACATCCTGTTGGGGGATCCCCTTTGAACAGCCCTTCTGAGGTTTCTCTCCTCCACGCCGCCTGTGGTGTTTTTTTCCCTATTGCTAGGTTTTAGGGAGTCGTTCCTCATCTTCATTGGGGGAAAGTCTGGGGGTGTTGCATAATATGTGGATTTTATGGTAGTTTCTGTTCTGTATCTATTGTGATGTTTCTTCTTGACCTATAAAGCCCACATGGGGGCAATTCCTTGTGATTTTGGACTATACAAATACATTTGATTTGATTTGACAAGTTACATTATAGCATCAAAAGCTATCGTTAATGTTATCTGATGTTAGCTAACTTGTTTGTCAATCAAATGATCAGCAAAATTATTTTTTAAATTGACAAACTCCATATGCGTAGCTATGGCAGGACTTAAACAGGGTCAAATAATTATTTGCCTCTTGCCATACCATTCATATTATATTCATAATAAATAGGGTCCCATGGTGGTTAGTGGTCACTGTAATACTGTTGTTAGCTAGTCAACACTACAACACAACTAACTGTAATACTGTTGTTAGCTACATTTTACATTTACATTTAGTCATTTAGCTGACGCTTTTATCCAAAGTGACTTACAAGTTAGCTAGTCAACACTACAACACAACTAACTGTAATACTGTTGTTAGCTAGTCAACACTACAACACAACTAACTGTACTGTTGTTAGCTAGTCAACACTACAACACAGCTAACTGTAATACTGTCTTTAGCTAGTCAACACACTACAACACAGCTAACTGTAATACTGTCTTTAGCTAGTCAACACTACTACAACACAACTAACTGTAATAGCTAGTCAACACTACAACACAACTAACTGTAATACTGTCATTAGCTAGTCAATACTACAACACAATTAACGATATTGGCTGAGCGTCCCGCTCTGAGCCTTATGAGATACCCCTTATCTCCTATGATACCTATTGTATCTCCAACGAAACAACTACATGCACCCCACCTGTATGGGGCCCCGCCCCTATGGTGGCATAGCCCATATAACCATGACTCTGGTCACCAAACGCCCTTCCTCGCCAATCCCGTCCCAGGAAAAGATCCCTCAAGAGGGAACTCAGGGCCGCGCAGAGCAGGACGCTCAGCCAATACTAATATAACTAGGTTATCTACATAACCTATCGTTATATATCGTATTTGCATATCGCGTCCCGCTCTGAGCCTTATGAGATATGGGGAAGAGCGGACGCGAGACCCGACAGATGTACCCCCTGAGGACCCGTAAGCCCACATCAAGGGGTGCGGGGAGCCCTGTCACCCCATCCTTCCTAATGAAGGGGGGGCGCAGTCAACTCCACCTGAATGCGAACAAGAGGGAACCAGAACCCCTTGAACACACCGTACAGGCGGAACCACGTGTGACTCAACACACTGTGGCCCATACCCATACACTCCTGCTACCCGACCAAGGACGGGAAGCAGGAAAGGCCACAGACCCCAGAACCGCCTGGGAGACAGAACCCCCGGTCATGTCCATGAGGTAAAACCTTACAAAGGGACCCGGGGAGGACCATGAAGCTGCAGCACAGATGTCCTCCACCGAGGCCCCACCCAGGAGAGCGGCAGAAGCAGCCACCCCACGAGTGGAGTGCGCCCTGACGCCCCCAGGGGGATGCTGCCCAGCCAACGTGTAGCAGAGGGTAATGCCCTCGCACAACCAATGGGACAGGCGCTGCTTCGACAGTGCCTTACCAGCACGAGCCCCACCGTAACAGACAAAAAGCTGGTCGGTAACCCTGAAGTCCTGAGTACGGCTGAGGTAAATCCCCAAAGCACGGACTGGACATGACAGGTGAAGGCCCGCATCTATCTCACTAGTGTGAGGAGGAGGACGAAACGAATTGAAGATCCCAAGTCAGAGCCAAGGAGCGTTGCACCGGCTTAATGCGTCGAGCGCCAAGCAGGAAACGCTTCACAAGAGGGTGGCTGAACAAGACATCCCCTCAAACCCCTCATGATAGGAGGATATAGCTGCTGCATATACCCTCACCGTCGAAGCCGACAGTCTATCAAGGAGAGACTGGAGGTAACTAAGGACAGCATCCAGGGGGCAGGAGACTGAGTCCCGGCCCCCCGCCTTACACCACACTTGGAACATACGTCATCTGCCCGCATAAGCGCGACAGTGGAGGGAGCATGCGCATTCCAGATGGTAACACCATCAGGATCAAGAACCTGCGCCCCTCAACGTACCCGTCCCAACAACTGACCTAACAGATGTATGGGGAAGAATCCCTGGCGGCACGGCATCGGTCCCAGACCTGCCTGGCCATGTCCAGACGTAATCCCCACCCGTCAGGATGAGGACCGCCCCGCGACAGTACACCTGCACCCACATTCTCCCTGCCGGGGATGTGGGGAGCCCTCAGGCCTCGCAGATGTAGGACGCCCATAGCCAGCCGCCCGCCGCCTGGTGCAGACAGGGGGAGCGTACTTCTCCCTGTCTGTCGATACACGACACTGACGTCGTATCGTCCGTCCTGATCAACACCATTTGTGGACCAGAAGGACCGCTTTCAATACCAACACATTGAACGTAGCGCAGACCGGGCAGCATGGTTTGCCAGCTGCCCCCTACTGCGTTGGCCCGACGCGTCACCAGCGAGGGAGGCGTCGGTGAAAACGCGACGTGAGACAGCACCGTAACCGTCCTAGGACGGAACCTCCCGAGCGTGTTGACAACACGCTCTGAGATGGATGCCCATAGCCCTCCAACCGTTGACTGGGAAGAAGAGTACCCTACATCCAGTCTACAGCAACCCCAGGCTGGTAGAGACCTGCCTGGTACGAGACCTGACGATCCACCTTGACCGCGAAGGACCAGAACGTCATCAGGGCAGAACACTCCGTAACCCCTGACGACGCAGAGGCCCCAGTGCGGCCTCCACGCACTTGGTGAAGATGCAGGGAGCCAGAGAAAACCGAACGGCAGCCTCTGGTACTCATACGCTAACCCTGCAAAGGAAGCGTAGGTAAGCCCTAGGATGGATGATCGGAGATGCGCATACGCATCCTACAGGTCTATGGAGGAGAACCAGACCCCCACCTGACAGTGTTCAACAGGTAGAAGACGATCCAAAAAATGCTGAACCTTCCCATGGGACAGGTCCAGCCTGGGTCTTACACCCCTCCCTCCCGACTTCTCAGGCAGAGAACACCGGGAGGAGAACGCCACGACGATGGCTTGCTTCGTCCACAGAGATTGGATCTCGTTGACCAGAGCTGTCACTGCTGGAGACCCTGACAATGGGGTCTGTACCAAACCTGAAAACGGGTGGGGTTGTGTAAACACAAGTCCCCGCCTCAGCGTTCTCTCCATCCACCTCGACATATGGTACTGCCGTAGTCATATGTGACGACACTCCCAACGCACCCGCCGTCACGTGGCGCAGGTCCGCCAGGAACTGTAGATAGTTGGCCCGGTCCCCCCGCTGTGCGTAGCCAACCCTGGAACCGTGCGAGCAGCGCGTTCCGTGTCGGAACATCTGACCCTGACACCACCCACGAGGCAATCGCACCCAAGGGGGAACCCCGACAGAAAGGGCCGTCTGATACGGGGGGCTTCCGATGAAAAAAGCCCCCCCACTGAACACCCCTCCAGAACATGCTGAGGAGTTGTTCTGCAGCCGGACATGCAAAACCGTAGCCCTGCAGTGATATTACTACCACCCCAAATCATGTGAGCTGCGACCACTTGCCAATATTTCAGGAGTGGGAGGCACCAACATGATACCTGGTCTGGCGAAGGCGAGGCCGGGGAAGCCTGCACTGTGTGCCTCAAAAGGTTTCGAGCCCCCCTGCTGACAACACTTAAGTTGACAGACGTAACACCAGGCTCAACCAACACAGCTCAAGGTGTGGGAGCCGCTTGACAGCACAACATTCTCACGGACAGACCCAGGCTCAGCCATCAACTGGGTGTCAGCCCCTGTCCCCATGAGAAGCGAAAGGGTGGCCGCCCGCGCATCAACGAAGGCACGCGGCCCGCAGCCAAAGAAAACAATCAGAGCCCACTTTTTCCGCTGGTGTTGGGGAAGGGAGTGATCGGAGAGCGGGCTGCTCGCGGCAGGACGGTGACGGCTTGTTTGTTCAAGCCGAACCCATCCTACATGGCCGATCCCTCGGCCGCCAAGGCTGTCGGCCTTGTGGACACCTGTCGAATCAACGCCCAGGATACCTCCGGCGGGGGAAAACATGGCCGCCTGTCGAGGGCCTCGTCATCGCCGCTGACGAGGCCGTGCTCTCTCTTCTTCTGGCTGTGAGGCGGTGTAGGGCCTAGGACAATACCGCCCGCGCTCCAGCAGAAGACCAAAATCCCCTGCGGAGAGGGGAACCCTGAGCGGTTATAGCTTGCGGCTGGGTCAAAGCTAATAACGTCAACAACCTCGCGCGATGTGTCGACGTCGGCTGGCCCTCAAGGCCCCGCCACCAGACACAATTTTTTTAATAGAAAAAAACAGCAATTCGAACACAGTTCTAATCGTTGCCAATTCCATACCGTGGCGGTACAAGCTTTAACAGCCCACCAGCCACTCGCCAGGCCGACCCACCCATGGCGTCGGCCGGGCGGGGCACTGTTTCAATATGTCAAAAACAAAGGACTGATGTTAACACGGAGCACCAGTGGTGGTTGCAAACAGCAACCTCCACTGTGGTGTGCACCATGAAAGGGTTAAATGAATAAAAGAACTAAACCACAAAAAACTGTAGAATGAGCAAACCCATACACACAACGTTAAGGGGAGGCAGACCAGAGCGAACTAGTCCCGCCTTCATTCAAAATATTCACAACAGCACACCAGCCCTAGCTTAGCCCATTTACCAAAAAAGGTAAACAAAGCCCCCCCCGCACTACTCCCCCAGTATACCGATTGACCGTCAGTATGAATGGTTGAGAGGAGAGAAAACTGTAGCAAGACAGACCTTCTCATAGCAGAGTGACAGAACCAAACAATAGCCCACTACACAGGGCTGCCTCAGGGGGTGGGGGGCCTCGCGTTTAAATTCGCACAGGGCCTCACATTTCTCCCAGGCGGCCCTGCCTCCATACTACTACAGCCTAGCGTGAGGCGATGTGGAACCCAGATCAACAACCGCCTGCGCACAGACACGCAACATGTTTACCATGTCGGCTGGACCCATAGCCCCACTACCCGACGCCAATGTGGATAGGAACTAGCCAGCTGAGCCATAACCCGCCGTTAAGTCCCATCCTGCAGTAATATAGCTTTACTGCTACACCGCCGAGCTCACGCATCGCCCCAGATGGGGACACCGTTCGTTCCATAGACCCCGCCGGAACACAAGGTAACATACCTGGCTAGGATACCTAGCCACGGCCTACCCTGTTGTCAACCCATTTACCCGAAAAAAGGTAAATAGGACTCAGCAAAAAAACCCACAACAGCTACCGACTGACCTTCATTGATGAACCGGGCAAGAGGAGGGAGAAGAGACAACATCTCACGGCGGAGACATTAGAACAGCGTAGCAGTTAGCAGTAGTAATAGCATGTGGCATTAGCGATAGCATGTAGCATAGCATTAGATGTTTAGTAGCACGCAGCTTGGAAACCGTTCCCTGCAGTGAACGTTCACCAAACCATCCTGCCCCCGGCGCCAACACACAACATGGTTGTGTAACAAAACAAACCAGCATTACTAACACTAATACCCATGCCTGAAGACACAGGGCCTACCTGAGTACAAGCTGGCCCGACAGCCAATCTTGTACAGCTGAACCTCGATCTGCTGTCATCAGACGAGGAACATCAACATAGGCCCGTCGTGTCGCCGAAAACATGCGTCGAAGATGCCAGGGGCCAGCAACCTCCGGTAAGCTTTCAACATTATGACTCTGATCTTTTTCATCCTGCTAGTTACGTATGGTGCACGCAGCCAGTACGCTGGGACGAAAATAGAGGAAGGGCGTTTGGTGACCAGAGTCATGGTTATATGGGCTATGCCACCATAGGGGCGGGCCCCATACAGGTGGGGTGCATGTAGTTGTTTCGTTGGAGATACAATAGGTATCATAGGAGATAAGGGGTATCTCATAAGGCTCAGAGCGGGACGCGATATGCAAATACGATATATAACTGTAATACTGTCGTTAGCTAGTCAACAACATAACTAACTGTAATACTGTTGTAGTCAACACTACATCACAACTAACTGTACTGTTGTTAGCTAGTTAACACTACAACACAACTAACTGTAAAACTTCGTTAGCTAGTAAACACTAACTACAACACAACTAACTGTAATACTGCTGTTAGCTAGTCAACACTACAAGTACAACACACACACTTTACTTACTGCACAAATATACAGAAGCGTGCATGTGAACTTATGCACACACACACACACACACACACACACACACACACACACACACACACACGTCACACACACACACACACACACACACACACACAGAGCCCTCAACCTATGAGTGTGTGAGTGTGGGGGGGGGGGGGAGGGGGGGGGGGGGGGGCGTCAGGCTGACAGGTGGTGGTTTGGACCTCAGCATGCAGAGAGAACCAAGGATGTCAACTCTGACAGCATGTTTACCAAGGCCTCTGATTGGCTGAGAGCTGTCACCTGTCTAACTAGGAAGTGGAGGAGGCCATGTTGATTTCCTGTTATTTCTCTCTCTTATTTCTCTCTCTCTCTCTCTCTCTCTCTCTCTCTCTCTCTCTCTCTCTCTCTCTCTCTCGCTGTCCACAACGTCCAGGTTACTACCCATCGACTTCCACCCGCTGACTCTGCCAATTGAGTTAGTATGACGGCTGGCCCAAGCCGGAGGCAACGCCGACAGCCGGAGTCGAACCCGGTGTCTCTTGCGTTGGTGACGAACTATATAATATCACCGACATCCTGTTGGGGGATCCCCTTTGAACAGCCCTTCTGAGGTTTCTCTCCTCCACGCCGCCTGTGGTGTTTTTTTCCCTATTGCTAGGTTTTAGGGAGTCGTTCCTCATCTTCATTGGGGGAAAGTCTGGGGGTGTTGCATAATATGTGGATTTTATGGTAGTTTTTGTTCTGTATCTATTGTGATGTTTCTTCTTGACATATAAAGCCCACATGGGGGCAATTCCTTGTGATTTTGGACTATACAAATACATTTGATTTGATTTGACAAGTTACATTATAGCATCAAAAGCTATCGTTAATGTTATCTGATGTTAGCTAACTTGTTTGTCAATCAAATGATCAGCAAAATTATCTTTTAAATTGACAAACTCCATATGCGTAGCTATGGCAGGACTTAAACAGGATCAAATAATTATTTGCCTCTTGCCATACCATTCATATTATATTCATAATAAATTGGGTCCCATGGTGGTTAGTGGTCACTGTAATACTGTTGTTAGCTAGTCAACACTACAACACAACTAACTGTAATACTGTTGTTAGCTACATTTTACATTTACATTTAGTCATTTAGCTGACGCTTTTATCCAAAGTGACTTACAAATTAGCTAGTCAACACTACAACACAACTAACTGTACTGTTGTTAGCTATAGTCAACACTACAACACAGCTAACTGTAATACTGTCTTCAGCTAGTCAACACACTACAACACAGCTAACTGTAATACTGTCTTTAGCTAGTCAACACTACAACACAACTAACTGTAATACTGTCTTTAGCTAGTCAACACTACAACACAACTAACTGTAATAGCTAGTCAACACTACAACACAACTAACTGTAATACTGTCATTAGCTAGTCAATACTACAACACAATTAACTGTAATACTGTCGTTAGCTAGTCAACAACACAACTAACTGTAATACTGTTGTAGTCAACACTACATCACAACTAACTGTACTGTTGTTAGCTAGTCAACACTACAACACAACTAACTGTAAAACTTTGTTAGCTAGTCAACACTAACTACAACACAACTAACTGTAATACTGCTGTTAGCTAGTCAACACTACAAGTACAACACACACACTTTACTTACTGCACAAATATACAGAAGCGTGCATGTGAACTTATGTGCACACACACACACACACACACACACACACAGAGCCCTCAACCTATGAGTGTGTGAGTGTGGGGGGGGGCGTCAGGCTGACAGGTGGTGGTTTGGACCTCAGCATGCAGAGAGAACCAAGGATGTCAACTCTGACAGCATGTTTACCAAGGCCTCTGATTTTTTTTAAATGTATATATATATATTTATTTTGATCAACATTTTTATTTTTTTTTAGTATTTATAAGCTCCGACGTCATCGGTACTGCTATCGGTACTCGAGAAATTATGGAGTTTTTTTTTGAGGAATTTAAACGTCGCAAACTAATCTTGTTGGCCGTTTTCTATATCTCTCCTGCCTCGGTGTCTCTGCCTGCGCGAGGAGCGGGCTGTGCTCACACACACACTCACTCACACACACACGGGTGCTGCCGAGTACAGACAGCTCTGCTCTCATCATGGCGGACAGAACGAAACGTTCAAAAGTCTGGGTCTATTTTACTAAAGTCGATGCTGACAACGCTCGTTGCCACAAGTGCAACAAGACATTTGCCAGTAATGTATAAGCGCTGGTACTTGTCAATGTGGCTGGCGGGGAGCTAACGGGGAGCTCCGAGTAGAATAATGGCCGACAATCCGGAGGTAAATAAACGAACAAGAGCTTCTGATTGGTGGTAAGAAGAGGTGGGTGCAAGCGGTGGGACGTAATTGGCAGATCGACTGTCTGCCTCCGAATGTAACGTGACTACGTCACAGCCAAGAAAGGGAGCGCTGGATTTGTGAAAAACTCCCTGTTCCTAAACCACACGCTGTCAGTCGTACCACAGTACTGGCAAAACGGGAGGAGGCTATAATAAAAACAAGCGCCCTTCATCCAAATCCAACCACACCGGATTTCTTTTAACTAAAAAATGTATTATATATTATCGGAGCTATCAATAACGTTATCGGGTTTATCGGGATGACGTCATAATTGCTGATATCGGCCCGATAATTATCGCCCCGATAATTATCGTGCATCCCTAGTTAACCCCCGCGGGTTGAATGCCCACTCACGAGAATTCTCGTATTTTCTCGTATTTTTTTTTATTAGCGATCTGAAATCATAATATTATTTCATCAACCAAGTCTACCGTTGGAAAATCAGCCACTCCAGGCGCTCATATGTGAAAAAAGCGCCCCCTATCGTTTCCCAGATGGTAATTCACCCTTTTGGATGGGATTCAATGAAAATGAATGAGAAAAAAAAATCCGGACTCCACATTTTACTTCTCACTCACACAGCCATGGTGCGTCTATGCCTTCTACAACGCTGTTCGGTTTCCGGGTTCCTCTGATTGGCCGCTGACCTATGCTAGCACGCCCCCTTTTACACTCTCGCGCTGGGAAGCGCCAGCGGGGCGATGCAGTGGTTTCTCCCCGGCTTCCATGCGCAGCGCTGCCGCCGGCTTGACTCGGTCCAGCTCCAGCAGCAGCGGCCGTCTTCCGCCGCCTGCGGTATCCTCCCTCCGAGGCGGCTCGTTCTTATTATTATCCCCCATTGTTCAGGTCGACATGGTCGCACAAACACGCCGCTGTTGCTGGAGCTGGACCGAGTCAAGCCGGCGGCGCACGGAAGCCGGGGAGAAACCACCGCATCGCCCCGCTGGCGCTTCACAGCGCGAGAGTGTAAAGGGGGCCGTGCTAGCATAGGTCAGTGGCCAATCAGAGGAACCCAAAAACCGAACAGCGTTGTAGAAGGCATAGACGCAGCCGGGGTCGATCAGCTCCACTCTGGAGCCTCAGAGCAGCGGGGATTATGTGTTTTTACAGTATACTCGTGGGATCAATAAAAGGATCGATTTTTTCGAATGGCGATCAGGAATTGCAATAATCCATTTGGATACCATCTGATCTCAGGTAAGGAATCTATGTTACCAGTCATAGGATAATCAGACCCGTTTTCACGGAGATATAAGCTTTTATGTGATTATGTGATATGGCTGTTTGACTCTAAGAGTGATCAGTAACTGAGAGAATCGATTTTCAGCGCGCTGCACTAGCGTGCACACGTACACATATACTATCGATAATCTAGCGTTTATTTGAAAACGATTCATAAATAGGCCGCAAAATGACAACGTTCTAGAATATTCCAGTAAAGGGCGATTATCATAGAATGTCTTCTTTTTTCCATGAAACCGAGTGCTTTTCAAAATGCTATCAAACGGAAATGAATCGATAAAAAAACAATCTGCTTCGACAATGTTGACTGGAAATGGGTCATTGATAATGCGACGGGCAGAATAGACACATAGCCATAATTTAAAACATAGATTAGGCGATATTAACGTTAACATTGGAGTGGATGTGGGCATTCAAGCACTAAATCGTGCACCCCCTGCTGGCACTGAAAGTGTTAACAGAGTGGTTCCCAAACTGTTTTAGTCAGGCCTCCCTTGAGTAATTTTTTATAAATTATTATTTTTCTTTTACAGAAGAATTGCCACATTTAGTGTAGTCCCACACCATCTATTTTGTATTTTTTCTACTGGTCTCTTTTCATTCAAACAATGTTCTGATTTGGCTTTATTGGGTCTCATAGTAAGATAGCCGCTTAACATTTTATAAAAAAGAAAAGAAAACAGAAAAACCCTCTCATGCTTTTATTTTGTGCCTCGTCACACTGTCTTGCTTTTGGCTTTGTAACGTGATGCTCCCTGGTTGGATAGCTAATGTAGCGTGAGCTAGCTAGCTCGCTACCACAGGTGATACCTGATTTTGTGACAGCAACCCAACCAAGCAACAGTGTTTGTTTACAGCTTTCGTGTACAACACATTGTATTTCAATCTGAATATCTCTCCACACTGTGTTAGCGCTGTGCCAGCAGTCCACTAGACTAGGAGGAACAACCATAGAACTGTACGAGGGAACAACCATAGAACTACAGTAGCCTATATGAGGGAACAATGGGTCTCATTCCCGAATATTTTCCAAAGAGTTCTCTTGGAAGACTTATCTTGGAACCGACTGAGACAGAATCACTCTGAGTCCCCAGACTGTACGTATACAGACTGTACTTATACTGTACGTAGGGCAGAGCATATATATAGTATCTACTAAATCCTAATGAAACAAGTAACTAGAATAATATAAGCCTAATGTTCATTCATTAGACACGTAGGCCATACTGGCGCACACAAGACTTGTTATGGCATATTAATGCAGTCTATTTCCATGCGATTAGCTTTAGTTCTTATTTATTTATTTATCCACTGTCATTTGCAGTGTTGGTGTACTAGGCTACATAGTGTATTTCAATATCTGTTTTATTGATTAATGATACATTTGAAGGAATGCAAGTTATAGCTATATCAAACAAATGTCTGTCCCATTGTACCAATCATGTTGGCTATAACCTGCATTCTTTCAAATGTATAATTACAGAACAGATATGATACAGAACAGATATGTAACAAATAAGAAATACAAATTCCACAGAAGGCATTAAATAATTATTATTTTCAATAATTTCACAATAATTGCATAATTGTGTTTGAATATCTGAGTAATTAAAGTAATTATACATTTGTCCGAAATAGCTGGTTCAGATATGGTTAATCCAGCTGCCCTGTGATCAGATGAATCCATATTATTTATCTTTCCGACCAAATGCGTAATTTCTTATCGTACAAATATTGTCATATTTATTTTAATTATGATTAAGTAATTAATTCCAAGGAGGCATGTAGCGTTGACATGAAGGAATCACTATGATTCCTCCCAAATAAAGCCATTACGAACGGAGAACACAGTCTGTCAAGTTAATACAATTTTAAATTAGTCAATCAATCATAAGTGTGCTCCTCAGCACTCTGATTTCAGGAAAATTTGGGGAATCGCGCTACTAGCGCTACTATGTCTTAAATTGGCAGAAATCTGCCTGAGAGGAAATCTTTTGTCGTAAATCCGTTCGGGAATGAGACCCAATGTCTCTTTTCTTCTCATCTCATCTCTCATCACTTTTGATAATTACATCACTGTAAACTGACAAGCTTCATTTCTGGTTATTAGTGATACTCCGTATAAACCAGAACCAAAGTTATAGACACATTCTCTTTCAAACTAATTTGTTTAGTGGATGTCTGGATTTGGCTCAGATTTCGTCTCTCTTGGGCAGAAGTGTTTAGCAGGCTATGACGACATGCAGGCGTAGAGAGACAGCTCTGCATAGGAGTGTGACTGGTCCCATTACTTTGTTTACATTTGAAAGCTTCATATATTTGTCACAGGTTGACAGGACAGGGCTCCCCCTACTAACTCCCTTCCTCAAAATTGCATTTTAACCTTTTTTTTTTGTTTCTGACAATCACCTAAATATTGTGGAATATGGCCCTCATTGGATTACCACTACCAGATGGAGTAATCTAATTTATGGTGTGGATTATTGCATAACTGAGACGCAACTATGAACTGCTTGAACTGGGTGTTGCAGGATGTCTCTTACACAGCTGTGCCCAGAACATTTTTGACATTATTGACTAATTTATACGTGATTGGGTGCAGCTGTGGACAAACGACTATGTCAGGAAGGGACCTGGGGATTGGCCGATGGTCTGCCCCGGGTGCCTCTCTGCTAGTATTCCAAATGTGCATGACAAGATCATGGAGACAGACCTCGGGCTTTATAATGGGAGCCCACAGTCAACATGGCAGACCCTTCCTGGCGGAAGACTCCGAATGAATGTGAGTGCGCATACTCCCTTCTGCCACATTGGCTTCAGTTGCATCCTCCAACTTCGTCCTCTACCCATCCATCTTTTCCTCTACTGCAGGCGCAGAGGCTACTCATCTGGGGCTACTCAATGCACCATCCTACCCCCAGTTAAGTGCCCTCTTCTTACCTTGCTGTGTGTGGTTGGATGTTAAACTGAAGACAGCATGCCACTGATAGAAGTTTCCTTTCCTTTAGGAACCGACGAGACGATAGAGAACATTTTGCTACACTGAGATTTTTTCACGAATGCAGACAGTTGTTGAATATTTAGTTGGACCAACAACCCAGCGTTGGGCAGGCTTTATATCCCGGGCAGGCCTTATATCCTGGGCAGGCAGGCTTTATATCCCGGGCAGGCTTTATATCCCGGGCAGGCTTTATATCCCGGGCAGGCTTTATATCCCGGGCAGGCTTTGCAGGCTTTATATCCCGGGCAGGCCTTATATCCTGCGCAGGCTTTATATCCCGGGCAGGCTTTATATCCCGGGCAGGCCTTATATCCTGGGCAGGCTTTATATCCCGGGCAGGCCTTATATCCCGGGCAGGCTTTATATCCCGGGCAGGCCTTATATCCCGGGCAGGCTTTATATCCCGGGCAGGCTTTATATCCCGGGCAGGCCTTATATCCCGGGCAGGCTTTATATCCCGGGCAGGCTTTATATCCCGGGCAGGCTTTATATCCCGGGCAGGCTTTATATCCCGGGCAGGCTTTATATCCCGGGCAGGCTTTATATCCCGGGCAGGCCTTATATCCCGGGCAGGCCTTATATCCCGACAGGCCTTATATGCCGGGCAGGCTTTATATCCCGGGCAGGCTTTATATCCCGGGCAGGCTTTATATCCCGGGCAGGCTTTATATCCCGGGCAGGCTTTATATCCCGGGCAGGCTTTATATCCCGGGCAGGCTTTATATCCCGGGCAGGCTTTATATCCCGGGCAGGCTTTATATGCCGGGCAGGTGGCACTTTCTTTTGTGTTTCCTTCCCCACAACTAGGGATGCACCGATATGAAAATTTGCCACAGATACCGATACCGATTGTTCAACTAACACAATCGGCCGATACCGATACCGATATTTGTGGCAAAAATTTTTTTTAAATTTTTTTGTTGTAATATATATATATATATTTTTTTATGAAACTACTGTATATTTGTGTTACAAATTGTGCTCACCGATATGAACATAGGCCTCTTTACTTACTTAAAAAAAGGAAACATCAAGAAATAGCACTATCTCTCTCCCAGTATGTTCTGCAGGGCTGCAGCTAGATACTAGTTCTCCCAGTATGGTCTACCGGCTGGGCTGCAGCTGGATACTATTGTCTCAACCAGAGCTCAACCAATGACATTTTGATTGACAGTCGATTCTGCCAATTACGTCACACACCGCTTGCACCCGCCTCTGCTGTTACCACCAATCGGCAAGCGTGTATACATTTTTTACTACCGCTTTTGTCCGCCATTGATTTTGACGAGAGGTATTCTACAACAACAACAATGGCGGCGCGGCTGACGTTTAGCTTTTAGCTCCGCAGGAGGCATAATGATTTTACTGCAACAAATGTTATAATAAAACAAAGCCTTTCTATACATGTGTCTGATTGAAAACTTTATTAACAGATTGCAGAATGGGTAAACGGAAGGAACTGAGCTAGTATGAACGCATAATGCTTGCTACGTTCGGGTAAATAATATGCTGATGTTATTGAACGTGTAACACTAACTATATAACGTTAATGCCACAAAACGAATGCCTTGTTAATCATAAGTAGTAACTTTGATGCAGTAGCTTGTGTGTGTGTGTGTGTGGGGGGGACTGGGGATGGCGTTGTGCAGGTCGCGAGTGAACTTTTTTTTGTCTTTTGACGCTACACAAATTGATGGATATTTATCGGCCACTGCCATCGGCACATTCAAGCTTATCGGCCGATAGGCCGATTGCAGTCAACAAGGCACTTATCGGCCGATACCCGACCGATACATCGGTGCACCCCTACCCACAACGCTAGCTGTTTGTTCCCCACGTTTGTTTCTTTTCTTTCAAATTTATAATCTGATATTTTCAATTCTGATTCAGGCCACTTTACAGTTTTTCTCAATTGCTTTGGTGCATTTCTCTGATCAGAATTAAAGTTCTCATAACTGTTAGTTCAACCTCCACAACATTTTGTCATTTGTGCACATCATAGTAGCAGTTTCTCATTCCTCCGAACAAATTACAAATGCTTTTGGACATGCATCAATTGCTTTCATACAATTCTCTGCTGTTTTATAACATTATCATTTGCTTATGTCATGTCAGTCAAAATTAACTATACTTATGACTGCTGAATAGTCATTCCCTATAAAACTAATAGTCCTCATTTCATTGATTGAGTCATTACATACAAAAATGTTGAACTAGTTGTCAAAATCTATCAATCACGGCCTCACAATGGCTGAGGCTGGTCAAAGGGTGCAGCCAAATGTTGAGAGAACCACTGTAAATTAAATGACTGTATTCAAACATTTCGTCGGGAGAGCAGGTGTGTATATTGGACAGTAATTCAGCACTAAACAATCTGCACTGCACTACTGCCATTGTGTCATACATGAAGCTTGCAGTGGGACAAGAACTTGTCACTTTTTACATTTTACATTTAGACAGCTTTACTGCAGCACAGATTGACTGTATTGTAGTGTACAGTAGTGTTACAGTAAATATTTGCCATATTTACAGTATGGTACTGTACTGCATTATTTTACAAGTGGGAAGCACTGTTATTGTACACTACAGTAATATGGGTTACTGTAAAGCAGTATATCTCATGTTTGCTGTACATTACTGTAATTTTACTCTGCACCACATAGGATTGCAAGACAACCTCGCAGAGGTGGAAGAGGGCCCCTTTTTACTCCGCAACAAGAGGAAGCCATTTGTGCAATGGTGATTGCAAACAATGCCATAAGGTTGACAGAGATACAAAGTGCTGTTATAGAGGATGACAATATCTTTGGGAATATTGAATCCGTTTCAATCGCTACAATTGACAGAGTGCTCAGGGAAAATTAAATGTGCATGAAACAATTGTAGTACAATTGACAAATTAGTAGCCATTTGACTGGAACAGAGTGAAGGAGATCTGCCACCAGTATGCACAAGTAAAAATGTATGTGTTCTATGCATACTCTAATGTTCAGTGCTGTAAACTGGTTACTTTGTGTAGTGCCATGCAGTACACTTACATGACAGTTCATACTGTACAATATGTTGTCCAAAATGCATTATGTTACACAGGAAAAGTTTATAGTTTTTATCTCTCTCTCTTCTGGGATAAAGCGTGTACCAGGGAACCGCTGCACACATTATACGTTCATGAGGCGGGTTTCAATCTGGCAAAAGGTAGACCGCGTGGAAGAAATCCCATTGGACAGAGAGCAACCATTGATGTCCCAGACCAACAAGGAGGGAATATTACAATGTGTACAGTGTGTACAGTAATGTGTAACTGTAGATTTCAAATGGCTATGCAAATAGTGTATAGTGCTGTCTTGAGCATTTTCAGGTAGTGTCACCAATATCTGACTTTTTTGCATTGGAAAACACTTACAGAGTGATCTGTCATAATGAAAACATGACAAAGCCATTTGACTATCTTGTTCATAAACAATGGTGTCAGGACTTTTCATTTTGATGACAGTGACACTTTCATTGACATGAATACTTGCTTTTGAGGAATGAACTGTCCATTTTGAGCAAGTGACACGCTTCTGCAGGTTATCAACTAGGTTTTGCAGTTTGTACTAATTGTTTTGAGAAATGCACTAACAGTTATGAGAACTTTAATTCTGATCAGAGAAATGCACCAAAGCAATTGAGAAAAACTGTAATCTGACATAGGCAGCAATGTGCCAGAGAGAGAGAGAGACACAGATATAGACAGAGAGAAAGTGAGACACAGAGAGAGAGAGCTGGAGAGAGAGAAAGAGAGAGACAGAGAAAAAGTGAGACACAGAGAGGGACAAAGATAGAGAGAGAGAAAGTGAGACAGATAGAGAGAGAGAGATACGGGCAGATATGGAGACAGACAGAGATGGAGAGAGACAGACATGGAGAGAGAGAAAGAGAGAGAAAGTGAGAGAGAGAGAGACGGGCAGATATGGAGACAGAGAGAGGGAGAGAGAGAGAGAGAGAGAGAGAGAGAGAGAGAGAGAGAGAGAGAGGTGTAGGTAGTGATTATATGGTTCTCTCCATGGTGCTGCCCATTAAAGCAGCCTGCTAATAAAAGAAATGGAATGAATTCACACACCTACCTGACCC
>NC_140166.1:16873536-16878536 GCF_963971535.1 Notolepis coatsorum | reverse complement strand
CTGCCCGTGAGGAGCATCATTCGAGCCCGTCTCTATTGGAGAGGCTGACCGGCTTCCACCTGTGCTGCACGCATACTGGGATTACAGTCGCTGCCTTTCGTCTGCTGAGCAGGGAGTAATATACCGCCTCCGGGAGCCTATTGAGTCCCCGCTGACCCAGACTTTGCATTAGAGCATTGCCTCCCCCTGCTGGCTTACAACCGGTGGAACCCCCTACCAGTATCCCCTAGATATAATTCCTAATATTCAAGTTGTATTATTATCTCATGCGTAACCAGAGAATGGACATTCATTATTGATTTGCCTACGCACATTCCTTTGCCTTATAAGCGCATCTAGAGTGAAGTATATTATGTATTCTTGCTGCTAATAAATACTTAAAGACAACTTTGTGTAGAACCGATTCATTGTGGGGAAGTGTTCTCATCATATACTCGTGTACGGTATGGCCAGTATAATGTACATAAGACGGTAGTGGTTTAATGATACCATACTTGATTAATACAGTCAGGGAATTGTACCCCTCAGTTACAATTGGTCCTTCGAGCCCCGGATAAGAATTAGCGTAATATTAATATAATATTAATATTAACATGGCCGATGATGAACACTCCACAAACGGTTCTCCTAAGCTAGATCGCCCGCAGTGCAGACGGCAGCCACCTCCCTATCTAGAGGCATACACTGTCAGTCCAATACCTAGCTTTAAAGGGAAGTTAAATACGGATAAAGTAACTAAAGCGGATAGTAAAATTATGTCCAACCCTACCGACCAGGCTACCCCGCCAGTAGAGACCCTAGTGGGTTCTAACGTAATTGACCAAGCTCACGGGGGGGACCAGGAGGGACATGACATGACTTTACCCCCAGACAACGCCAACAAGACAGTCCCCGGAGAGCTCCAGGATAAAGAAAGCGCTCCAGGGACGGAACCCGACCCACCACAAGAAGAGACGCGCACCCAGGAGATGGATCTCCTCGGTACACGACAGGAGAACGGATCTCCAACGAGTACTGCCGGGAGCCGATCGCCTCGACCGGCGTCTTCCCCCAGCGAGGCGGACAAGATGCTGGCACAGGCACTCATCGCCACCCTGGCAGCCTCCACCGAACGCGATCGACTTCAAGCGCAACAGACGCGCGAGCGCGAACATTTTGCAGCCGAGCGAGAGCGCTTCCAGGCGCAACAAAGGAGTGAAGACGACCGCATAAGACTGGAGACCAGACGCCTTCAGACGGAAGAGAACATTGAAAGAAGCCGCGCCGATGCACAGCACGCCGCCGCCAATGCACAGCGCGACGTCGCAAATGCACAGCTCCACGCCGCCCATGCCAGCGCCAATGCCCAGCGCGACGCCGCCAACGCACAGCGCGACGCTGCCCAGGCCAGCGCCAATGCGCAGCGCGACGCCGCCAATGCCCAGCGCGAAGCATCGCGCGACGCAGCCCATGCCCAGCGCGAGGCAGAGCGCGACCGGCTGCAGGCGGAGCTGATGGACAAACTGGTTGCCATGGCGACACCCCCTCTCTCCGCACGGAGCTCCCGGAGATCGTCACGACAAGGGTCAAGGACGCATTCCCCTACCCGACCAAGCGACCCGGGACCCCGCCAACAGGAGGCTCCTGTCCACGTCTCCGAACCCCCTCCCCGGCCGGTCCATACGAGACCCAGCAACCGGGAAGAACCGGACCACGCCGAGAGACTGAACAGAAGACTCCAGGTCCTAGCAGAGGAAGAGGAGGAGGAAGAGGAGGAATGTCAAGCCGACCAGCAGCAACGTACTCTGGACCAGGAGGCCCAGTACAGCCCCGACCAGCAGCAACGTACTCTGGACCAGAAGGCCCAGTACAGCCCAGAAGTCAGCCCCGAGGCCCTGCGCTACAAACCACCGACTCAACTCACGGGTGAGTTTGACGCACCGCCAGCCCCGAGGAACAGCACCTGGGTACCCGGCCCTTGGTACCCACCAAGTACCAGCCCAAGACAACACGTAAGAGGAGACTCGCCTAGGAGGCCTCTCCCCCAACGCTCACCGATGTGCCAGTCATCCATGGCATCGTACCTTGGCACACCGACGTTCCCGGACTTCACACACGAGAACAGAGCACAGTACACAGAGCTACGAATGTGCTTAGAGACTATGCTGTCCGACGTACCAGATGAACCGTACAAGTATGCTATCCTACTCAAGCACCTGAAGGTGCCCAGAGCGCACAATATAGCGCTGGCATATTCCAGCTCTACTACCCCATACACCGCGGCTCTAGTAGCCCTCGACCAACGTTATGGACGCATATGGGACTACGTGATACAGGAGATAAGAGACATTGACCGTCTCCCCCCAGCCAGAGACAACAGAGCATTAGATGACCTCGCTATCAAGGTACAGTCCCTGGTAGGGATGCTGGGGTCCCAAAAGGAAAAAGGGATCTATGAACTGTACGCTAACTCTAATGTAGAGAGGATACTAGAGAAGCTCCCTCCCGCCCGACAAGAGCGTTTTCGGCGGCAGAGAGACTACCGCGACCCCAACGGTCCAGAGGCATCCCTCCTAGACCTATCTGAATTCCTCGCCAGGGAGGTCAGTAGCCTACGACTCGACACGTTCGTATGGAGTGGACCAAGCCCAAGACTCGGACCTCGGGGATCAACAGATAACCGCCGGTTGGTGACCGTTATGCACCAAGCCGAATCAGTACCGCAGCACAAGAACCACAACACCCCCTCGACGAAAGAGGACCAGTGGAAGATTGAGTGCCAGTACTGTGAGGGAGAACATCGGCTGTACCAATGCGACACTTTCGGGAAGCTGACCACGGACGAGGTGAGTCAGTGGATCAAGGACCACCGCCGCTGCTTCCGCTGCGCGCGCAGCCACCTAGCAGCTGAGTGCCGCTTGAAGAAAAAGTGCAGCAGGTGCGGTGGCACCCACTTGGAGGTCCTGCATGACATCAACAGGCGTCAGCCAGGACAACAGAGTGGGCCCGTCGCGGTAATGTACCATGCCGAGGCGGTGGCACCAGTACCGAAGAGCCACCAGACCGCTCCCTACTGTGCCTACTGCGACGGCGGACACTGGCTGGCACAGTGCGCCGAATATAAGACACTGAACCCCGTCCAAGTTGACCAGTGGCGTGAGGCGGCCCAGGCGGGCGCCGCCTACCGCGCAGGGGCGGCCCAGGCGGGCGCCGCTTACCGCGCAGCACGGTGCGGAGCCCACCAGAAGATCCAAGGCAACCGACCAACAGGAGTGCTCCACATTGACCAGCATAGCGGGACCCCCCGAGTGCTCCTCAAAGTGGTCAGAGTGCTCCTGAGCTACGAGGACAAGGTCCTGGACACTTACGCCGTCCTGGACGATGGGTCTGAAAAGACTCTCCTCCTCGCTTCCGCAGCAGCCCAGTTGGGCCTGCGGGGTGTCAAAGATACCATGACCATACGCACCATCAGAAGGGACCAGAAGACCATAAAAGGTGAAAGGGTCTCCTTCAAGATAGCAGCGGTGGACCAGCCCGAGAAGCAGTATAGTATAACCAACGTCTTCACCAGCCACGACATAGGCTTGTCTCAGTACACCTACCCCATCCCACAGCTGATGGCTAAGTATGTGCACCTACGTCAACTACCTATACCGCTTATCGACGGCGCCACACCGACCCTGCTCATCGGCTCCGACCACGCGGACCTCATTCTCCCAATTGAGGCGGCCCACATCGGACCCAAAGGATGCCCAGTCGCGGTTCAGACCCGACTGGGATGGACGCTCCAGGGCCCCCTCTACGGACTTGACAGTCAACCCACGTCTACAAGCTGCCTACACACAAAGGCGAGCGACACCGGCCACTCCCTCGTACAGCAGAGGCTATTGACATTAAGCGAGAGGCCCGTGAGAGAACCGTGGGCACCAGAGGGAGTTCGGAACTCCACCCCCCTCAGCTGCGCTCCAGACGTAGCTGACCTCGAACCCAGCACCCCAAGCGACTCCTTGACGGGGCGGCCGGGACCGGCCCCTCCTCAGACGGGGTACAGAGCAAACAAGAGAAACAGACGGAGGAGGAGGAGGCACAGCCAAGCACAGATCAAAGCAGTCTCAGGCCCGCTTCCTCCTAAGCCCCCCTTCATCCCATCCAGTCGTCATGACCATAGACCAGTCACTACCCCGAGCTGCGTGGCCGGCCGGCCGCGTAAGCAAAGTGACCACTGGTGCCGACGGAAAGGTCAGAGTGGCAGAAGTGCTCGTCCAAGGGCGGACCTACAACCGACCCGTGGCGAGGCTGATAGAGTCGCCAAGGCTCCCCGACTCGCTTAATGACGACCATGACCACTGACTTTGTGAACTGCCTACCCTCACAACGGACATTGAGTAGTGGACAGTGCGGTTAATCTGTCTCTGCTTAGCTAATTAGGTGGGACTAATTAGGAGGCGGCTGTTACAAAGGGTCAGATTAAACCGAATATATGTATTTATTGATTGATATATATTGCATAATATTTGTATATCGTTTGATATCCCTTGTGTATTCTTTGTACATATACACGGAATATCCCTTTAACCTACTACAGACCATAATATTTCGTTCTCTTATTGGATGGCGTGCCACCAGCGCCAGTGTCTTACCCCCAGAGTCGAGTTCAAAGCTACCGTCAAGGCTTGTCTCAACATGCCCGGTTCTGCCCAGGACTACGAGACAGGAATAAGGCTGGCACTAGATTATTCCCCGTACATATAAATATGGCGCAGGTGAATACAGAAGTAGTTCAGTCCGCAGTCCGTTCAGTTCAGTCTTAGTAACAAGTGAAGCCTCACCCACTATGCAACGTGCGGTGAAGTAGGGCTCGTATTGCCCCAAGATAGAGTCTTGTTTATCCTAATACGTTTGTTCAACGTATCGTTCGCTCCTTACTAGTAAAAGCCTTCATCACGAGTCAAAGACCAAGTGAAGTGAGCAATTGTGCGTCTAAATAGAGCACTTATAGCCGCGTGCGAATAGGATAGTGG
>NC_140166.1:16833536-16866036 GCF_963971535.1 Notolepis coatsorum | reverse complement strand
TGGGAGTGCTTGCATTATTTCATTTATTTGCATTTATTTTAAATTTGTTGGACCTTATGGTGTTCTTCTTCTTGACTTGTTTAAAGAAGACATGTACGGCCCATGGGGACATTAACGTGTGTTGTCGGGCCTTATAAATACATTTAATTTGATTTGATTTGAATGGATGGTACCGCGAAGCGCAGTCACGATGGACTTCAGATGTTGTGAAGTGACTGGGGTGAGTAGCAGTACTATGGGTTAAACTCACTCTCACCCTTCAAAGACACATAGACAGGTTACTGTTAGGGTAGCATCAACTTGAGCCCAAGAGCAGAACACAGGGGAGAGGAGAATGAGGCGGTTTAGGATGTTTATTTCAAGGTACCATGCAGACAGGTTAGAGAATGTTAGGAATGTGTGTGACGGGGGGAAGGAAGGTCACTCCGCGTGATTCCCAGGGAGAGTCCAGGCTAGGTGATTCACAGGAAGAGTCCAGGCTAGGTGATTCCCAGGGAGAGTCCAGGCTAGGTGATTCCCAGGAAGAGTCCAGGCTAGGTGATTCCCAGGAAGAGTCCAGGCTAGGTGATTCACAGGAAGAGTCCAGGCTAGGTGATTCACAGGAAGAGTCCAGGCTTGGTGATTCACAGGAAGAGTCCAGGCTAGGTGATTCACAGGAAGAGTCCAGGCTTGGTGATTCCCAGGAAGAGTCCAGGCTAGGTGATTCACAGGAAGAGTCCAGGCTAGGTGATTCACAGGAAGAGTCCAGGCTAGGTGATTCACAGGAAGAGTCCAGGCTAGGTGATTCCCAGGAAGAGTCCAGGCTAGGTGATTCACAGGAAGAGTCCAGGCTAGGTGATTCCCAGGAAGAGTCCAGGCTAGGTGATTCACAGGAAGAGTCCAGGCTAGGTGATTCACAGGAAGAGTCCAGGCTAGGTGATTCCCAGGAAGAGTCCAGGCTTGGTGATTCCCAGGAAGAGTCCAGGCTTGGTGATTCCCAGGAAGAGTCCAGGCTAGGTGATTCACAGGAAGAGTCCAGGCTAGGTGATTCCCAGGAAGAGTCCAGGCTAGGTGATTCACAGGAAGAGTCCAGGCTAGGTGATTCCCAGGAAGAGTCCAGGCTAGGTGATTCACAGGAAGAGTCCAGGCTAGGTGATTCCCAGGAAGAGTCCAGGCTAGGTGATTCACAGGAAGAGTCCAGGCTAGGTGATTCACAGGAAGAGTCCAGGCTAGGTGATTCCCAGGAAGAGTCCAGGCTAGGTGATTCACAGGAAGAGTCCAGGCTAGGTGATTCACAGGAAGAGTCCAGGCTAGGTGATTCCCAGGAAGAGTCCAGGCTAGGTGATTCACAGGAAGAGTCCAGGCTAGGTGATTCCCAGGAAGAGTCCAGGCTAGGTGATTCACAGGAAGAGTCCAGGCTAGGTGATTCACAGGAAGAGTCCAGGCTAGGTGATTCACAGGAAGAGTCCAGGCTAGGTGATTCCCAGGAAGAGTCCAGGCTAGGTGATTCACAGGAAGAGTCCAGGCTAGGTGATTCCCAGGAAGAGTCCAGGCTAGGTGATTCCCAGGGAGAGTTCAGGCTAGTGGTGTCTCGAGGTGAGACGCAGGCCGGGAGCGTGTAGTCCACGGCTGGTGAAGCAACACTCGGACAGTGAGTGGCAGGAAATGCAGGACTCATATCAGAGCCGGTGATGATCTGACGAGTCTCAGGTGCGAAATGCAGGACTCATATCAGAGCCGGTGATGATCTGACGAGTCTCAGGTGCGTCGATTGATCCCAGGTGACAGCGTGTGGAAGCTGGGGTAGAAAGCTGCCCATATAAGGGCGTGGAAGCAGCAGGAGAGAGAGAGGCCCTGGCCGTGGTTGTAACAGTTACAAAGCAGTGAGTTCTCTTCTTGGTATAGCGGTCTGTGCTGTCGACCCGTGGTGCGGCAGACCACGGTTCGAAACTCCCTCTGGGCATCAAAGTATATATGTAACGGTTGTCACATTGTCACCTTAAACTTCGATGCCCCGAGGGTGTTTCGAACACGGGCAACAGCACAGACCGCTATACCAAGAGGTGAATTCACTGCTTTGTAATGCGTCTGTGTCTTTTGAGGGTGAGAGTGAGTTTAACCCATAGCACCGCTACTCGCCCCAGTCACTTCACAACATCGGAAGTCCATCGTGACTGCGCTTCGCGGTACCATCCATTACATATGCTGATGCAGGCAATCCATCCCTACTACTACTCCTTGACCTCACAGCCGCCTTTGATACGGTAGATCACCACATCCTTTTAGCTCGCCTCGAGCATTACGTAGGCCTTAGGGGCCCCGTCTTAGACTGGTTCCGGTCCTACCTAAGCAATAGGACCTTCTCTGTCCAACTTGGTGACTTCACTTCCTCTGTGGCCCCCCTCACCTGCGGGGTGCCCCAAGGCTCGATATTGGGTCCCACCCTCTTCCTCTTATATATACTCCCCCTAGGCCAGATCTTGGCAAAACATAACATCTTATTCCATTGCTTCGCCGATGACGTGCAGGTCTACCACCCCTTAACACTATGGCGTCCGTTCACGAGTATATACGTGTTTCGATTCCATGCGTTGTGGACCAGAGCCACGTATATACTCGTGGCAAGTTGTTATTGTTTTATTCCATATTTATAACGCTTATTAGGTCCCCGATTCACTTGCAGGATCTTTCCACATATTTGATTTTCAAAACATGCAGTACTGGCCAGATCCGCTTAGGGGCGCCATCGCTCCACTGCAGTATCATTATGTGGATTTAAAAAAAAATTGCTTTTACAGTCCTGTGGGCGGATCATAGAGCCTTGATTCCAAACGAAGAACCTCCATCTTTGATCAGCTTGCCGAACGTATTCTTCAGCGTGGAATAATGGGATTTATTAGCCAATGTTCATATCGATCTACCAGAATCCGATGACTGGTGAGGAAATGCTGCCGGCGATCACATGGCCTGACGGTAGGATAATATTACCCCAATTTACAGCTGGATTGGACATTGTTTTATAACCTAACGTGATAGACTACTGACATTGGCTATCTGAACGCACACTCTATTGCTAATCAATAATACTGATCAACGTTCCCCGCTGCCCCCATTTCATCCATAGATGCTCTGTAATAGTCCGGATGCTACGCAGTTTGTTTTATTTCATTCGTATATATACAGCAGAAATGGCGTTTGATATAACGGCGCCAACGTTTAGCCTTTTTTGCAGCCTCCTGCAGAAAAGCCTAGACGAAAAGTGCGATATACCTTATATTCACGACGCTATAAAATGACAACCAACCGATGGTTTTTATTTTCTTTAAGCCATTATGAAGGCACGGTTTATGCACTCAAGTGACAATGAGAATGGACAGATAGCAATACTATAAATGATATATATATCTCTTAGAAAGTACATCGGTTTGTTTACAATCCTCTGTCCTCTGAGGCCTAAATCGCAGCGGGGCTCCGGTTGCCATAGTGTTAAAACCCACCCAAGGGAAAACATCAATAAAACCACTACTTGACTGCCTGGCAGAAATCAAGTGCTGGATGTCTGAAAACTCCCTGACATTAAACGAAGGGAAAACCGAGGTCATTGTTTTTAATAGTGCCCCCCCGGCCCCCCTCATTGACGCACTTGGTCCCCTGGGTCCAAACCTCTCCACCTCTGTCAGAACTCGGGGTCATCTTTGACAGCAATTTAAAATTTGATAAACAGGTCAGCGCTGTAGTCAAAAACTGTTTTTACCACCTCAGATTCCTGGCGAAGACAAAGGCATACCTCTCCCAAAGTAACCTAGAGACGGTGATACATGCCTTTGTCACCACTCGCCTCGACTACTGCAATGCCCTCTACACAGGCATCGACAAATCCCTGCTTCGCTGCCTACAACTGGTGCAGAACGCAGCCGCGCGCCTCCTCACCAAAACAAAAAATCATGAGCACATCAGCCCAGTTTTGGCCTCGCTCCACTGGCTACCTGTTCGTTTTAGAATAGATTTTAAATTAGCCCTAAATGTTTTTAAATCACTAAATGGCACGGCTCCTCCCTATCTATCCAAGCTCTTGCACCGCCACACCCCCCACCGATCCCTCAGATCAGCTGACCAGCTGCTATTGGTGGTGCCTAGGCTCAAGACTAGGGGAGACAGAGCCTTCTCCGCCACACCGCCTAGATTGTGGAACAGCCTCCCCCTCAGCGTACGGGCCGCCCAGACCATGCAGGCTTTTAAATCACTTTTAAAAACCTACCTGTTTTCCTTGGCCTTCCCCCCCCCCCACTTAATCACCACTAGACCCCTGGCCCTTCTATCCTCTTTGTTTTACTGTGTCCTACCTGTTTTTATTACTTTCATTGTTTTACTGTGTTTTTAATCTTATATCTTGCATCATATTATTTTGTTTTTATCAACCTGCCTGTGAAGCACTTTGGTGCCAGCTGCCGCTGCCTGGAAATGTGCTATACAAATAAAATTGACTTGACTTGACTTGACATATATATATAAATATTTGTGTGCATCTCATTATTCATGCTTTCCCAAATTCATATTTATGATGTGAGTGTTGTGTGTTAGCATTAAGAGTCTGCTGTTAGCTAGTGTTGTGTGTTAGCATTAGGAGTCTGATGTTAGCTAGTGTTGTGTGTTAGCATTAGGAGTCTGCTGTTAGCTAGTGTTGTGTGTTAGCATTAGGAGTTTGATGTTAACTTGTGTGTGTGTTTGCATTCAGAGTCTGCTGTTAGCTAGTTCATGGTGTGTTTTGTGTGTTAGCATTAGGAGTATGATGTTATCTAGTGTTGTGTGTTAGTATTAGGAGTCTGATGTTACAGTAGCTTGTGTGGTGTTGTGTGTGTTACCATTAGGAGTTTGATGTTAGCTAATGTTGTTTTGTGTGTGTTAGCATTAGGAGTCTGATGTTAGCTAGTGCTGTGTGTTAGCATTGGGAGTTTGATATTAGCTAGTATTATGGACAAATCTAATGTTCACCCTCTTTCATTCTTTGTACAGTATTTTGTGTACTATCCCTTTATAGCTTGTACGATAAACCAGCTTACTGGGCATACATTTTCTAGCGTAGTGTCTGGAACCACTTTAACAACCAACTCTCTCATAACAAAATATCTTAGGTTCTGCTAGGCCCAGGTGCAGTTTATCACCCCTGCTGCATTTCCCATGAGAACTACTTGTCTTGTTTTTTCCTGTATGCAAACCTTGTGCTTCCATCTTATTGTATACACGTGAGTGTGACTACACTTCTGTCTAATTTCTGGTCAGACGTCATTATGCGTGTACATCTCTGACTTTGAACTGAGGAACTTCTGTGATAACAGAACAGAAATAAACTACTTTATTTGGAATAGCTTGACTCAATCTCAATTTCTGTACTGGACTTGGTAAAATTATTTCCCACAACACCAGTGTTGTGTTGTGTGTGTTAATAATAATAATAATAATAATAATAATAATAATAATAATAATAATAATAATAATAATAATAATGAATTGCTTTTATATAGCAATTTTCTAGACACTCAAAACGCTTTACAATGTTGGGTGGAAACTGGAAATGGCCTCCTTCACCACCACTGGTAGCACCCAACCTTGGGCTATGCAGGCTCAATGGCTACCATACACTGGTACCCGGCACACATCACACTACACAATGGCTGAACGGCTCAGGAGACAGGGATTGATATCAGTCAATTTAGGGGAAGGGATGATTAGGTGGCCTTGATGTCAGAGACCTGATTGGGAATTTGGCCTGGAACGTTGGGGAACCCCCTATACTCTTTACGATAGGCGTCCTGGGTTCTTTAATGACCGAATTCAGTCAGGACCTCGGTTTAGCGTCTCATCCGAAGGATGGCACTCGCAGCTGTACGGTGTCCCTATCACTGTAACAGGGGCATTGTTACTGACAAATCCAGAGGACAGAGTGCCCCCTGCTGGACAACAACACCACTTTCCGACAGCAGCCTTGACCGGGGCTCGAATCGGTGATCTTCCGATCATGATTCCGGAGCTCTTGTGTTGGGATCATCCCTATGTTCCCCGGGTCCTATGTTCCCCGGGTTCTATGTTCCCCGCTTTGATTGATTAATAGATTGAACATTTTATAAATTTTTATTATTTTATTAATTATTAATGTCCGCCTTGTTTCGAACGGTTAAGCTTAGGCCCTCGTTTGAACTGGTTAAGGTTAGAGTTTGGAATCAGGGCTGGTGGTCTAAAATTTTCAATCTATCAATCAATCAAAGCGGGGAACATAGGACCCGGGGAACATAGACATGCTCCCCTTGTGTTGTTGTGTGTTAGCATTAGGAGTTTGATATTAGCTAGTGTTGTGTTGTGTGTGTTAGCGTTAGGAGTTTGATGTTACTCAGCTGATAGAGGTGTACCCTTCCTGCTGTCTTGTTGTACAAAACTTGTAAGTCGCTTTGGATAAAAGCGTCAGCTAAATGACAAAATGTAAAATGTAAATGTAAACTAGTGTGTTGTGTGTGTTAGGCATTAGGAGTTTGATGTTAAGTAGTATGTTGTGTGTGTTAGTATTAGGAGTTTGATGTTAACTAGTGTTGTGTGTGTTCAGTGCCGTCTGGGAGAAATGCGAGGACCTGTGCGAGATTTAATACGTTGACTGTATGCAAAACAAACAAAAAAAATTATTATTATATAATTTTTTATTAATTTTCTTTACCTTTAGGGGGGGGGGGGGCCTAAAGGTAAAAAGAATTTATAAAAAATTATATAATAATAATTATTTTTTTTGTTTGTTTTGCATACAGTCAACGTATTCTTAAATAATAGCACTGCCCGAGGCTGGGCATACAGTCAACATATTCTTAAATAATAGCGCTGCCCGAGGCTGGGCATACAGTCAACATATTCTTAAATAATAGCGCTGCCCGAGGCTGGGCATATGATATGTGTTGCCATAAATGTCATGTATGTTGAGTATGTCATAAATGTCAATATGAATTGAAAATGGGGGACCCTGATGTAAACAAGACAAACGTCTTTCTCTGGTCTGCATCCCCTTAACAATTGTGTGTATTGAGCCGTACCGTATTGTACCCATTCTGCAATCTGTTAAATAAAGTTTTCATTCATTCATTCATTCATACAGTCAACGTATTCTTAAATAATAGCGCTGCCCGAGGCTTAGTGGCAATGCACCTGTACAGTCGTACACCTGGCAGTAACAGGGACAATGCATAAAACATCCCTGGAACCTGATAAACAAGCTTAAAGCCAGGTAAATTTTTCAAGCACGACATGCAGATTTGCAGTTTTGCCTTTATTTGAATCGAACTTGAGCTTAGTACACACGTCACAAACTGCACGAGCACAGTGTGAGCAGACCCTGTTGCACGATGCAACACACCGAGTGAGAGAGAGAGAGAGACAGAGAGATCTCAAACCTACCGAAGTCGGCCCATGTCACCCCACTTCTTAGGGACCTGCACTGGCTCCCCATTGCTGCACGAATCCGCTTCAAGGCCCTCGACCTAGCATACCGTGCGGCAAAGGGAACCGCTCCCGCCTACCTCCGGTCAATGGTCTCTAACTACACACCCTCAAGACCCCTACGCTCTGCATCTTCTGGCCACCTCAGACCTACTCCTATCCAAGCTCCGGGAGGGTCATCAAAGAGAAGTCGCCTATTCTCAGTCCTTGCCCCACAATGGTGGAATGAACTACCCACCCCAGTTAGGACAGCCAAAACACGTCCAATCTTTCGCCGTCGACTAAAGACTCACTTCTTCAACCATTATCTGAATTAAAAAAATATATATCTAACCCTAACTAACCGTACTGTCATGCACTAATAAACTAACCTACACTGTAGCACTCAACACTTTGATGAACATTGTTGCTCAGCTGATAGAGTTGTGCCCTTCCTGATGGCTTGTCGTACAGAACATGTAAGTCGCTTTGGATAAAAGCGTCAGCTAAATGACTAAATGTAAATGTAAATGTAGAGAGACCGAGAGAGCGAGAGAGAGAGATAGCAAGAGAGAGAGCGAGAGAGAGAGAGCAAGAGAGAGAGCAAGAGAGAGAGAGAGAGCAAGAGAGAGAGAGCAAGAGAGTGCGAGAGAGAGAGCAAGAGAGAGAGAGCGAGAGAGAGAGAGCAAGAGAGAGAGCGAGAGAGAGCGAGAGAGAGCGTGCGAGAGAGAGAGCGAGAGAAAGAGAGAGACAGGGAGAGAGAGAGATCCACGGCGGGAACAGAATAGATTGCATTAAAAACTCACCAAACGTCCAAGAGGAAGGAGACAACCGTGGAGATGACAAAGTTCACCAGTCCATATTGTCCCCCCCGTTGGGATGAACTTGGGAGTCTGTTCCTAGTTTATCTGCCACACGTTAGCACTCGATAACATAGCTAACGCTAGTTAGCTGTCCCTGCCTTTAGCTAAGCCGACATGGCTAGCCTGACTGAACATTCTAACATGCAACAACTTTCATCTTCAGTCCATCTGCCGAACGTCCTCTTCGTCTTGGCATAACCTAATCACTATACTTGGTATTGATAAGCTTACGGCACGCTGCGTTATTTCTTCTGCTCCGATGCTGCACATTTCTTCCGTGGATAGCACCGAATAGTCAGACCCCGTACCTGTAACCCCTCCCCTCATTGAAACCAATAGTATATCTGTAGAGCCGCAGAGCTCCAATAGTATATCTGCAGAGCCGCAGAGCCCGGAACAAATCAGACACAAACGTTCTACAAACGTGTCTAATGTGAAATATATAAGCATGTAAGCAAAACTAGATTTTAGGTCTGTGATGGAAAGTGATTGTTAACATTCTATTTATTTATATTTTTATAAAAAAAAAAAATTTGAGGTCCCCCTCCCCGCGAGGCCCTGTGCGACCGCACTGCTCGCACGCCCCTTGAGACGGCCCTGTGTGTGTTAGCACCTGAGTCTGATGTTAGCTAGTGGTGTGTTTTGTGTGTGAGCGTTATGAGTCTGATGTTAACTAGTTGTGTTGTGTGTGTGTTAGCTTTCGGAGTCTGATGTTAGCTAGTGGTGTGTTGTGTGTGTTAGCATTAGGAGCCTGATGTTGTGTTCTATTAAGCAAAGTGACTGAAGGATATGGCTACTTGCCTCAATATAACATTACACACATTAGGCGTGCGTGGGGGGGGGGTAGCGGTAAATGGACTCGGGTTAAAGTTGAATGTGTATGCAATTGTCTGTGTGCACATGAGTAAATGCACTTAGATAAGGGTTGCATTTGTGTGTGTGTGTGTGTGTGTGTGTGTGTGTGTGTGTGTGTGTGTGTGTGTGTGTGTGTGTGTGTGTGTGTGTGTGTGTGTGTGTGTGTGTGTGCGCATGCACGTGCACATTAAAGAGAACAGTGTATGCTACCTACAAGGCCAAGTCTCCTGGCCTTGCAGCTAATTGTTCAGCACTAATAATGACTTTGCTTCTCTCCGATTGAGCACTTAATTTAGTCACACACACACACACACACACACACACACACACACACACACACACACACACACACACACACACACACACACACACACACACACACACACACACACACACACACACACACACACACACACACACACACACACACACACACACACACACCTTGGTGACGGCTATATTCAAATGCAGATATAGCAAATTAAAAGCATTGTGAGCAGACTAATGGTAAGAGCGCTGTTGTGTGAATCAGCAGGGAGATGGAGCTGAGAGGTGAATGAGCAGGAGGTTATGAATGGCCTCAGCTCAGGCTGGCCTTGTCTCCAAGCTGTCACGGCAGGTGGGCTACATACATGCCATCCTCTTCCACTGAAAACTATTATTTAAATCATGAGGGAATTCATTACTTCTCTGGACTTGAAGTGAAGTAAATTTGTTCTACTGCAGCATAGACAGATGAACAGGAAAAAACCTTCTCCAAATGAGCCTCTCTACCCTCTTAATCACTGTTCTTAAACCACCCATCTACGCTCTAAACCACCCATCTACCCTCTAACCCACCCATCTACCCTCTAACCCACCCATCTACCCTCTAAACCACCAATCTACGCTCTAAACCACCCATCTACCCTCCACCCATCTACCCTCTAAACCAGCTTACTCAGCTGATAGAGTTGTACCCTTCCTGATGACCTGTCGTACAGAACTTGTAAGTCGCTTTGGATAAAAGCGTCAGCTAAATGACTAAATGTAAATGTGAATGTAAACCACCCATCTACCCTCTAAACCACCCCTCTACCCTAAACCACCCATCTACCCTCTAAACCACCTCTCTACCCTCTAAACCACCCCTCTACCCTCTAAACCACCCCTATACCCTCTAAACCACCCATCTACCCTCTAAACCACCCCTCTACCCTCTAAACCACCCATCTACCCTCTAAACCAGGGGTGGGCAATTATTTTTCCCGGGGGGCCGAATGAGCAACTGAAAATATGTTGGGGGGCCAGGCCAAAATTCCAAACTCAATTATGCATAATATACATTTTATTTCTATATAAAAAGCAGTAAATGGCATTGTTTTGACCCCTGGTAAGAGTGTATGTTATTATTTGGCAATTAAAAGGTGAGGTTAGCTTTCAAAAATATCATTTATTCAAATAGAATTTATTTCCAAAATGATAAACAAAATGTGAAACATTAATAACAAAGGGCATTTTGAGTTTCATATACTATTGAAACAAGGATTTACTTAGCTTTCTAAAGACATCACATCATCTTATAGCAAAAATAAACAAGACATGTCACTGAACTGTGTAAAGAAAAGTGTCCCAGTTTTGTAGCCTTTTTTACTTTACATGCCTATATTAAACATTTAATGTTTTCAGAACTGTGCAAAAAAAAGAAAAAAAAGGATCAAGTGTCCCATTTCACTTGTTATATTTCCACATTTTAGTGTTTTTTTTTATTTTTTTTTTATATTTTTATTATTATTGCAGAACAAAAAGTTATTAAAAGTCAGTACTCAACACACAATGCATAATGAAACTTTCAGTAAAGGTGGTTATAATATATGCAAGTACAGAAACAGGATAAAACAAAAATAGTCTATAATAACATTTTAGCCGTATACAGTGTATATCCAACGAAATTACAATTATATAAATGTTAGTATATAATATACCCCTAATACCTATTTTCTAAAACCCTACACACATATGCTCCAGCTCAAACCCCCCCCTCCCAGACCCCCTCTTGGATCGTACCTCCATTATCCCTCACTCCTAACCAGACACCACCATTATAAGCTAGCTTTTATTCTCTCCACCACTTCTAACCACATTGACATTTTGGATTCATTGATCCCAAGAATTCTTGCTGTAGATATTTCTTGATATATCACATCAAGATATGTAAGAAACCACACTTTTCGGCACATTTTTTCCGGTTGAAACCAACGTGATGCGATCAGTTTTTTAGCTACTGTGATACCCGATAAAACCAATCTTTTTAGTTGTGGATTCACTGCAAACTCAAAAACATCATTCAATAGTAATACCGCGGGGTGTACAGGTATATTCCAAAATACGAGTGTTGATAATTGTTGGGACACATCTTTCCAGAATGCCTTAACTGGTGGGCAGTCCCAATACATGTGCATAAATGTTCCTTCGTTCCCATTTGTACATTGGGAGCATTTGGAGTCTTGTATAAGCCCCATTTTGCACAGCCTTATAGGAGTCAAGTATGTCCTGTGAATATAGTTCAGATTGATTTGTTGATGATCCGGGTTCCTTGATGTAAGTCGGACATTTTCCCAGGCTCCTTGCCAATCAAAGTCATATTCCAGGTCTGGTATATCCCTCCTCCAGACAGTGTCTATTTGAAGGGTTTCATACGAGGACGTTAGTAATTGATAATAAAAACTTGATACAAAACCTCCCAATGTATCTCTTTCATAGAAAAATGTGTGGTATCTGTGGTGTTCAATTGGTACGAGTAATGGAACACCGTGAGATTTCATACAAAGTCGTAACTGTATGTAAAAAAGCCATGTGGACTCGGTGAGGTTAAACTTTATGCATATTTCGACATAACTACAGAGGCCCTTGTTATTAAAAATATCCCCTAATGAGTGTATGCCTTTCTCTTCCCATATAGGGAATCTTATAGGTCGTTTTCCCATTAGGAGTGCATTGTTATTGAATATGGGAGTGTGATTATGCCATTCTTGAGGGTTAGGATATTTCTTTTGTGTTTCCCGCCATGTTCTGATTGTATGGGTAATTATTGGGCCAAATTCTCGCTCACAATGCTTGATTGAAATTTTAGTGTGTGCTATGTCTTCCAGTCTCTGTGGGGCTACCATGTTTTCTTCTAATTCTCTCCAAGATACCAAAGCCTGGGGGTCAGACCATATCTTCACTGGTCTTAAAGTGAAGGCCTTAAAATATTGTAAAAAGTCTGGGACTGCCATGCCACCGTCTGCTTTATTTCTCTGTGCGGTGGATCTTTTTATGCAAGGTGGTTTGTTATTCCAAATAAATTTGTATGTGGAGGTTTGTAATCTTTTCCAGTAGCCCTCTGGAGGAGGTAACGGAAGCATTGAGCTGAAGAAATTGATTCTTGGTAATACATCCATCTTAACTATTGATACCCTTGCCTGTACTGAGTTTTTAAGTTTTGCCCACCTGTCCAGGTCGTCTTTGATTTTGTTCTGTATTTTTGTGTAATTGTGCTTCACCGTTTGTCTTATGGTGGGAAATATTTCCACACCCAAGCATCTGAAATGTTTGACCATGGGTATCGCACCTGGGAGGGTTGTGTCTTTTTTTGCACTGGTGTTAAGAGGAAGAAACGCCGACTTAGGCCAATTTATTTTAAATCCCGATAAATCACCAAAGTTTTCTATCAACTTGAGTATATGCGGCAATGTGTTGTTGGGGTTTTGCATGAACAATATTACGTCGTCCGCATATAAACTAATTTTAAGATGTGTGCCCTTGATTACTATTGGTTCTATGTGTTGGGATTGTCTTATAAATTGTGCTAAAGGTTCTAATGATAGATCGAATAGTCCGGGACTAAGAGGGCAACCCTGTCTGGCTGAGCGTGATACCGGAAAGATATCGGAGATGAATGTGCCTGTTGTAATCCTGGCCGATGGGTCCTTGTATAGTACTTTAATCATATCAATGAATCCTTTTCCTAACCCCATCCTTTCTAATACTGCCCATAGAAACGACCATTCTAACCTGTCAAATGCTTTCATAGCATCCAGGGATAGTATCGCCTTAGGTGTGGTGTCCTCTTTGTCAGCATCTAGTACGTGCAGTATTCGCCTTATGTTATCATTGATCAGGCGACCTTTTATGAAGCCTGTTTGGTCCGGATGAACTAAAGACGTCATATGCTTTTGCAATCTGATGGCTAGTATCTTAGAGTACAGTTTGACATCGGTTCCGAGGAGGCTTACAGGACGGTAACTACCGCACTCAGTGGGGTCTTTGTCTTTTTTGTGAAGAACTGAAATAAGTGCGGTATTTTGGTGTTTATGGAAGCTTCCCTCTTTGAGTATATGATCATATTTAGTAATAAGGGTCCAAATATGTCCCAGCAAGAAATGTACATTTCTGATGGGATACCGTCAATTCCCGGAGCCTTGCCGTTTTTCATTCCGGATATGGCCTCCTTGAGTTCTTCTAATGTGATCGGTACTTCTAACTGTTTAGCGTCTTCCTCCGTAATTTTAGGGAGAGTAATTTGATTAAGATATGTGTCTAATTTGTTCTGATCAAAGGACGTTTCTGAATTATATAAATCGGAGTAGAATTCTTTGAATGTATCGTTTATTATTTTGGGTTCTGTTACTAGAGTTTGTTGTTTCCTAATGGCAGTTATATCTGCAAATTTTGCATTAATTCTTAGTCGCATGGCTAATAGGTGACTAGGTTTAGAGCCTTGGAAGTACTGCTGTTGTCTTGTGCTGCGTATTTGCAATTCAGATTTTTGTCTGTATATTAGTGTTCTTCAGTTCTTTTTTTTCATTCAGTGTGAGAAATCCAGTCTCTGTTGAGCTTTAACAAGTCCATCAAAGTCAGGTTGCATGTCTGAGGTGGAGATGCGAAGCACAGCTGCCAGATGTTCATCAGTGAGAGAGGATCTGTACCTGGACTTGGTAAACGTCATGACTGAGAATGTCTGTTCACATATGTAGGTGGATCCAAAGAGAACCAACATCTTCTGAGCATGTCTCCTAAGCGTATACTGTGCGTGTGAACGTTGACATGAAAAAAAAAAAGTAATTTTTTTTTTTTTTTTTTTTTTATTATCATGTAATCTTTCGCGGGCCGGTCAGAATCATCCGGGCCGTACAATGCCCAGGTCTGCTCTAAACCACCCATATATAGCCCTTTCAACTCTAAATACTCTGTACGTTAACTCCCAGTTCCTATGGTACTTCTCCAGAACTGTGAATTTATTTATTTAGATTTATGACCGCAGTACTTCCCGAAAGGACGAGTAGCGAGATCTCTCCGTGGGAGGACCAGCGAGATGAAGAAGTCTCCGTCTTATCAGCTACACACAAAGGACTATGTCGGGCACTGCTGAAGGCGAGGATATTTATGAAAGGCGAGAATACTTCATAAAGACCCCGGCTGAAAGAAAACAAGACCCACCATTACCAGCTAAGTACCTAGCTTAGCTTCAGTTTAGCCTAACCTGAAAAGACAATAAATAAGGGAAGATGCCGGGACTCGGCTCTCCCACAGAATGTACTAGCTGCCTGAAGATGAGTAAGAGGATTTTAGAGCTGGAGGCTCGAGTTTCTATCCTGCACCAAATCCAACAGGATGAGCGACTCATTGACTCTATTTTTGAAGCGACTACAAATATAGCCAACGATACCATGATTGAGACCTGGCCTAGGCTAGCTACAGAACAGCACCACCCAAAAGACAGTCCCTGGCACCAGGGCCGTAGCCAGGGTTTAGAAATTAGGGAGGTCCATTAATTTTTTTGGCCCAGACCGGCCCACTATAATCGGTCGGACACCACCCACCAGTACACCATCCTTACGGTCCCCTTAAATATGCGTACCTACTGTACTATTCCCCCCCCCCAACCCATTACAAAGCTGGGTAGTAAGTGCCATGGACAAGTGGACCAGTGTACTCACTCGCTCTTGGCTGAATCTTGTTTTGGGTGGTGATGTAAAAACACCTGCATCATAGCAGGCTCAGGATGGGCAACGTAGTCTATAGCCTGTTCATCCCTGTCTCTCTCCTCCACAACCTGGCTTGACTAGACATAAGGAGAGAGATGATTACAATTAACTGGTACATTCAGGTCCAGAATTGTTGGAATCCCCTGACAAAGATGTGCAAAAAGCTGTACAATTTAAACAATACCATACTGGTAATGATAAAATAGTTGTTTATTCAATGAATGCATGGAGCAGTTCCATCTTATTTAATTTGATACTAACTACTCAGTTCATACAGATTTCAAGTATTCAAATATCATTGATGAATATTGCATAAGGTTTACACAGTTAATAGATCACCTTCTTGTTTTATATTCATCTTATATGGCAATTAAATCAATGGTGTGTTTGTTTGGGGAGTTTGACCTATGTGCCTACCACGTGAAGGTGCATGATCAATGGACAGCACAAAAACAATTTGTGTAGGTGGAGACTAGAGCTACCACAGATAGTAATACGTTATTAAGAGTAAGTAATCCATACCATATATATCCTAATAGTTACCTTATTACCATACTTGGCTGAAAACAAACTTTGCTGCCTGTTGTGAATGTGTTTTTCCCTGTAGGCTAATACATAAGTAGGCATACATTTTTGCAGTTGAGGAAAAATTTGCAGTTGAGTAGGCTATAATGTGCTGTGTTTTTATGTCTTCCATCGAGGACCACCTTGGAAATAAGTGTTAATGCTTGTTAATGAATGCTTTTAGGTGATATCCTCAGGAATACAAATTGGTCAAGATCATTTGTTTTTATGATGTGTTTTTAATTTCCAAATAAATCTAATCAAATAAAAAAGCAGTTTTTGCAGTTGAGCTACTGGTGTTGTATATTATACAGCCTTTTCATGCATCTTTATCAAGGGAACCCTTATCCTAATGATTTAAAAAATTATATTATGATGATACGATATGGACCTAGTAGTTGGGTCATCTGTGGCACTTCGTTTCTCAATGGATTTTTTAAAAAGGCGGGGGAAATTTGTGAGAGACAAAAATCCAAAATGGCTGCCGTGGAAATTAACTTTTTAATGGTTTGACCTACAATGATGCCCAATACATGGTACCAGCCCCCTCTCAGTCATGTACCAGCCCCTCTCAGTCATGTACCAGCCAGCCCCTCTCAGTCATGTACCAGCCCTCTCTCAGTCATGTATACCAGCCCCCTCTGTCATCTACCAGCCCCCTCTCAGTCATGTACCACAGCCCCATCTGAGTCATGTACCAGCCCCCTCTCAGTCATGTACCAGCCCCCTCTCAGTCATGTACCAGCCCCCTCTCAGTCATGTACCATCCCCCTCTCAGTCATGTACCAGCCCCCTCTCAGTCATGTACCAGCCCCCTCTCAGTCATGTACCAGCCTCCTCTCAGTCATGTACCACAGCCCCATCTCAGTCATGTACCATAGCCCCATCTCAGTCATGTACCACAGCCCCCTCTCAGTCATGTATACCAGCCCCCCTCTCAGTCATGTATACCAGCCCCCTCTCAGTCATGTACCAGCCCTCTCTCAGTCATGTACCAGCCCCCTCTCAGTCATGTACCAGCCAGCCCCCTCTCAGTCATGTACCACAGCCCCCTCTCAGTCATATACCACAGCCCCCTCTCAGTCATGTACCACAGCCCCCTCTCAGTCATGTACCAGCCCCTCTCAGTCATGTACCAGCCCCCTCTCAGTCATGTACCACAGCCCCCTCTCAGTCATGTACCAGCCCCATCTCAGTCATGTACCAGCCCCCCTCTCAGTCATATACCTGCACGACTGGCGGGGGGGGTGCTTAGTAAGAGATGTGATTGGGCCAGCCCAGTGTCAGTCAGTACCAATGGGCCGATATCTCAGCCTAGTAGTGGGCCGGTCGTTGACAAAAAAAAAAAAAAAAAAAATATAATTTTTTTTATAAAAAAAAAAATATATAATTTTTTTTTTTTTTTTTTATAGTTACAAATAGTTACCGAGGTCCGGACCTCGGTGACCTCATAGCTGGCTACGGCCATGCCTGGCACAAGCAAGGAGCTAGACCAAAGCAGTGGACCACCGTCAAGGATAAAAGGAGAAATAAACGAACCAGGAACACGACTATTACCTCACCCCCGGTACCGCCAGGAAATAGTTTCAACCTACTCTCGGAAACACGCATATCAACACCCAAAGCAAAGAGACTTAGAAGCGTGGCTAACGACGCTAGCGAAGCAAACAGCGAGCGGAACGGAGCTCACGCTAACGACGCTAATAGCAGGAATACCGGAGCTCACGCTAACACTAGTGAAGCAAACAGCTGGCATGCCGGAGCTCACGCTAATGCTAGCGAAGCTAACAGCCGGCACATCGGAGCACACGCTAACGACGAGACGACGAGGAAAACAGAGCCACGAGCGAAGCGGCTAGCAAACACGACCCAGACTGAGCTAACGGCTAACAGCGAAGAGACTACCATGCGCTGAGGAGAACGTCGCGGTAGCCGACACCGAAGGTACGAGACCAGCGTTAACATGCCGGCTATTGAGAAGGCTAGTGGTACAGCTAGCGAGGCTTCACCAAGGCCACAGGACTGTGGTAAGAACCGGCAGACTAGGCCTAATCCAAAAACAAACAGCCCCAACACTGTTCGAAAGAAAATTGCTAACCTCACACAGAAAACAGACTGCATACTGATTGGATATTCCACAACAAGGTATGTGGAGATGGCAAACACAGAAAATATATGTCTAGACAACACATCTGTGAAAGAGCTGGCCGAAAGACTTCCAACACTCATCGGGCCAGACATAACAAAAATTGCCATTCACTCTGGATCGTTTGACATCCTGCGAAGGAAAACTGGCACAGAGACATTGAAAGAGGATTTCACTTGTTTAATGAACACACTAGACAAATATCAGGATGTATCCATCAGTGGACCAATTGCATGCTATCGCAGAGGACAAGAAGCCTTTAGTCGACTCCTAAATTTTAATTCATGGTTAGAATCTGCCTGTCTTACACACGGACTGAATTTCATTGACAATTTTAATGTGTTCTGGAATAATCCTGAACGCTTTCAGAGGAATGGATTCTTCCCAAACCGCCTTGGTTCGAGGCTTCTAGCAGCAAACCTACGTCATGCATTAGTGACTTCCAAGGGCATCAAACTCATGATACAAGCACGAGCACAAGGCGTCCTGTCCCCAGACAAGGCCATCATGGCCACCAGCAACCCGCTTGATCAAATGTCCCCGAGAGAGCTAATCAAATCAGCTCATCATGCTGAACAGCATATGGGACCCAACAACGCACTAGAGGAGATGGACAGTCTGCTAGCACCAAAAAGGGTATTAAATGAATAGTACAAACACCATGCCATCTTTCAAAACATACCGGTAATCTTAACCAGCCAATGGCATGGTAAAACCTATAAAAGATATCACACCATCAATGCTGCTATTAACCTCAAAGCCATCAAGGTCAAGCCAAAGCAGACCTCCTCTAAAGAAGTCCAACAAATAAAATGAGCCCTCCTAAATGTCAGATCACTGAATAATAATTTTTTTTTGTAAATGATCTGATTAAAGAAAATAACTTAGATTGCATCTGCCTAGTAGAGACATGGCTCAATAATGACACAGCTACATCAATAATGATAGAGGCTTCTCCACCAGACTATAATTTTTATCAAATACCCAGAAGAAATAGAAGGGGGGGGGGGGGTTGCAGCCATTTTCTCCTCAAAACTCTTGTTTAGAATCACGGAACTAGGCGAGTTCATGTCGATGGAATATCTTGCCATTGAGCTCAAAACAGAATCAACTATTATCGTCACAATATACCGACCGCCCAGACACTCACCAATATTTATACAGGAGCTCTCTGAACTGATCTCATTATGTGTTACCGGATATGATAAGGTGATCCTAAATGGAGACTTGAACATCCATTTTAAGAAAACAGACTCCAAAACTATAGAGCTAGAAAATCTACTGGATAGCTTTGATCTAACACAACATATAACAAATGTAACCCACAAACTTGGAAATACATTAGACTTAGTTATAACAACAACTGGGCTAAGCATAAAAAAATTCTCAATAACTGAATTACCTGTCTCCGACCATCACTGTATATTTTTTGATACTCAAATAACCCTTACTAAAACAAAAAAATAAATCATAGTTCAAAAGAGGCTCCTAAACGACAAGGCTGAATCAAAGTTCATTAATCTTATCAGACTACATGAACCACACAATCATGACAGCTCTCTGAAATGGTAGAAAATCTCAATGATGCACTGTCATCTGTATTAGATTCTGTCGCCCCACTAAAAATGAAAAAGAAGAAAACCAGAGCCTCGCCCTGGCTGAACTATAATGCGGTCAACAAAGAAAAAAGGAAATGTCGTGCAGCAGAGCGAAAATGGAGAAAAACAAAAACCACCATATGCTGTGATATATACAAAGATGCTTTAACTGCTTATAATAAAACCATCCGCTTAGCAAGGAAAGACTACTTCTCTAAAATCATTACATTCCACATTCCAATAATTTTTTCCACTATTAATCTACTACTCAACACTGCCCCTACACCTCCTCAGTCATCAGCGGTTAAGTGTGAAGAACTTGCACTATTCTTTAACAACAAAATAACGTTGATCAGGGCCAGCATTACTCATGATGGAAATAAAGCTGATTGCAGCAAACCGTGCAATGTAACCATGAGAAGATTCACATGCATCACATTAGATGTACTCTGCAAAACTGTCTCAGAATGTAACTCCTCCACCTCAGACATTGACCCTATACCTACAGCTTTCTTCAAACGGCTGTTTAATAGTGTTTCAAGCCCTGTGCTAGATATCATAAACACTTCCCTTAGAACTGGTATTTTCCCAGATGCCTTTAAAACAGCAGTTGTAAAGCCATTACTAAAAAAACCTAACTTGGATAGTAATGAAATGGCAAATTATCGTCCAATATCCAACCTACCATTCATTAGCAAAGTACTTGAAAAGATAGTTTCAGTTAAAATAAATTCCTTTCTTGAAGAAAACAACATCTTAGAAGAATTTCAGTCGGGATTCAGAAAATATCATAGCACTGAAACTCCCCTCACCAAAATAATCAGTGACCTCAGGCTAAACTCTGACGAGAATAAGATCTCCATCCTTATCCTGCTAGATCTCAGTGCAGCATTTGATACAATCGATCACGATATTCTAATTGATTGTCTTGAAAACCTTGTCTGTTTCTCAGAACATGTGCTAGGCTGGTTCAAAACATACATCAGAGGGAGGAAATTCTATGTTAGACTAGGAGAGCACATGTCTGATATATACGACAACAACTATGGAGTTGCACAAGGGAGTTGCTTAGGTCCTTTACTCTTCTCCCTTTACATGTTACCGCTGGGTAATATCATCAGAGAACATAATGTAGATTTCCATAGCTATGCGGATGATACACAACTGTACATATCTGCTGAACCAAATGATACAGAGATTAGCTCCATTACAGACTGCTTACTGGCAATAAATAAATGGATGAGTAAGAACTTCCTGAAACTAAACAAGAACAAAACTGAAATTCTAATTATCGGCCCCAAAACTAAAAAAGAAATGTTAATAAAGAACTTTTTTTATTTATTTTTTCGTTTCTTATCCTACAAAAAATCATAAAAAAAAATATTGTAAAAATCCCTCCCCACTGGGTTGTTTAAGAGGCGTACTCGGATTATACAGCTTATTTTGATTACGCTGAATACCTTAAACAAATTGAATAAGAGGGAAGAGCCTGAGTAACAAATGTCATTGACTATGTGAATCAAGTATATTATACTGTATGATTAATGCAATGTGATGTTCAATATGACACAAAATAAAAGAAAGTTAAAAAAAAAAAAAAAAAAAAAAAAAAAAAGAACTTGGGAGGACTAACCCCTTGGATCAAATCTGAGGTCACTAGTCTCGGGGTTATCATAGATTCAGAACTGAACTTCAATTCTCATATTAGCAAAGTAACGAAAACATCGTTCTTCCATCTCAGAAATATAGCAAAAGTACGACCATTTATTAATCAAAACGATGCTGAGAAGCTAATTCATGCATTCATATCTAGCCGGTTAGACTACTGTAATGCACTTTTCACAGGTCTCCCTAAGAAAACCACAGAGAGGCTTCAGCTTATCCAAAACTACGCAGCCCGACTGCTAACTAGAACCAAAAGGAGAGAGCACATTAGTCCAGTCTTAGCTACTTTACACTGGCTTCCTGTAACATTTAGAATTGACTTTAAGGTCCTTCTCCTTACATACAAAGCTCTAAATGGACAGGGACCTAGCTACATCACCAACACTCTAATAAATTACACACCAGCAAGAACACTGCGATCATCAGCTGCTGGACTACTAGAGGCTCCCAGAAACAGTCAAAAGAGGATTGGTAATGCAGCCTTTATCAACTATGCCCCAAAACTGTGGAACAAACTACCCCAAAACATCAGGGAAGCCAACTCGCTAGACATCTTCAAAAGACAGCTTAAAACCTATCTCTTTGCTCAGGCATTTCAATGAAACATCAGGGATATCCTGACACAAATTGTACTTACCTGCACTATTCTTACCCTGCCTACTTTTATCCACTGCCTATCAAATTCATGTGTCGGTTCTATGCTAATTTTATCCGACTACCTCCTACTGTATGCACTGTAATTTTAAGAGAACTATTTTATCACACTTTTTACTTCTTACTGATGCACTGCTGTTGTATGTTAAATACCCTGTTGTATGTCTGTTCTATTTTATAATTTTTTGACTATTTTTAAACTGAATCATTTTAAACTATTTTTATTATTTGTATTACTGAAAACTGTAAGCAGAGAGCCTATTGGGATGCTAGATCCTAATGTGAAACACTGTGATTTACCATACCTTGCTACCTGTCTATCTTTTTTATGCTCGCTTATGCCTGTATTTTTTACTGTTGTGAAGCACTTTGAACTGCAACCTCTGTATGAAAAGTGCTATACAAATAAAGTTATTATTATTTATTATTATCTACCCTCTAGAGGGTAGAGGGGTGGTTTAGAAGGTAGAGAAGTTGACGTTCCGATGGCACACTGTGTTATTGTCTATCAACCAACACATCGGTTGAAAGCTAAAATGTCCATCATTTGATTGACATCCTACTTGGCCTATTACATGCTTCCAATTTCGGGTTATAAGACCAAACAGCCAACGAGTATCAGTTTCGCCTGCCGGTGACCGGACCAATCACCTCTGATGGTGAAAATGATTAACAGTTTTTTTAGCCAATGAAATTCTGGAAATTACGATATCTTACGTGAGGGATATTTCCGAGGATATATATGTTTCTTTCTCTGGCAATAGAAGAACATTCATTCGACATCTCCTGCACGTCCAAATGCATTGGTGCCAATGGCCATTTTGGATCAATATGTAAACCTATACATACCATTAGAAAAACATTTGTAAAACACAGATTTTCTGTGGTATTGTTATCAACTGGACCTGTACTAGATAAGACTTCAGGCTATGGACCCATTGTGTTGTGTCTTTTGCAGGCATCTGTTTGCAAAATAATTCAGAAAAAACTTAAATTTCAGTAATTCAAACCTCTGTAACTCTATAAATAATAATAATAATACATTTTATTTTGTGGCGCCTTTCAGGACACCCAAGGTCACCTTACAGATCATAGAAAAAATTTAAATTAAAAACACAAGGCAGTTAAAAGTTGAGGTTAACAATACAACAAGCAACAGGAAGTATAAACACAGTTAAAATAACAAAACAAACAAACAGCAGGGGGTATAGGACAGTGGCAGAGGTTACAGTGAATATGCTAGTTTGAACAGATGGGTTTTCAGTTGAGATTTGAATGTTGATAGTGAGTCAGACTGTCGGATATGTGGGGGCAGAGAGTTCCAGAGTCTGGGAGCCGAGCAGCTGAAAGCTCGGGCACCCATGGTGCTGAGGCGTGAGCTGGGGATGGAGAGGAGTCCAGTAGATGATGAGTGGAGGGTGCGGGAGGGGGTGTATGTCTGGAGGAGGTCAGTGATGTAGATGGGGGCTAGATTGTGGAGGGCTTTGAAGCTGAGTAGGAGGTTTTTGAAATCGATCCGGTAGTGCACAGGGAGCCTGTGTAATTGAATGAGGACGGGGGTGATGTGGTCAGATGAGTTGGTGCGGGTGATGATCCTGGCAGCAGAGTTTTGGATGATTTGTAGTCTGTTGAGGAGTTTGGTGGGAAGGCTGGTGAGGAGAGCGTTACAATAGTCGATCCGGGATGTGACAAATGAGTGGACCAGGGTTTCCGTGTTTGATTGGGACAGAGATGGGCGGAGTCTGGAGATATTACGGAGGTGAAAGAAGGCAGACCGGGTGATGTTTTTGATGTGTGGTGCAAAGGAGAGGGATCCGACTTGTGAGTCCTGAGTTGTACAAACTGTTGTCTGTCAGTGAGGTAAGATGTGAACCAGGTGAGTGCGACACCAGTGATCCCAATGCCAGCCAGGCGGTCCAGGAGTAGTGGATGGGAGATGGTGTCAAATGCCGCACTGAGGTCAAGGAGGATGAGGAGGGTGAGAAGTCCATGAGTCAGCTGCACGGAGGAGGTCGTTGGTGATTTTGACAAGGGCTGTTTCGGTACTGTGTTGTGGGCGGAAACCGGATTGAAAGGGTTTGTGAAGATTGTTTGTGTCGAGGTGGGATTGCAGCTGTGCAGCAACCACCCTCTCAAGGGTTTTTGAGATGAAGGGAAGGTTGGAGATGGGCCTATAATGACTATTACAGTAGCACTCTGTGATTCTTCCTGTTGTGGAAGAAAATTCAGAATGTTTCCTTTCAAAAGAGGCTAGACTCATGCATGTGCTATAAATGGTTCAAGAATAGCTTTCAAATTACTTTGGGAATGCAATTGACAGGCGTTTTATGCAAAATTTGCAGAACTGTTAAGCGGTTAGAGGGGTGGTTTTAGACTAGGGTAGAGAGGTGGTTTAGAGGGTAGAGGGGTGGTTTAGAGGATAGAGGGGTGGTTTAGAGGGTAGAGGGGTGGTTTGGATAGAGGGGTGGTTTAGAGGGTAGAGAGGTGGTTTAGAGGGTAGAGGGGTGGTTTGGATAGAGGGGTGGTTTAGAGGGTAGAGAGGTGGTTTAGAGGGTAGAGGGGTGGTTTAGAGGATAGAGGGGTGGTTTAGAGGGTAGAGGGGTGGTTTGGATAGAGGGGTGGTTTAGAGGGTAGAGAGGTGGTTTAGAGGGTAGAGGGGTGGTTTAGAGCAGTGGTTCCCAAAGTCGGGGTCGCGACCCAAAGGTGGGCCGCGAGCAGCCACGGATGGGCCGCGAGATGATTTAAAAAAAAAAAAAAAAAAAAAAAAAATTAATTTTTTTTGTCAGGCCACTGAACTTAGAAGCAGGCCAGGACAGTGTTTCTAGTTGTATTCTAAAATTCTATTCTATTGTATTCTAAAATGTGACTATATGGTTTTATATTAACTTAATAAATAAACAAAAACGAAAAATCTACTTATTTCAATGAACATTTCAAACTAAATAACAGATTATGCACATAAAACGCTGAAAACAACCGAAGCAACAATAGTATTTTAATGAGGCTATTATTATTATCATTATTATTTTGCAACAAGTTAGCCCTCTCATAAATAGCACATATAAATGAATAACTAACTTGAACTAACTTAATAGGATTGAAGTGATATTTGGCTTAAAAAATCAATCGCCTGACAAAAAAAAAAAAAAAAAAAGCCAGACGATGTGCATTGGGCCGCGGCTCTCTGACGCCTTATTTTCTGGGCCCCGGCCTGAAAAGTTTGGGAACCCCTGGTTTAGAGGATAGAGGGGTGGTTTAGAGGGTAGAGAGGTGGTTTAGAGGGTAGAGAGGTGGTTTAGAGCGTAGAGGGGTGGTTTAGAGGATGGAGGGGTGGTTTAGAGGGTAGATGGGTGGTTTAGAGGATAGAGGGGTGGTTTAGAGGGTAGAGAGGTGGTTTAGAGGGTAGATGGGTGGTTTAGAGGATAGAGGGGTGGTTTAGAGGGTAGAGAGGTGGTTTAGAGGATATAGGGGTGGTTTAGAGGATAGAGAGGTGGTTTAGAGGGTGGAGGGATGGTTTAGAGGGGTGGTTTAGAGGGTAGATGGGTGGTTTAGAGGGTAGATGGGTGGTTTAGGATAGGGGGGTGGTTTAGAGGGTAGAGAGGTGGTTTTGAGGGTAGAGGGGTGGTTTAGAGGGTAGATGGGTGGTTTAGAGGGTAGAGGGGTGGTTTAGAGGGTAGAGGGGTGGTTTAGAGGGTAGATGGGTGGTTTAGAGGGTAGAGAGGTGGTTTAGAGGGTAGAGGGGTGGTTTAGAGGGTAGATGGGTGGTTTAGAGGGTAGAGAGGTGGTTTAGAGGGTAGAGGGGTGGTTTAGAGGGTAGATGGGTGGTTTAGAGCAGGGGTTCCCAAACTTTTCAGGCCAGGGCCCAGAAAATAAGGCGTCAGAGAGCCGCGGCCCAATGCACATCGTCAGGCTTTTTATTTTTATTTTTTTTGTCAGGCGACCGATTTTTTAAGCCAAATATCACTTCAATCCTATTAAGTTAGTTCAAGTTAGTTATTCATTTATATGTGCTATTTATGAGAGGGCTAACTTGTTGCAAAATAATAATGATAATAATCATAGCCTCATTAAAATACTATTGTTGCTTCGGTTGTTTTCAGCATTTTATGTGCATAATCTGTTATTTAGTTTGAAATGTTCGTTGAAATAAGTCGATTTTTCGTTTTTGTTTATTTATTAAGTTAATATAAAACCATATAGTCACATTTTAGAATACAATAGAATAGAATTTTAGAATACAACTAGAAACACTGTCCTGGCCTGCTTCTAAGTTCAGTGGCCTGACAATTTTTTTTTTTTTTTTTTTTTTTTTTTAATCATCTCGCGGCCCACCCGTGGCTGCTCGCGGCCCACCTTTGGGTCGCGACCCCGACTTTGGGAACCACTGGTCTAGACAGTCTCTCTACCCTCTAGATTACCCCTCTACCCTCTAAACAACCACTCTACCCTCTAGATCAGTGGTTCCCAACCTATTTTCAGTACTGTACCCCCAAAGCATTTCAAGCCAACCTAAAGTACCCCCTACTACGCAATCAATGGTGGTGATCCCCAGGATATATAATTAATAGTCTCTATATTGTGGCAGACCGGCTGTGTGTATGTGTGTGTGAGTGAGTGGATGACCTGGATAAAGTCACATGGTCACACAGGTTGGCAGTTTATTGAAGTAAAGCTTTAGTTCTGAGGTCTGACATCATCACCTCATTCCCATTGTAACATTAAGTTAACAAAGCACTGAAGAATCTGCTACAAAACTAAAGATGAGATGAGATACGATGCAATACGATACAATCAGATGAGATATTCCTTTATTGATACCCTTGGGTAAATGTGGGTGTCATAGCAGCATGGGGGAGGGGGGTATAGGTATGGGCAGGGTAATAGCAGAAAGACATAAATATAGAATTAGATCTGAATATAATAGATTAGCTCTTCGGCTATGGTAAATGGCTTTTTCGATTTAGCAACGAGTAGCGACACGGCATAAGATGCCTCCAAGGCCTTGGTTGAGACCGATGTCGCTTTCTTTAGTTTTTCTTTGCTTCCTTTAAATTCAGCCAGCATTTGGTGGAAAAACTCTGCAGGCTTACCCACACAGGAGGGATGTCTAGGTGCCGATGTAAATGTGATGGTTTCATGCTATTATTAGAAAGCACGTCGCCACAGTTGAAACACATTGGCTGCGGTGGCTCTGTAGTTGTGACAGTAAACCCGGAGAGCACATAATGTTCACCAAACTGCCGATTCTTCACCTTCTCTGTTTTCTTTTTCTTGAGAACGGGTTCTCCTGATTCAGCAGTGCCAGTATCACCTGTGCTGTTGTTTCTGGATGAACCAGCTCGACTCAGCCATTGATCCATAATGATTTTGATGTCAATAAACACCAGCGCATTCACTTGATAGGATGTTGTTTTGCTAGCTAGCAAGAAAACCAGCGTGCCACTACAATGATGATGATGATGTAACACCTGACAGTCCGGCGGGAAGCTGAACGCTGCGCCAATAATAATATATAGCCAGCAAATGATTACTTAATTTGAATGCCCCCAATTTTGGTTACATTATTACAGATTATGCATTATTCATTTTGGGTACAGTTTTCCTGTCAAATAAAATATATATATATATATATTTTTATTTTTTATTTTTTTTAATATTTTCATGTATAGGCAAATTAGGCATAGGCGGCGGGTCTATTAGGCTAGGGGGGGCTATGCCTACCCAAAATATTATGCTGGGAATTTTGAAATGTATAATATATGTGCGCAGGTGTGTGTCTTGTGCTGCAGCCCGCTGGTCGAGGTGTCAATGACGAAGGTGTCAATCGGTGGCAGCATTTAACATTCCACTGCACTGGCTTCCGGTAACATTTAGAATAGATTTCAAGGTCCTCCTCCTTATATACAAAGCACTAAATGGAACAGGACCAAGCTTTTTTAGTATCACAAACAGTACTGTATTTGAAAATCTGGCATGTCATAAATGTATAGATGTAGCAGTACTGTCTATCTGTATGTCGTGTGTGTCATATGATGAATTGAAAATGGGGGACCCTGATGGAAACAAGAAACAAGACGAAAGTCTTTCTCAGGTCTGCATCCTCTTAACAATTGTATGTATTGAGCTGTACTGTACTGTACCCATTCTGCAATCTGTTAATACACTTTTCAATCAATCAATCAATCAATCAATCAATCAATCAATCAATCAATCAATCAATCAATCAATCAATCAATCAATCAATTCAATCAATCAATCAATCTACATTGCAAATTCTCTAGTTAACTATGTGCCTTCTAGATTATTACAATCATACTGGTCTATTGAAGGTTCCCAACCACAGCCTAAAGAAAATCGGGGACGCAGCCTTCGCAAACTATGCACCAAAGCTATGGAACTATCTATTTGAAAAGGCTAAATCTGTTCTAGTCGGCACAATTTACAGACCGCCAGACCAAAATGGCTTTTATGATGTGTTGGATAGCTGGAGCTGAGGATGCAGAAAAGATTCTTATTGGGGATTGGAACACGGATATGCAACAAAAAGATGCACCCGTCTTCAAATCATTCAATAGGTTTTGTGATCTGCACGGCCTCAGCCAGCTAATCACCCAACCCACACGTGTATGTGAGTCAACTCAGACTACCATTGACCTCATCCTGACCTCTGACAAGTCCAGGATCTCCAATAAAGGGGTTATAGCATGCGGGTTAAGTGATCATTATATGATATTCTGTACCCGCAAAAAGCTAAAACAAAAGGCTGGCTGTCACAAAACAGTCACCTCAAAACCTACTCTAGCGAGGCCTTTAACCTTGAACTGGAGAGCCTGGACTGGTCAGATGAGCTCAATGGTACACTGGTTGAAGAAACATGGCTTGGTTTCAAAACCAAATTTTCAACAATACTAAACAACATGGCCCCCCTAAGAACCACCAGGGTAAAAAATCGCGCTGAGCCGTGGATGCACACTGAAATACTGACCGCTATGAACTGACCGAGACAAAAAATGCTCTGAGTTTCGTAAAAGTCAGTCAAAGCTTACCAAAAGCACGAGCAGTGAACTCCAAGCCCACGTGACTGAACTCAAACTGGAAATAAACAGACTAAGAAATGACATAAACTCCATGATCAAAACAGCAAAAAGAAATTCATCAATGACAAAACTGAGGAAAACAAAAACAAACGACGTGAACTTTGGAAATTACTCAATAATCAACTAGGCTGCAGTAAAAAACTTAAAACCAGATTCTCAAACGTAAACATAAAGACGGACAACACGCTCATCACAAACAAGCTGGATGTAGCCAATTACTTAAACATTTTCTTCACAAACATAGCCACAACACTGGTAAACAAACTACCCTCCCACTCAGGGCATTATGGGGTAGAACACATAGTAGCATACTACAAGAACCTAGGGGTCCACAAAGACAACTTCAAACTGGAAATGGTAACAACAGATGAGGTACTAAAAAAACTGAGCGCCCTCCAACCGAACAAGGCCACTGGCCATGACAACATCCCCTCCAAATTCCTCAGAGACTCAGCAGCCGCCATCACCCCAGTCATCACACACATAATAAACCTCTCCATAAAACAGGGACACGTCCCCAAGGACTTCAAAATTGTGAGAGTAACACCCCTGCACAAAAAGGGCAGTAAATTAGACCCAGACAACTACCGCCCTGTTTCCATCCTTACCTCCATCTCGAAAGTCATGGAATTTTTTTTATACGAACAGGTTGAAAAGTACCTCGCGGAAAAAATCTAATCTACGAATTCCAATCTGGCTTCAGAACATCCCACTCCACTGACACATGCCTTCTCTATTTAAACGACCACATCAAACAAGAGGTGGACGCGGGCAAATACTGTGGCAATGCGGCATGGTCATGCTGGACCTACAAAAGGCCTTCGACACTGTCAATCACACCATTCTGATTGACAAGCTAAAAGCAATTGGTTTTGATAGTCTATCAGTGAGCTGGATGCAATCCTACCTGGAGGGGAGAGAACAGATGGTGGAGGTAAACGGTACCCTATCCCCCCCCCCCCCCCCCCCTCACAGTGAGCTGTGGTGTTCCACAAGGAAGCATACTAGGACCGCTACTGTTCCTAATTTATGCAAATGACATGTCGTCAGCTTGTGACTGCAACTTGTTCCTGTTTGCGGACGACTCAGCCCTGCTGGTGTCTGACAAGAACAAGTTACAGGTTGAAAAAACCCTCAGCTCGGAACTAGGCAAAATCTGCATATGGCTCGCTGATAACAAACTATCATTACACATGGGCAAAACAGAGTCCATTCTCTTCGGTTCAAATAACAAACTCAGCAAGACTGACTGCTTCTCAGTTACAGTGGGTGACAATATTGTCACAAGGAAAGAAGAAATTACCTACCTGGGTTCCATCCTAGAGGCAAATCTTTCCTGTGACAAAATGGCATCCAATGTAATAAAAAAAGTCAACCAACTAACTCGCTTCTTGTACCGGATCTCCTCACTGGTAAACAAGAATACCCTGAAGACTCTTGCAGGAGCACTCATTCAAGGGTACTACGACTATGCTTGCACCTCATGGTACCAAAGCACCTCAAAGGCGCTAAAAACAAAATTACAAACATCTCAAAACAAACTGGTCAGACTACTGCTTGACCTTACTCCTAGAACCCACCTCACCCCTGCCCACTTTGACAACCTAGGATGGCTTAGAGTAGACAACAGAGTGCAGCAACTTGCAATGGGCCTGGTCTACACTACACGACCAAGGTACCCATGTACATGTCAAAATACTTCCCAAAGGTCAGTGAATACCATTATCACAACACCAGAGGGAGCTCCACAAATCATGTTAAACCCAGATTCGGCTCAAACAAGGGACTAAACACGTTTCACAATTATGCCACATCAATGTGGAACGCCCTACCCAAAGCTGTAAAGGAATGTGAATCACTACCCACTTTCAAAACCACTCTCAAAGAACACCTACGGGAGACTGCAATTCGAAACTGGCCCCTGTAAATGTCCCAACCCAACCCCCTCCAATGTACAGTAAATGACCAAGTATGGTTTTGTCAATATTCCAATGTACAGTTTTGCTTGTACAGTTGTACAGTGTCCCCCACCCACCCACCCCTCCTACCCAACCCCCCCCACACAACCCCACCCCACCTACCCAACCTCCTCCAATGTACAGTTTCTACTTAAAATGTATCTACTCTCTTTTCTGGACTCTTTTTGTATCACAAACACGTTGCAAATCTGGTATGTCATAAATGTATAGATGTAGCAGTACTGTCTATCTGTATGTCGTGTGTGTCATATATGTTATGATGAATTGAAAATGGGGGACCCTGATGTAAACAAGACGAAAGTCTTTCTCTGGGCTGCATCCCCTTAACAATTGTATGTATTGAGCTGTACTGTACTGTACCCATTCTGCAATCTGTTAATAAAGTTTTCAATCAATCAATCAATCAATCAAACACACTACCTACTGTATGGACATTAGGGAAGCTAGATCTAAAAAAAATAAAAAATAAAAAAAGAGCTAAAAACTTACCTCTTCACCATAGCCTTTTAATACACTCCACTGCTGATTGTACTGTAGATTGCACTATTTTATTCTGTCCATTCTATTTGACTATTTTATTACTTTTTATTACAGGTTCTAAACTGTCAAGTTTTAAAACTATGTGGGGGACCCAGGCCTAGAACTGTGCCCTGAGAGAGGGAACTGCGCCCTGAGAAGGAGGTTTGCCCTGAGAGGGAGGTTTGAAGGGTCAAAGTGGGTATCAAACAGGAAGGTAATGTTGGTTTTAAATTATTTTATTGCACTGCACTATTGCATAATTTTACTCTGTCTATTCTATTCTACTATTTTATTGCACTGCACTATTTTACTCTTTTTATTATTGTCTATTTTAAAACTGCCATAGAATCAAACCATAGACAAGGTGGTCTATTGGGATGTTAGATCATAATATGAAAAACTGTGATTTTATATGTCTGCACTTACTGTACATGTGCTCATTTTGTGCCTGTGAAGCACTTTGAGCTGCAATTCTTGTATGAAAGGTGCTATACAAATAAAGTGTATTATTATTTGTATTATATATAACTATATAAATATATAGGTGGTTATAATGTTATACTAACAGTGTGTTTTATATGGTTTTATCATAATATTATAAACAGTGTATTCTCTATGTATAAGTGGGCGGGGCCAGGCTGTGTGGGGTCACGGCTGGTCGATAGTCAATCTTCCCAGCCGGGCGGAAATGATGCGAAGACTATTACAGCCTGAAGAGATCTCTGCACTGCTGGGAGAGCTCACTACACTAAATATGGAGCAGACACAGCGGGGGACCCTCACTGATAGAGAGACATAGATAGACAGACAGGCAGATGACAGACAGACAGACAGACAGACAGACAGGCAGAGAGATAGAAAGAGACAGACAGACAGCCAGCCAGCCAGACAGACAGACAGACAGGCAGACATACAGACAGACAGACAGACAGACAGACAGACAGACAGACAGACAGACAGACAGACAGACAGACAGACAGACAGACAGACAGACAGACAGGCAGGCAGAGATAGAAAGAGACAGACAGACATGCAGAGAGATAGAAAGAGACAGACAGCCAGCCAGCCAGACAGACAGACAGACAGACAGACAGACAGACAGGCAGGCAGGCAGAGATAGA
>NC_140166.1:16823536-16828536 GCF_963971535.1 Notolepis coatsorum | reverse complement strand
AATGTCTACATGTATGTGTGTCTCAGAGAGATATTAATGTCTACATGTATGTGTGTCTCAGAGAGAGATATTAATGTCTACATGTATGTGTGTCTCAGAGAGATATATTAATGTCTACATGTATGTGTGTCTCAGAGAGATATATTAATGTCTACATGTATGTGTGGTATATGGCTTTATTAATTTTCATAATGTGATTTCATAATGCCCCTTTGCAGCCATTATTAGTGACCATCTTGTGTCTCTCCTAGTTTGCACACATTCATCTAGTTTGAAAGTTATTGAGAGTAAATTAGTTTGAATATGAGCTGTAATACAACACAGGGATTCAATGTCCCAGATGACATCACTGGTTCCCATAATCGAACCAATTTACTCTCAATAACTGTCGAACTAAATGAAAGTGTGCAAAACTGTTTAGAGTGTTTGGATATGTGTGAGATTATGTGCAAAATAAATCAGCATTGTTTTTTGGTGAAGTGCCCTTTTAAGACTAGTTGTACTAAGTTGTACAAAATAGTTGAAAATCTAGAAAACAACACGTCCTCTTTCAGTCTGGTGTTGTTGACCCCAACCTGCTAGGCTAACAGATGTGTCCACTACTGGGACCATTAGCTCCGCTCGTCAGGCCCCTGGGATCATTAGCTGCGAGGTTATCAGCAGTTAGCATTAGCATTAGCCGCTACGCTACATGGTGATGGATAAAGACTCTTATCAGATTGAGGCTCCGCTTACTGCTGGGCACACCGAGATATGCGTCTGTGTGTGTGTGTGTGTGTTTCCTCCCTCTCTCTCTCTCTCTCTCTCTCTCTCTCTCTCTCTCTCTCTCTCTCTCTCTCTCTCCTCTCTCTCTCTCTCTCTCTCTCTCTCTCTCTCTCTGTGCTTGTCCTGATACCAGGTGATGTTATCAGGCCCTGACCTCCTCTCATGACACACACACACGCACGCATGCACACACACACACACACACACGCACGCACGCACGCACACACACACACACACACACAGACCTGACCCTAATGCTGACCCCTCCCACCTGTGAGGTCATCGGGTAGCTCACCTGCACACCAGCATGGGTCAAAGTTCAAACATCTACTTTCCCATGACCCCTGACCCCTTCTTCTTTCCCATGTTCCCTGGAGGCAGGGTTAACACCACCTGGGTCATGGTTAGAAGGTATCCACGTTTTGTCAATCTTTCACCTTAAAGGTTGTTTATAAACCTAACTCTTACCTCAACCCTAACCTTAATCTAACACAAAACATGTTCCTTAAGATGTACATACACTTTTACGCAAGACACATTCTGTAGAAATTTACTATTTAATTTGATCTTACCTCATTTTGATATTTTATTTTATTTATCATACTACTACTACTTATTGTTATTGGACACACACACACACACACACACACACACACACACACACACCCTGCACCTTAGCATGGACATACAATACACACATGCAAGACACTTTCTGTAAATAATTGACTATTTTAGCTTACCTCTTTTATAATTTATTTGATGTCACTACTACTACCTATTGTTACCATTCTTGTATTCATTGATGTTTCTTAATTGTGCACTGTTGAGTCTGAGCTCGAAACACAAGAATTCCATTACCTGCAATGCCCCTGTATTGTTGTGTATTTGACAACAACCTACTACGCCCACATTGCACTCATTACATCCACACTGTGATTATTGTATTGTAAATTGGAGATATTGTATTGTTGTATCAAACAGGATGAAAGACTGTCAGGTTTTAAACTGTGTGGGTATCAAACAGGAAGAACGACTGTCAGGTTTTAAACTGGGGTATTGAAGGAGAATGGCATTTTCTACTACAGTATCAAACAGGAAGAAAGACTGTCAGGTCTTAAACTGTGTGGGTATCAAACAGGAAGAAAGACTGTCAGGTTTTAAACTGTGTGGGTATCAAACAGGAAGAAAGACTGTCAGGTTTTAAACTGTGTGGGTAAAACAGGAAGAACATCCACGGGTAGCTCAAATCAAGCAATCTCATTGGTTTGTAGCCATGGTATAATTAGCATATACCCACAGCTATGATTCTAATTCCTTTTCAGTATCACTCCACGTTCGAGGAAAAATCCTTGTCAGCCTTGTTAAATGGGATGGTCTACGGAGGAGACTGGGGCTGACGCACGCCCAGTTAAAAGGATGAATCCTCTTGGTGCCAAGATTGGGGAAGCCCTCGTGTCATCATGACACACAGTATGCCCAAATATGGACCAAGAGAGGCTCAAAATGGCTGATCGCGTCATCTGAATCAGACGAATAAAGCAATGATTTTATGCAGATTATTTTATTATTGCCACTTCCACTAAATGTATTAATCTAGGCTCTAGCGACTAACTGGGGAGAATGATAAATTACAGATACTGTAAATGAATCTAGCAGGACGATCGGTTACCCCGTTAACCTCACGTTGAACCCGGTTAAACTGTGCGTCAACCCCATTCCTGTCGCAGCCACTCAATCTCCAAAAACTGAGCAAATTGGAGAACATTTCCAAACAGGTGTTATTTGGACAAACTGACTACATATTGGGAATTTAAATTGTTACATTCTCACCTGAAAAAATATTAAAACTGTATAATAATGGTCCTAAGTCATACGTTAAAACAGCATTCGGCCTTGGTAAAGAGTCGGCATATCTGCCCCCACTATGAAAGAAAACATTATGCCAGCTACAGTATTTGTTAGTGTGTATGTTGCAATGGGCAGCCAGGAGGGCCTATTTTATTATTATTTACTAATACAACTATTTCAATTGAAGTGTGTCTTACTTTCATATTGCCATAGCCTACAGTACTGGTAACCGTTTCATAAAAGCAATAGCTCACTTCAGGCCGCAGCATATGGTTATTATATCGCAGCTAAGGGGCTGTCGGGCCCCCACATTGCCTTGTGTGCTAATGCTAAAATATACTGCCCGGCTAACCATTTAACACACACCTACATTTTTTTTTTTTATATCAAATATTGTATTTCTTTTGATACACAAAACAAGACAAACACAATACAGTAACAATAACAATAACGAGACCTCACAATACCACAATAATAATAACAACAATGACATTAGCAGTGACAAAAATTATAAACACAGAACATAACATAAAAAATCTCCGTAGCTTTGTTATATACAGTATATTCCATTGAATCACTTGTTACACTTATTTTTATGCACATTAGATGCCAACTTCTTTTTGTTGTACTGTACTGCTCACACACACACACACACACACACACACACACACACACACACACACACACACAACACACACACACACACACACACACACACACACACTGTAACTGAGGGGTACAATTCCCTGACTGTATTGAGAGTATGGTATTATTAAACCACTACTTAGTTATGTACTTTAATTACTGGCCATACAGTACATGAATATATATGGTGAACACAGAATACGGCAATGACACATAAAGTTCTAGTTAGAGGGATTTATTATTATTAGAGCAAGCAACGGTAGGTTACAGATTGAGAATTATACTTGCGCTTGTAAGGCGAAGAACACTTAAAGTAGGTCAAGAGCGTAAGTCCATGAGAATAGTAAGATGGGTATAACTGACGCCACCTGTAGCATAGCAATTATATAAGGCACACTAGTAGTCAGCTGGAGACACTGGGGGGTTCCCTCCGGTTGTAAGCCGGCAGGGTAGAGGAATGTTCGGGTGCAAAGTCTGGGTCAACGCGGAATAACGAGGCTCCAGATACAGGAGCCAGTGCAGTACTCCCTTGGTCCGCAGACAAAGCAACAGCTATAATCCAGTATGCCCGACAGCATGGATGAAAGCTAGCCAGCCTCTGGTCCTAGAGGCGGGCTCGAGGGTGCTCCTCACAGGGGTAGATCCCACACGATAGTGGGGTAGACGGTTCTCTGCTCCAGCAGTCACGGTACCAAAGCAATATAATCCAACCAGAAAATGGTTCTGCATTCGCCGGTGTAGATTCTCCTGTGCACTATCCTTCACATTAAACTAGGTTGAACTTGACGTTACTTCACTAAACTATGACACTTTACTATCCTATTCGCACATGTTCTAAGTGCTCTATTTAGACGCAAGGTTGCTCACTTCACTTGGTCGTTGACTCGTGGTGAAGGCTTTACTAGTAATGAACGAACTGCTGCTGTTTCCACCTGCGCCGTATTTATACGTAAGGTGAATTATCTAGTGCCAACCTCAGTTCTGTCTCGTATTACTGCGCAAACCTGGACATGTTGAGACATGCCTTGGCGTTGCCTTTGAACTTGCCATTGGGGTATGGTCGTTGGCGCCTAGGGGTCGCTGTCCAATAGGAGAGCGAATATTATGGTCTGGTTTGTACCCAGGTAAAGGGATATTCCGTGTATATATACAAAGAATATACAAGGGATATCAAACTATATACAAATATTATACAAGGGATCTCAAGCAGTAAATATATATATTCGGTTTAATCTGACCCTTTGTAACACACACACACACACACACACACACACACACACACACACACACACACACAGACGTACTTGTGGATTATCCCTTACTGAGGTATGTGGGTTATGTTGAGTAAGCACACTTTATTTAACACTGTGGCATGTCTGAATGTTTCCACCTGCAGTGGAATGTGTCCTGAACGTTTCCACCTGCAGTAGAACAGAACAGTGGAACGTTTCCACCTGCAGTAGAACAGAACAGTGGAACGTTTCCACCTGCAGTAGAACAGAACAGTGGAACGTTTCCACCTGCAGTAGAACAGAACAGTGGGATGTTTCCACCTGCAGTAGAACAGAACAGTGGGACTGTTTCCACCTGCAGTAGAACAGAACAGTGGAATGTTTCCACCTGCAGTAGAACAGAACAGTGGAATGTTTCCACCTGCAGTAGAACAGAACAGTGGAATCGTTTCCACCTGCAGTAGAACAGAACAGTGGAACGTTTCCACCTGCAGTAGAACAGAACAGTGG
>NC_140166.1:16687378-16823336 GCF_963971535.1 Notolepis coatsorum | reverse complement strand
CGTGTGGTCTCAGAGAGAGATATTAATGTCTACATGTATGTGTGTCTCAGAGATATTAATGTCTACATGTATGTGTGTCTCAGAGATATTAATGTCTACATGTATGTGTGTCTCAGAGATATTAATGTCTACATGTATGTGTGACTCAGAGAGAGATATTAATGTCTACATGTATGTGTGTCTCAGAGATATTAATGTCTACATGTATGTGTGACTCAGAGAGATATATTAATGTCTACATGTACGTGTGTCTCAGAGAGATATTAATGTCTACATGTATGTGTGTCTCAGAGAGATTATTTAATGTCTACATGTATGTGTGTCTCAGAGAGATATTAATGTCTACATGTATGTGTGTCTCAGAGAGAGATATTAATGTCTACATGTATGTGTGTCTCAGAGAGATATATTAATGTCTACATGTATGTGTGTCTCAGAGAGATATATTAATGTCTACATGTATGTGTGGTATATGGCTTTATTAATTTTCATAATGTGATTTCATAATGCCCCTTTGCAGCCATTATTAGTGACCATCTTGTGTCTCTCCTAGTTTGCACACATTCATCTAGTTTGAAAGTTATTGAGAGTAAATTAGTTTGAATATGAGCTGTAATACAACACAGGGATTCAATGTCCCAGATGACATCACTGGTTCCCATAATCGAACCAATTTACTCTCAATAACTGTCGAACTAAATGAAAGTGTGCAAAACTGTTTAGAGTGTTTGGATATGTGTGAGATTATGTGCAAAATAAATCAGCATTGTTTTTTGGTGAAGTGCCCTTTTAAGACTAGTTGTACTAAGTTGTACAAAATAGTTGAAAATCTAGAAAACAACACGTCCTCTTTCAGTCTGGTGTTGTTGACCCCAACCTGCTAGGCTAACAGATGTGTCCACTACTGGGACCATTAGCTCCGCTCGTCAGGCCCCTGGGATCATTAGCTGCGAGGTTATCAGCAGTTAGCATTAGCATTAGCCGTTACGCTACATGGTGATGGATAAAGACTCTTATCAGATTGAGGCTCCGCTTACTGCTGGGCACACCGAGATATGCGTCTGTGTGTGTGTGTGTGTGTTTCCTCCCTCTCTCTCTCTCTCTCTCTCTCTCTCTCTCTCTCTCTCTCTCTTCTCTCTCTCTCTCTCTCTCTCTCTCTCTCTCTCTCTCTCTCTCTCTCTCTCTGTGCTTGTCCTGATACCAGGTGATGTTATCAGGCCCTGACCTCCTCTCATGACACACACACACGCACGCATGCACACACACACACACACACACGCACGCACGCACACACACACACACACACAGACCTGACCCTAATGCTGACCCCTCCCACCTGTGAGGTCATCGGGTAGCTCACCTGCACACCAGCATGGGTCAAAGTTCAAACATCTACTTTCCCATGACCCCTGACCCCTTCTTCTTTCCCATGTTCCCTGAAGGCAGGGTTAACACCACCTGGGTCATGGTTAGAAGGTATCCACGTTTTGTCAATCTTTCACCTTAAAGGTTGTTTATAAACCTAACTCTTACCTCAACCCTAACCTTAATCTAACACAAAACATGTTCCTTAAGATGTACATACACTTTTACGCAAGACACATTCTGTAGAAATTTACTATTTTAATTTGATCTTACCTCATTTTGATATTTTATTTTATTTATCGTACTACTACTACTTATTGTTATTGGACACACACACACACACACACACACACACACCCTGCACCTTAGCATGGACATACAATACACACATGCAAGACACTTTCTGTAAATAATTGACTATTTTAGCTTACCTCTTTTATAATTTATTTGATGTCACTACTACTACCTATTGTTACCATTCTTGTATTCATTGATGTTTCTTAATTGTGCACTGTTGAGTCTGAGCTCGAAACACAAGAATTCCATACCTGCAATGCCCCTGTATTGTTGTGTATTTGACAACAACCTACTACGCCCACATTGCACTCATTACATCCACACTGTGATTATTGTATTGTAAATTGGAGATATTGTATTGTTGTATCAAACAGGATGAAAGACTGTCAGGTTTTAAACTGTGTGGGTATCAAACAGGAAGAACGACTGTCAGGTTTTAAACTGGGGTATTGAAGGAGAATGGCATTTTCTACTACAGTATCAAACAAGGAAGAAAGACTGTCAGATCTTAAACTGTGTGGGTATCAAACAGGAAGAAAAGACTGTCAGGTCTTAAACTGTGTGGGTATCAAACAGGAAGAAAGACTGTCAGGTCTTAAACTGTGTGGGTATCAAACAGGAAGAAAGACTGTCAGGTTTTAAACTGTGTGGGTAAAACAGGAAGAACATCCACGGGTAGCTCAAATCAAGCAATCTCATTGGTTTGTAGCCATGGTATAATTAGCATATACCCACAGCTATGATTCTAATTCCTTTTCAGTATCACTCCACGTTCGAGGAAAAATCCTTGTCAGCCTTGTTAAATGGGATGGTCTACGGAGGAGACTGGGGCTGACGCACGCCCAGTTAAAAGGATGAATCCTCTTGGTGCCAAGATTGGGGAAGCCCTCGTGTCATCATGACACACAGTATGCCCAAATATGGACCAAGAGAGGCTCAAAATGGCTGATCGCGTCATCTGAATCAGACGAATAAAGCAATGATTTTATGCAGATTATTTTATTATTGCCACTTCCACTAAATGTATTAATCTAGGCTCTAGCGACTAACTGGGGAGAATGATAAATTACAGATACTGTAAATGAATCTAGCAGGACGATCGGTTACCCCGTTAACCTCACGTTGAACAGGGATTCCCGGTTAAACTGTGCGTCAACCCCATTCCTGTCGCAGCCACTCAATCTCCAAAAACTGAGCAAATTGGAGAACATTTCCAAACAGGTATTTGGACAAACTGACTACATATTGGGAATTTAAATTGTTACATTCTCACCTGAAAAAATATTTAAAACTGTATAATAATGGTCCTAAGTCATACGTTAAAACAGCATTCGGCCTTGGTAAAGAGTCGGCATATCTGCCCCACTATGAAAGAAAACATTATGCCAGCTACAGTATTTGTTAGTGTGTATGTTGCAATGGGCAGCCAGGAGGGCCTATTTTATTATTATTTACTAATACAAACTATTTCAATTGAAGTGTGTCTTACTTTCATATTGCCATAGCCTACAGTACTTGGTAACCGTTTCATAAAAGCAATAGCTCACTTCAGGCCGCAGCATATGGTTATTATATCGCAGCTAAGGGGCTGTCGGGCCCCCACATTGCCTTGTGTGCTAATGCTAAAATATACTGCCCGGCTAACCATTTAACACACACCTACATTTTTTATTTTTTTTATATCAAATATTTGTATTTCTTTTGATACACAAAACAAGACAAACACAATACAGTAACAATAACAATAACGAGACCTCACAATTACCACAATAATAATAACAAACAATGACATTAGCAGTGACAAAAAATTATAAACACAGAACATAACATAAAAAATCTCCGTAGCTTTGTTATATACAGTATATTCCATTGAATCACTTGTTACACTTATTTTTATGCACATTAGATGCCAACTTCTTTTTGTTGTACTGTACTGCTCCACACACACACACACAACAGCCTGTACTGCTCACACACACACACACACACACACACACACACACACACACACACACACACACACACACACACACACAACACACACACACACACACACACACACCACACACACACACACACACACACACACACACACACACACACACACACACACACTGTAACTGAGGGGTACAATTCCCTGACTGTATTGAGAGTATGGTATTATTAAACCACTACTTAGTTATGTACTTTAATTACTGGCCATACAGTACATGAATATATATGGTGAACACCCACACAAGAAACGGCAATGACACATAAAGTTCTAGTTAGAGGATTTATTATTATTAGAGCAAGCAACGGTAGGTTACAGATTGAGAATTATACTTGCGCTTGTAAGGCGAAGAACACTTAAAGTAGGTCAAGAGCGTAAGTCCATGAGAATAGTAAGATGGGTATAACTGACGCCACCTGTAGCATAGCAATTATATAAGGCACACTAGTAGTCAGCTGGAGACACTGGGGGGTTCCCTCCGGTTGTAAGCCGGCAGTGGTAGAGGAATGTTCGGGTGCAAAGTCTGGGTCAACGCGGAATAACGAGGCTCCAGATACAGGAGCCAGTGCAGTACTCCCTTGGTCCGCAGACAAAGCAACAGCTATAATCCAGTATGCCGACAGCATGGATGAAAGCTAGCCAGCCTCTGGTCCTAGAGGCGGGCTCGAGGGTGCTCCTCACAGGGGTAGATCCCACACGATAGTGGGGTAGACGGTTCTCTGCTCCAGCAGTCACGGTACCAAAGGCAATATAATCCAACCAGAAAATGGTTCTGCATTCGCCGGTGTAGATTCTCCTGTGCACTATCCTTCACATTAAACTAGGTTGAACTTGACGTTACTTCACTAAACTATGACACTTTACTATCCTATTCGCACATGTTCTAAGTGCTCTATTTAGACGCAAGGTTGCTCACTTCACTTGGTCGTTGACTCGTGGTGAAGGCTTTACTAGCAATGAACGAACTGCTGCTGTTTCCACCTGCGCCGTATTTATACGTAAGGTGAATTATCTAGTGCCAACCTCAGTTCTGTCTCGTATTACTGCGCAAACCTGGACATGTTGAGACATGCCTTGGCGTTGCCTTTGAACTTGCCATTGGGGTATGGTCGTTGGCGCCTAGGGGTCGCTGTCCAATAGGAGAGCGAATATTATGGTCTGGTTTGTACCCAGGTAAAGGGATATTCCGTGTATATATACAAAGAATATACAAGGGATATCAAACGATATACAAATATTATACAAGGGATCTCAAGCAGTAAATATATATATTCGGTTAATCTGACCCTTTGTAACACACACACACACACACACACACACACACACACACACACACAGACGTACTTGTGGATTATCCCTTACTGATCTCAAGCAGTAAATATATATATTCGGTTTAATCTGACCCTTTGTAACACACACACACACACACACACACACACACACACACACAGACGTACTTGTGGATTATCCCTTACTGAGGTATGTGGGTTATGTTGAGTAAGCACACTTTATTTAACACTGTGGCATGTCTGAATATTTCTACCTGCAGTGGAATGTTTCCTGAATGTTTCCACCTGCAGTGGAATGTGTCCTGAATGTTTCCACCTGCAGTAGAACAGAACAGTGGGATGTTTCCACCTGCAGTAGAACAGAACAGTGGGATGTTTCCACCTGCAGTAGAACAGAACAGTGGAATGTTTCCACCTGCAGTAGAACAGAACAGTGGGATGTTTCCACCTGCAGTAGAACAGAACAGTGGAACGTTTCCACCTGCAGTAGAACAGAACAGTGGAATGTTTCCACCTGCAGTAGAACAGAACAGTGGAATGTTTCCACCTGCAGTAGAACAGAACAGTGGGATGTTTCCACCTGCAGTAGAACAGAACAGTGGAATGTTTCCACCTGCAGTAGAACAGAACAGTGGGATGTTTCCACCTGCAGTAGAAGTGTGTGTGTGTGTGTGTGTGTGTGTGTGTGTGTGTGTGTGTGTGTGTGGGGGGGCCGTGTGTGTGTGTGTGTGTGTGTGTGTGTGTGTGTGTGTGTGTGGCCGTGTGTGTGTGGCCGTGTGTGTGTGGCCGTGTGTGTGTGGCCATGTACATGTGTAGTCCTATGGTTCTCTCTGGACTCTGGCCAAAGGAGGGAGGGGGGACAAGAGAGAGAGAGAGAGAGAGAGAGAGAGAGAGAGAGAGAGAGAGAGAGAGAGAGAGAGAGAGAGATGGTAGGAAAACAATGACATCTCAATGGAGAGAGATTTGAAGGAGGACAAGTGGACTCCTATTTACCCCCTCCTCCTTCTCCTCCTCCTCCTTCTCACCCCCCCCCCCCCCCCCCCATCTCCTCTTTTTCCTATTTCAGGGCTTTCATGGACTTTCAAGGACATTAACCTTTTAATGTCTGACGCTGGGATCAGCTGTACCGTGAAAAGCCTGCCAGACGAAGCCAGTTTGAGCCGTTTCCTCCTCTTTTACACATGTTTTTATATGGCGCTGCAGAAGTCTCTGCGTTTGAGAAAAAGCACTTAAATAAATGTATTATGATGTTTATTCCAGAGGAAGATCATCTGATACGGGTGGCTGGGGGGGTCAGCGGCTGGCTCACAGAGGCTTAAATCAGAGCCAAACTGTAAAACTAACTCCGGCTAAACTGTCAAAGGACTTTAAGTGACTCCAGCGCCCCATGAATAAACCAAAGAGGGTTCTCAGATCGATGCCCTGCTCTCCATTATCTCTGTGGGTCCACGCTCACGCTGGTTGGCTTCGAACAAAAAAAAGAATTAAATATAGTTGAGTTTTTTTTCTCTGTGCATTGATTTTTCCCTCTTTCATCGTCTCCATAGTCATGAAGCAGCCGATTATAGAGCGGAGGAGCTGATCTCAACACAAACACACTGAGAGGAACACACTGACTTGCACTCTGATCAATACACGGGTGAAGAGAGAGAGAGAGAGAGAGAGAGAGAGAGAGAGAGAGAGAGAGAGAGAGAGAGAGAGAGAGAGAGAGAGAGAGAGAGAGAAGTGATTTAAAACATCACAGCGTCATACTGGCTGAGATAAAAACATCATCATGTCATACTTTTTTGTAGCTAGCATAGTTCCCTAATGCAGTCGCAACTCCTATTCTACTATTCTAACGTTATTTTGTCAGCATCGCGTTGGCTAAGCCCACGTTGCTGTGAGTAACCTAGGTCCATATCGTATCATCATAATATTATTAAAATCTATCACCCCTTACTATCACCCCTGATCCTCTCGTGGCCTTGTTCGGTGTTCCTCTGCAGCCTCTACCCTCCAAAATATCACATCCTATTCTTGCCTCCACTTTATTGGCCAGGCGACTTATTCTTTTTAAGTGGAAACATACTCAACCTCCATCTCACAATAGGTGGGTTAAGGAACTACTATTATCTATTAATCTTGAAAAGCTCAGATTCTCCCTCAAAGGCCCTATTGGCTCCCGGAATACCTTTGAGAAGACTTAGAGACGCCTTTTAAAGCACATAGAATCCTTCACATCCCTGCCTGGTTGTGACGACTGAGTTGTCCCGCCCCCCCCCCCCCCCCCCCTCTGTTTTTTCCCTATTTTTATTTATTTATTTAAATGTTTTGTCTTTTCATCTCAGATATATTAGTATCATCGTTTTTATTTTTTTCATTTTTCTGTCACATATTTTTCTTTTGTATTTCCGTGTATTATATGTATGTTTGTTGTCGCTCTTCGTGGGGGGGATGGGGTGGGGTTAGGGGATAGGAAAGGGAAATGGGGGGGGGGGGGGAGAAAAAAATGGAGGATGTATAATATGTATAACAGTCTGCATAATTTTGAAAACTCTTCCAATAAAGAAAGTTATTAATTAAATAATATTAAAATCATTAGGACAAGGGTTCCCTTGATAAAGATGCACAAAAAGGCTGTATAATATACAACACCTGTAGCTCAACTGCAACTGCAAAAATGTATGCCTACTTAATGTATTAGCCAGGGAAAAAACACATACACAACAGGCAGCAACGTTTATTTTCAGCCAGGTATGGTGGTAACTATTAGGATATAATGGTATGGATTACTCACTGTTATTACTATATGTGGTAGCTCTCCACCTACACAAATAGTTATTTTGCTGCTGTGCTGTCCATTGAGCATGCACCTTCACGTGGTAGGTATATTATATATATAGGTATATTAACTGTAGGTCAAACTCCCCAAACAAACAAGCACACCATTGATTTAATTGCCATATAAATCACATACAAAAATCTAACTATTACTCCTCTCTGAACATTACTATAAAACAAAAGGTGATCTATTAACTGTGTAAACCTTATGCAATATTCATGATTGATATTTTGATACTTGAAATCTGTATTGAACTGAGTAGTTAGTATCAAATTAAATAAGATGGAACAGCTCCATGCATTAATTGAATAAACAACTATTTGCTCATTACCAGTATGGTATTGTTTAAATTGTACAGCGTTTTGCAGGGAATTCCAACAATTCTGGACCTGAATGTACCAGTTAATTGTAATCATCTCTCTCTCTCCTTATGTCTGGTCATGCCAGGTTGTGGATGAGAGAGACGGGGAGGAACAGGCTGTAGACTACTTTGCCTGTCCTGACCCTGCTATGATGCAGGTGTTTTTACATCACCACCCAAAAAAAGATTCAGCCAAGAGCAAGTGAGTACACTGGTCCACTTGCACTGGTACACTTGGCACTTACTACCCAGCTTTGTAGTGGTTTGGGGGAATAGTACAGTAGGTACACTTATTTAAGAGGACCGCAAAGATCGTGTACTGGTGGGTGGTGTCCGACCGATTGTCCGCAAGGATCGTGTACTGGTGGGTGGTGTCTGACCGATTGTGGTGGGCCGGTCTGGGCCAAAAATGCCAGGACCGATTTTTTGTCCCAGTCCAGCCCTGCTTCGAGCGATTCAATATGACTCAAGATCCAGCAATAGCATAGCAATCTTGTTATAAATTTTTTTGTCAGAAGCATATTTTAGGTTCAACTTTAGGTAGAAAAGAGAAGATTTATGAGCGAGCCGCCATCTTGTACACATCTCTTCACACTCACATACACACGCATGCAAGGTCTTACTAACTACAGCGATTGTGGCTGCAATTATGATTGGCTCGTTTCAAGATGGAGGGTTCTTGTCACAGCTGATCTGCAGAAAAGACACAATGCACATTTAACAATGAGGACAAGCCCTCATTCTGTAAAGAAAACATACAAAACACAGGAAAAGTACATTTTCACAATAGGCCCCTTTAAGTCAGAAGGTCAGGACCAATGAGATCCAAGGCAGCCGATTCAGACAGATAATCCCTTTTCCTGTTGCAAGTGATGTGATCAACTTTTACAGTAGGAATCCCAGTTTGTCAATATCATATTTCTGATGATGTCTGTCTCACAAGGGCGAAACTTTAGTTTGAGAAGTGGGGGACACACAATTATGGGATGGGAAATATGTGCGTGCAATAGATTTTTTCGTGCATGTGAAGAACGCACACACGTGATGCTCAAATCATATCATACCCACAACGATTTCCATTTAACCATACTTTTTTTTCATTAGCCATACTCCTCTCGACATGCATATTAATTAATGTTATATAATGTTAGTTTTCGGTGAAAAGTGAGAGGGACAAAAACAAGATTTTGAAAGGTGAGGGGGACATGTCCCCCGTGTCCCTAGTGGACATTTAGCCCCTGATGTCTCATGATACCCCATGTTCATTATAAAGCATGTTTGTACCACAAAAAGGTGAAAGGTCACTGATACGTCACAAGTCGTAAACTCGGGTATCATGAAACTTGCCACAATTTACCACTGGTACTTACAGTACCACTCTGTCCACTCTTCGAGTGCAACTTCCTGGGTGCAAACCTCCGACTTTACGAGTTTATGAGCCGCCGAGGCTCTGTGAGCACGTCTCCAGAGGACCCAGGAGAAGCCACACATTTATATCTCAGAACACTTGAGTCCCTCTATGCAGGAGATACAGAATTATGGCTGGGTGGCGCAGTGGACTAATCGCTCGTCACCAACTGGTATCGAATCCGGCTGTGAGCGTTGCTTCCGGCTTGGCCGGCCGTCATACTGGCTCGATTGGCAGAGTCAGCGGGAGGGAAGCCGGTGGGTGGGTCCGGGTCGTTGTAAACAGCGACTCCTAGAGCTCGGTCGAGGCGCCTGCACAGCGAGGGAAGGATCTAAGAGAGGTAGTGTGACCTTCCACACGTTACACTCTCCCAGTGAGAGTCTGCGCTGCCAGGTGAAAAGAAGCGGTGGGCTGGGTACACATGTGTGGGAGGAAGCATGTGATAGTCTCCGCCCTCCCAGACCGACGGTAAGGGGTAGAGTGCGCAACGACCAGGAAGGGGATTGGGAATTGGCATAACGACTAACATTGGGAGGGGAGAAAAACGGAAAAAGAAGGGGGAAAAAGATAATAAAAAAAAAGATAATAATAATAATAATATTACAAGGTCTGTGAAAATAACAGGTCCCTAATATTGTTTTTGAATTTTATTAAATCTTTATCTTGACCCTGTGAAAATGTTTAATACATACAAATATTTAATGAATAAAAAGCAACAACAAAGCAAAATAATTCAAACAAATACACAATATTAACTGTCCAAAAAGGAGTAGAAAAAAGTCTAAACATTTATTTAATCCCCTTCTCTATACTCAGTGATTGTGAATATATATATTTCTAAGTCACAATATACATACACATGTTTACACTTAAATGCACTTTTCTTTATACATTTAAATATATGTACCCACAATATTAAAGTAAAGTAAATAAATAAATAATAATCTATGTAAACACCTGTTGATCGTCAAAGCCTCATTTGAATTTCAAATTACACATATCCTTTTTTCTAGGTATCATGGATTAATTTTAGGGAGCATAAGCTACTGATAATATTAAAATATATTTAGTTTTTAAGAATTTGTAAAGGATATGCAAAAATAAGCATGTGCTTCAGCCTATTCCTTTTTTTCGGTCATTGATTTTGGATTTTGTGTGTGAGCTTACCTTGAATATGTACATTTGTGATTTCTTTTTTTTTATTCTTTTCTTAATTTTTTTGTAAGTCCACACAAGTGTGTTTTTGATTTATCTGTAAACAAGACCGAAAAATCATTCATTCATTCATTCATTCATTCATTCAGAGGGTAGGACATTAGCTAGAACTCTAAAATATATAATTTACACAGATTTATTTAGATTGAGAGATTAAATCCTGGGAGCATCAGACTCAACACACATTCTAAAATGGAGCTCAACCAGAGAGACTAATGTCGGCGATTCTAAGGATTCTAAGGATTCAAATGAAAAGCTTTTAAATATCTAACGCCTTTTTACCATCTACTGACACACTGATTCATCCAGGTCTTTTTACAATCTACTGACACACTATCTACTGACACACTGATTCATCCAGGTCTTTTTACAATCTACTGACACACTATCTACTGATACACTGATTCATCCAGGTCTTTTTACAATCTACTGACACACTATCTACTGATACACTGATTCATCCAGGTCTTTAATTAAGGAATGGGTTGAATTATTCCTTGACCCGAGCAGTCTTTGTTTTCCTTGAGAATATAGAAATTGTAAACAGGGATGGAATTACAGGCCCTGACCTGCTGGCTGTAACACTGGAATAAACAGTCTAGTCTTCTGCAGTCTAATATGCAGAAGATTGCTGGCGGTCAATGTGTTAATTCTTATTCCCTTTTTGTTATTATTATTATTAGTATTATTATTTATTTTATTTGATTAAATCTTTCATAAAATTCTATCTATCTATCTATCTATCTATCTATCTATCTATCTATCTATCTATCTATCTATCTATCTATCTATCTATCTATCTATCTATCTATCTATCTATCTATCTATCTATCTATCTATCTATCTATCTATCTATCTATCTATCTATCTATCTATCTATCTATCTATCTATCTATCTATCTATCTATCTATCTATCTATCTATCTATCTATCTATCTATCTATCTATCTATCTATCTATCTATCTATCTATCTATCTATCTATCTATCTATCTATCTATCTATCTATCTATCTATATCTGTCTATTTATTATCTATGTTAGTATGTGGTGTATGATTCACTCAGACTGCTGTTCATCAAAACACATGCAAGATTGCCATCTAATGCCTGATAGGAGGTACTAACTGATGTTACAGCCTAGGGAAGGGCCCCCAAGCTGAATAAATAATTAATATAATTTAAAAATGTTCAATCCTAACTTTAATGTTCTGTTATGTGTTTTATTGTCTTGTTGTAGCGCTATACTAATCTGTTTATGTTTGATTTGGGTTTGTGACAATGTGCCTATTTCCAAACTTGATATACTGCAGTTACAAACACTAGCAATACATAGCTTCCAGTCCTCTGGACACTGTCCACTAGAGCAGTCCTCTGGACACTGTCCACTAGAGCAGTCCTCTAGACACTGTTAGCCTCACTAGAGCAGTCCTCTGGACACTGTTAGCCTCACTAGAGCAGTCCTCTGGACACTGTTAGCCTCACTAGAGCAGTCCTCTGGACACTGTTAGCCTCACTAGAGCAGTCCTCTGGACACTGTCCACTAGAGCAGTCCTCTGGACACTGTTAGCCTCACTAGAGCAGTCCTCTGGACACTGTCCACTAGAGCAGTCCTCTGGACACTGTCCACTAGAGCAGTCCTCTAGACACTGTTAGCCTCACTAGAGCAGTCCTCTGGACACTGTCCACTAGAGCAGTCCTCTGGACACTGTTAGCCTCACTAGAGCAGTCCTCTGGACACTGTCCACTAGAGCAGTCCTCTGGACACTGTCCACTAGAGCAGTCCTCTGGACACTGTCCACTAGAGCAGTCCTCTGGACACTGTCCACTAGAGCAGTCCTCTGGACACTGTCCACTAGAGCAGTCCTCTGGACACTGTCCACTAGAGCAGTCCTCTGGACACTGTCCACTAGAGCAGTCCTCTGGACACTGTCCACTAGAGCAGTCCTCTAGACACTGTTAGCCTCACTAGTTTTCAAGTTTCTTTAATAGTTGTCATACAGGAGTACAGAATACTTTTGTACAAAATGCTTCTTACTGTTGCGCTCCAGAGACTGTGCAAGACAAGATAAGTATGAAATAAAATAACATAGTAAAATTAGAAGTAAAAAAAATGAGGTCACAGTGTTCAGTTTAGACATATGTACAATGTTCGATGCAGAATAGATGTAGTTACCATACAATATACAATACTGTGCAGTGTACTAATATACAATACTATATAGTGCAAGGCAGAAATGGAGAAATGGGACGAGGTGCAATTTAGGTACAATTCACAGTAGGTGTACGAGTTGTAGTGCAAATCCTTTATCAATAAATATAAAGTGTAAGTGTGTTTGTGTGATCTAAAGTGTGGAGAGTGGGTGCTGCAGTGTGTTGTTTGTTTGAGTGAGTGTGTGCGTGTGGGTGTGTGTGCTGTGTGCATTTGATGGTTGTTGCATAGTGATTATTGTTCGTTTAGCGATTATTGTTCGTTTAGCAGCCTGATGGCCTGGGGATAGAAGCTTCTTCTGAGTCTTTCTGTGCTCGCCTTAAGACTCCGGTATCGCTTGCCTGACCGCAGCAGTTCAAAGAGGCAGTTGTTCGGGTGGCTCGAGTCCTTAATAATTCTCTTAGCCTTGCCCTTGCACCGCTTGTTGTAAATGTTCTGGAGGGTGGGAAGCCCCCCTCCAATTGTGCGTTCGGCTGAACGTGTCACTCTTTGTAGTCTGCTACGGTCTTGTGCAGTGCTATTCCCAAACCAGGAGGTGATGTTGCCGGTCAGGATGCTCTCTATTGTACATGAGTAGAAGTTCCTAAGGATCTTCTGACTGACTTGGAACTTCCTTAGGCGCCTGAGGAAGTAGAGGCGTTGTCGTGCCTTCTTCACAACACTGTCAATGTGTGTGGTCCATGTCAAGTCCTCGGATATGTGGGCTCCGAGGTACTTGAAACTGTTCACTCTCTCAACCGGTGCCCCGTCGATGCTGAGGGGGCTGTAGTCCTTGACCCCCGACCTCCTGAAGTCCACAATCATCTCTTTTGTTTTGCTGACGTTCAGGGAGAGGCAGTTCTCCTGACACCACTGTGACAGGTTCTCTACCTCTTCCAGGTAGGCCCTTTCGTCGTTGGCAGAGATCAGGCCCACCACTACTGTGTCATCAGCAAATTTGATGATGGTGTTGTTGTTCCGCTGTGCTACGCAGTCATGTGTGTACAGGGAGTAGAGGAGGGGGCTCAGAACACAGCCCTGGGGGGCCCCTATGTTGAGCGTGATGGATGAGGAGGTGCAGTTGCCGGCTCTTACCACCTGGGGTCTGCCCGTCAGGAAGTCCAAGACCCACTGGCAGAGGTCATAGTTCAAGCCCAGGTCCCTGAGCTTGGCTATGAGTTTGGAGGGGACTATGGTATTGAATGCTGAGCTGTAGTCGATGAACAGCATTCTCACATAGTTCCCCTGCCTCTTGTCCAGGTGTGATGCTGCTGTGTGCAGCACATGGGCTATGGCGTCCTCCGTGGACCTGTTGGGGCGATATGCAAATTGCAGAGGGTCCAGGTTGATGGGGAGGGAGGAACAGATGTAGACCTTCACTAGCTTCTCAAAGCACTTCATGGCTATGGAGGTGAGGGCTACAGGGCGGTAGTCGTTGAGGCAAGCGGGCGTAGATTTTTTGGGTACAGGGATGATGGTGGACTTCTTCAGACAGGTGGGGATGACAGCCTGTTCCAAGGACAGGTTGAAGATGTCGGTGAATACCGGGGCCAGTTGGTCGGCACAGACTTTTAGGACGCGGCCGGGGATGCCGTCCGGTCCTGCTGCCTTCCTGATATTAACTTTTTTAAAGATCCGTCTCACCTCATGCTCTGTTACCCTGAACACTGAGTCTCCATCAGCAGACCCCCCCCCCCCCCATTGCCGTGGTTTGTAGGCTGGTGTTGTTATTCACAGCCTCAAACCTCGCATAGAAGGAATTGAGATCATTTGCTAAGGAGATGTCACTGTTCAGTTTGAGGGGGGTGCCTTTGTAGTCTGTCATTGTTCTGAGGCCCTGCCACATGCCTCTAGAGTCAGCCTGTTCAAACTGAAGTTCAACTTTATCCCTGTAACGCCGTTTTGCCTCTATTACTGCTCTCCTGACGTTGTAATGTAGAGCAGTCCTCTGGACACTGTCCACTAGAGCAGTCCTCTAGACACTGTTAGCCTCACTAGAGCAGTCCTCTGGACACTGTCCACTAGAGCAGTCCTCTGGACACTGTCCACTAGAGCAGTCCTCTAGACACTGTTAGCCTCACTAGAGCAGTCCTCTGGACACTGTCCACTAGAGCAGTCCTCTAGACACTGTTAGCCTCACTAGAGCAGTCCTCTGGACACTGTCCACTAGAGCAGTCCTCTAGACACTGTCCACTAGAGCAGTCCTCTGGACACTGTCCACTAGAGCAGTCCTCTAGACACTGTTAGCCTCACTAGAGCAGTCCTCTGGACACTGTCCACTAGAGCAGTCCTCTAGACACTGTTAGCCTCACTAGAGCAGTCCTCTAGACACTGTCCACTAGAGCAGTCCTCTGGACACTGTCCACTAGAGCAGTCCTCTAGACACTGTCCACTAGAGCAGTCCTCTGGACACTGTCCACTAGAGCAGTCCTCTAGACACTGTCCACTAGAGCAGTCCTCTGGACACTGTCCACTAGAGCAGTCCTCTAGACACTGTTAGCCTCACTAGAGCAGTCCTCTAGACACTGTCCTCTAGGCGTGTATATTTTCCCCAATGGAGTTTCACTTCCGTGTTCGGTTTGCGCGATCTGATTGGCCACTGACGTTTTTTTCAGCGCCAATCGCGTTACTCCTAAAAAGCGCGCCAGCAGGCTGTTACCCTAACCCTAACCTTAACCTTAACCCTAACCGTAACCAACTAACCCTAACCCTAACCTTAACCCTAACCGTAACCAACTAACCCTAACCCTAACCTTAACCCTAACCTTAACCAACTTCGAAAGAGAGCGACTTCGAAAGAGTCGCCAAGCTTAACCAGTTTGTTAGGAGTAATGCGATTGGCGCTGAGAGAAATGTCAGTGGCCAATCAGATCGCGCAAACCAAACGCGGAAGTGAAACTCCATTGGGGAAAATATACAGGCGTCCTCTAGACATTGTCCACTAGAGCAGTCCTCTAGACACTGTCCACTAGAGCAGTCCTCTAGACAGCTTGTGACTGCAACTTGTTCCTGTTCGCGGACGACTCAGCCCAGTGGGTGACAATATTGTCACAAGGAAAGATGAAATTACATACCTGGGTTCCATCCTAGAGGCAAATCTTTCCTGTGACAAAATGGCAACCAATGTAATCAAAAAAGTCAACCAACAAACAAGATTCTTGTACCGGATCTCCTGAAGACTCTAACAGGAGCACTTATTCAAGGGTACTACGACTATGCTTGCACCTCGTGGTACCAAAGCACCTCAAATTCACTAAAAACAAGATTACAAACATCACAAAACAAACTGGTCAGACTACTGCTTGACCTTACTCCTAAAACCCACCTCACCCCTGCCCATTTTGACAATGGCTTAGAGTAGACGACATGGAGTACAGCAACTTGCAATGGACCTGGTCTACAAGATACACTACACCACTAAGGTACCCATGTACATGTCGAAATACTTCCAATCATGTCCAACCCAGATTCGGCTCAAACAAGGGACTAAACACGTTTTGCAATTATGCCACAACAATGTGGAATTTCCTACCCACAGCCGTAGAAGAATGTGAATCCCTACCCACCTTCAAAACCGCTCTAAAAAAGCACCAACAGGAGGCCGCAATTCAAAACTGGCCCCGGTAAATGTCCAACCTCCACAGTCTACAGCAGTCCTCTAGACCAGTGGTTCCCAATGTGGGGTAGGGGTCGCAAGCCGCCGCGGGGGGGTTGCCAGATGATTTCCAAAACATTTATATAAAAAAAAATATAATTTTTTTTTTTTTTTATGCAGTCAGGTCACTGAACTTAGAAGCAGGCCAGGCCAGTGTTTCTAGTTGTAGTGGTGCAATAGTTAGATAACCTAGGTGGGGAACAACCAGGAGATCACTGCAACTCACACAAGTTGGAGAACTATCTCTCTCTCTCTTGCTCACACACACACACAAAGGGAGCCGCATGTGATTGGTGGAGGCGGGACCCTTACAAAAAACAAAAAATCCATCTAAATCAGTGTTGTTGCTAATCATTGACACATGCTAGCCTGTAATAATCCCCCCCCCCCCCAGACAAATCTACTTTGCATATGATATATTGCAAATGTATGCCATCACACACACTGGCATTTAAAGTGTTAGAATTATAAAATGAATATGTGGTGTTATGATCAAGGCTGAAGTTGAATAAAAGATTTATGAAAGAAAAGGTGGTAAATTATTTCAGCATAATTTATAGTAATATTTTTATGGCGTTTTTGAAGAGGACAATTTAGTCCCTTGTGGTAAGAGTGAGTATTTCTTTCAATCTGACATTACAAAAAAACTGAAAATCCATCAAAATCTGTTTGAAATTTCTTTATTGGGAATAACCCCTTGAGATGAAACCATCTCGTTTTCAAGGGGGTCCGCAAAGACAATACAGAGTTATTTGACAATAATATATAACAAAAACAACAAACAACAATTTACAAACAAAAAAACGAGACAAAACAAAACGGAAACAAAAGCAACAAAACAACAGAGTAAGCAACGCCAGCCAACAGTATGTCAGCAACAACAACACAACGACAAGAACATGAACGTTAGGTTATGACTATAACCAAGTTCTGTTAACACTAGTGGACGCTCTGCGTCTCATTGCATATATCTCGCTTCAGCATATATACACTGAATAAATTTCAAAATGTACCTTTAAATGCCAGCATTAATCTGGCCACACCCCCATCCGCTTACCTATATAAGCAGGGGTGGTGCCACACACTCATCTCCTTCCCAACAAATTTCACCACAATGAAAAATCAAGGGCCGCAGCGGTGTCTAGACGCAGAGCGTCTACTAGTGTTAACAGAACTTGGTTATAGTCATAACCTAACGTTCTGTATCACACTAGCTCCCGCTCTGCGTCTCATTGCATAATAGGAGCTGAGCGGGAGCTAGAAGCTCGACAAATACACCCCGCTGAGGCCCCCCACAGCCATCAGATCAGGGAGGGCCGAGCCCCCCCGACCCACCCTAATGGAGGGCACCCCCCCTATTGGTGGCTTCACGGGAGGGCGACGGACCCGACCGTGCGAAGAGGCACTCAAGCAACTCAACGCACAGGGTGAGCAGAGCGTGGCTTGACCCCACGACTACACACATGCACAACCCGCATGCCACCCGGGAACGAACGGAGGAAACAACCTCGTTACTGCCCCCAGAATCACGGGGTCAAGGGCAAACCCAACCCCGTGGCAAGGCCGTAGCAGCGGAGCACGAAGGAAGACCCAGACCCACCAAAGGGACTGGACCCCCTGGAACGGGGGCCCGGAGAAGTCCATGATGCCAGCATCAAGACCCCACCAGGTGGGCACTTAGTGACCCCGCCCCCCACATAGCCAGCATATTCGGACAAAGGCCCCTCAGCCGAGCGGGCCCTGTCCCCCCAATAGTACACCGCCTGGCACACTGACCCTGCAGAACAGGCAGTCAGCATGGCCGTAAGCACACAAAAAAGGTTAACCAACGGAAGCAGGCAGCGCACTGGGGAAAAACCAGGCAACAGGCTGTTAACCCTAGCCTGGAGACTGCGGACGAGACAGGCGCCAGAGGGGACAGCTGAACACAGCCGCCCCGGCGGAAGGGGCGTATGCTGGCGTTGTTGCATGACCAAGCCTCCATTTAAAAAACCCCACCCAGAGGGGTTGAGGCAGAGAAGGCTGACACGATTGGCAGACGTCATGAACGTGCAGGGGCACCCTCAACCAGTGAACCCGGGAGTTGACACTGCTCCAACACACCAGGGAATCAACCACCTTGGTGTTACCCAATGCGGTGGTTGTTCCTATAACCCCTCAAGAAAAAACTCCAAAACACACCTGCGGGTATACACCGGCTATACCGCAGTACAAGTGTTTCAGTTTTCAAAAAAGGGTTAACCCAGGCCTACGGGTCGACGAAACATTACTTCGGACCGGGCCTGGCGATACGGGAAGCACAGGGTCACCAGAGGAGGTCAAAGACCACCCCAACAGGCCCCTCTTCGCCATGCGTGAGAGAGGAGCGAAAAAGAATGGAGAACCCGCCCCTAAGCACACCGTACTTGGTATTCCCAGGCGGTCTCCCAACCAAGTACTAACCAGGACCAACCTGTGTAGCGGCCGAGATCTGACGAGATCGAGCGTGTACAGGTTGGCATGGCCGTAAGCCATTACGACAGTGCTGAGTAAAAAACGTACCAAACCAGGGTCTCCAACCCTGTGACACCCGGACCAACCTGGCATTTTTCCCCCTGAAAAAAGCCCAAGTCCCTCAGGGTACCAGAACAGCAGATCTGCATCCCCGGCGGACAACGGGTTCAACTGATCCGGACCAGCGTGACCAGAACCAGTCCCGTGCCCTAACCACGCCGACATGCCTACTCCAGGAGAAAGGGCAGATATGCGTGTTGATCTTAACATGAAAAGAAGGCGCCACCCAGACGTTCGGGCGAACCGCGCCCGGTGGCCCACCCCCAGGGCGTGAGACCCCTCTACATATGTTCAGATCCATTCCGTCATCATCCCCCAGACATGAACGAGAATCCGTCGATAACCAACCCAGGTCGTGGGATGTGGTCGTCGGAAGAGGAAAAACCTCCATCACAGTTGCTTTATAAAAACGCCGTTTTAACCTCAAGCAACCAAGGCGTGCCAGTCAGTCGCCTGTTTACAGCGAGCTAGCACTATACGTGCGTCGGGACACACCCACATCCATGAACAGGCTATTTAGACCTGTCATTGAATCCCCAAGGCGCCGAGGGGAACGACAAGAGGGGTGTGACACTTCCTAACTCCAACTCTTTTTTAATAGAAAAGAAGGAAGCACCAACAGTATGTATCCCAGTCTACACAGCCGGGGGTAAAAATTGTTCACATTTTTACATCCCACCACCCTCCCATAGGAAGGAGACGGGAATCCCCAGAGAGACTTCCCACGCGAGCTGTACAGATTGAAAAGAATATATTGCACCTTGAGCCATGTAAAAAATTGGTTTTAGGGCTCTCCGGAGAAGAGGCACTGAACCCATACACACTCAATAATCGAATTGAATCGAATACATACACAATAGAATAGGACACCTTCTAGAGGGTCCACTCACCTTGACAATCTGAGGAGGAGGCTCTGTACTCTGAAGGAGGCTCCCTCACATGGAAGGAGGAGTCCGAACTCACAGAAGGCCCGAATAGGCGCTTGGTGAGGAGGAGCCCTGACCACCCCCCCGAAAACAGATCCATCACATGGACCTGAACAGCACACGGAAGTCCTACCAACAGAGACGCGCACGGTGACGTCCCTATGGCGGGGGAATTTCTGCGGTGCACACGCCCAATATTCCAGGCCGTGGGACCAGGAAACTCCCTCCCCCCCCCCCCCCCCCCCCCCTCACCCCGTAACGTGCCGAACCGCAACGTGACAGGAACCTTGAAGGACAGGGGGTGTACCCCTGACCAACAGAAAAAAGGGGGAGAGGAAAGGTTACGAGTTCACCCCTTTACGACCCCACACCCATGATACGATGTAATGACAAAAAGAGAGTATGACACAGTCATAGTCAGCTCTATGAAGCGTTTGACAGCTTCACACAGCGCATGAGCTAACCTGCTATCTGATTTTTACTAAGGAAAAAACACAGAATAGAGAGGGCTCTCTAAGAGCCCCGGTCCAAACTTACACATGTGCTTCTGTGGCCAGTCCAACCCAGTTGTAGGTCACATGACACACACAACCCATCATCACCTACAAAAAATGGCAAAAACACTCTACAGAGGAACGCCGTTTTTCATAATGAGAGAATACATAATTCTCGATTAGTATCGGCCACAGGCCTTGCTAAGCACACACGAAAGCGACCAAACAATCTTTTCTTTTAGGAAAATAAAGTTTCTCCAGCAGTCTTAGCACAACCTCAGCAATCAAGCTAAGGGTTACATCGCATCCCTACCACACAAAGACACAATGTAGTGCAACAACATGTCTGATAGGAGGATGAAGAAGTCCCCAGGGAACCGTGGGGAAAAACACAATCCTCCTACTTTACCCTTAATACGGCCAGTTAAAACAGGAAAACCTGTTAATATGTGAACACACTGTTCATTGTCATCACAGGCTGAGAAAAGAATATTCTTTACTCATTTGTCACTAAGCATAGCTTCATAGGTTAGTTACCCCTTAGTTGTGAGTACACGGTACATATAAACACACATGATGTTTCTCACACAACAACCAGATCATTTTCACACCTGTAACAACAACCCGATTTGCACGGAGAAGCTAATTACCAGTGACAAGACAATTCACACAAAACTTGCGTCGTATCCTAAATGTATTGCAGCAACACACGTTTTTGGAAAACAGCGTTATTTACAAAACATGTAGAAGGTAAAGCCAGAAGACATGTATAAGGTCTGGCCAAACCTTGTCCTACCCGGAGCGTAGATCAACGAAGTGCAGTCTCAAGGCCCCATAGAAAACACAGCCGTCCTGTGTTGTTCGACCTGGGCAGCATCGCCGCTCCAACCCGTCGCTACGGTCCCCTTTGTTGACGCAGGCTTTGCCGTCCTGGCCCAGGGCAGGTTCGACGAACATCCTCTGTCAAAGATGACGTCGTAGTCAAGAGTGTTTAAAACATGTTATAATCAAAGCACGTTCAACAGAGTAGCATTAAGCTAACGGCCGGTCCAACCGTCGGTCGCTACTGCCCCTGCCCGCGAGACGCAGAGCGAACGGCGCACGCGACCAGAGGGGAGCTCGCGGCGGCGCGCGAGGAGCCGGAGCTACCCCGCGCTGGGCCTTGGCCGATAGCAGCAAGCTAACGTTTCCTAGTGATCACAGCAGGCTAGCGCCGCAGCTAACAGCTGACTGGCTAACAGTAGGCCCAACATATGTAGGCCATGCAGTGATCACAGCAGGCTAACGCCGCAGCTAACAGCTGACTGGCTAACCGTAAACTAAGCAGCTATCACCTGAACTTGTACACAATGATATAACACTCACCCAGACAGGCCGCCGTTCTGAAACCCTCCTCACTTTTTAAGAGAAAAGAGAAACAAGATGTCAACACAGCTTTACAACGGTGATTTTACCAACACCCGACGGAGCCAGCACAATATCCAAACTGGCCTGTGTAGCTGACTTGAACATAGATCTTCCGCTATCGAACATCTATGCCCATATCTCCTCGTGAAGGAATACTCTCATTTGGATATGAAAGAAGGGGCTACACGGTGACAGAAGAGATATCCACTCGTCCAGAAAACACAGGGATCACCAGTGTTAATGGTCGCGGCCCACTAGTTAAAACTATAATGGGCTTCAGACCAAGGTCTTCTGTCGCCTAAGAGGCTGAACAAAGGACCCTAGCCTGGGGCCGGTTTTCATAAACATTGTCAATTAGCCCCCATAGCACTAACAGACAAATGGAGCCTGCCAGCAAACAGTACTCACCCAACCTGAAACCCACCGCTTCTCACAACAGCGGCGCGTCCTACAGTTCAGCTGTGCCCTGAAAGGTTTCACCCCAACCAACACAGCAAGGAACTGCAGTTGAGAGGCATGCAGCGGCGTGCTCCCAATACGAAAACCGGTGGAGGATTTTAGAATGATCATCATCTTCCAGACACTTCAGTACGAAGACAATATCGCCGTATTTTCTCGAAAATAGTGAGAGAGAAAATAAAGATATGATGTCAACGTATCTCCTTGTTCTTCCTTTCCTCAGAGTAAATATTTTTCTCCACGTCAAGTGGGCATATAGCAACACGTTGCTTGTGATGAAATTTGAGAAGGAGATGAGTGTGTGGCACCACCCCTGCTTATATAGGTAAGCGGATGGGGGTGTGGCCAGATGAATGCTGGCATTTAAAGGTACATTTTGAAATTTATTCAGTGTATATATGCTGAAGCGAGATATATGCAATGAGACGCAGAGCGGGAGCTAGTGTGATACAGAACTGCAACACCAGCAATGGTTAATCTATCTCAGATTATTCTATTGAGGTCCAAAGCATAGGCAGATAGTCTCACCGTGAGAGGACAACATATTTTTAAACAATTTAAAAGATGATGTTGAACGGATGTGGACAGGTAGATTGTTCCAGTCGGATGGAGCTTTAAACATAAAAGATTTTTTACCAGCTGATTTAAAGGTTTTTGGAACAGAAAAAACGTGTTGAGTACAATGACGAAGTTGATAATTAGAAGTGAAAGGTACCATATACTGTTTAAGGTAATGAGGATAATTAAAGTAAATGCATTTAAAATAAACTGTAACCAATGTTGTTGCCTTCTTAATGTGGGAGAAGGGAAGTTGAGATTTCCATACATGATACAGCGATGAGTGTTATATGAACAGCCAAGAACAAATCTGCATATACGATTGTAAATGGTGTTGAGCAGAACAAGGGTAGTTTTGGCTGCAATACAAATAAAGGGGTACAAATAAAAAAATTCCTGCACCAGAATGCAGGAAATGAAGTCTTTGTAACAACACATTTCCTGGTGGGGGACCCCCAGACCCGCTTAAAAAGTGGCCTGACTGGGGCTATATTTCGCACTATATTTCCTGGCCTGAATGATTTCCCCAGTCCGGCCCTGGTTAAAAGCCTCCAATGCTTATTAGTGTGTGTGCGTTTGAACATTTGCATGTTTCAACCATACATTTCCATTTATAAAAAAAAGAAAAAAATAATTATAATTATTAATTTTCAAGATTCCAGAAAACATCAAGGATGAAACACAAAAAAGTCAAGACTTTTCCATTGTGGTCCTTGGTCTTGGACAGATAAGCAATACAAAACATGACCACAAATAACAATATGACAAACTACATAGACATGTCAATTTTAAGTGCAGTACAAATGTAGCGACAGACAACAATGTATCAGACAAGGGCGGCTACGTGGCGTAGTGAGCAAGGCGCTCGCCACGAAATCTGGAGACGCTGGGCTCGCCTGTTCGAGCCCAGCACTCCACATTTGCTTTCAGTTTAGCTGGTCGTCCGTACTAATACACATTGGCCGTATTAGGGGGTGGTTAACTGATGGGTGGGGATCGGGCGTTGTGGACAGCGACTCCTACAGGTCGGTTGGTGCGCCTGCGCAGTGGAATCAGGAAGTGTCGGGGGCAGCGTGAGCCTCCCATGCGTTACTCCTCACCACTGAGAGATCGAGCTGCGCAGGTGAAAAGATGCGACTGCCGTTACCTCAAGTACCGGAGGGGACTTGTGCTATGTATGACTTAGTCCACATTGCAGCCGGCTTGTGGGAGGCAAGAAACAGCATTCGTGACAGGGGAGGGTTGAATGATACGAAATTGGGATGGGAGAAAATATAGAAAATGGGAGAAAAAGTGGATCAAAAAAAATAAAAAAAATTTATCAGACAACATTTTCATACATTTTAAAATCTAGTTTTTAACATTGTCGAGGAGCCATGATTTGGCTTTTTTCTTAAAATTGTGTCGGCTACTAATGCATTTTAGCTGTGAAGGTAACAAATTCCAATTTGTGACTCCCCAGAATTTAAAAGAACATTTGCCAATATTTGTTGTGAACCTTGGAATACAGAGGTCGGCAATGCAGACCTCTAGACACCATCAGCCTCACTAGAGCAGACCTCTAGACACCATCATAAGACACCATCATAAGCACCTGGCCGTGGGGACAGCGACCGTTAACGCAACATTAACGGCTAATCCTGAAAGAAAGAACAGACCCCCGACTGGCAGAATGGACCGAAATACTTTTTTGTCCCTTATCCTGCTACTCTCGGGAGACGTGTAGCTAAACCCCGGACCCAGCCACGTCAGGACCCCCATCAGGATGCGAACCCAGACGCGACGACTGGGTCTGGCACTACAGGATGCAACGATGGCATCGGGTGCCTACTATCCACCCGACGCCGGAGCAATCAACACACCCGCCGCCGCCGCAGAGGAACACACGGGAGGACGAGACGGGAGTGAAGGTACCGGGGATAATCAACTCGACGGTGGCGCAGGTAGCCGGCAAGCTAACACAGCAAACTACCGGAGCCAGAGGACCCTACCCTTCCCCCACCGAAAGCCACCCGGTCAGCATGACATCACCACAGCAGGGAGCCGGCGGGATGGAATCAACACAGCCCCCTGCTCCCTCCCCACGGAATTTCACCACCCGGGCATCGAGACGGAATCAACACAGACGCTAGCAGATGAACCAGGACATGACTAAGAATTACGCCCTCCAACCTAACAAGGCCACTGGCCATGACAACATCCCCTCCAAATTCCTCAGAGACTCAGCAGCCGCCATCACCCCAGTCATCACACACATAATAAACCTCTCCATAAAACAGGGACACAAAATTGCGAGAGTAACACCCCTGCACAAAAAAGGCAGTAAATTAGACCCAGGCAACTACCGCCCTGTTTCTATCCTTACCTCCATCTCGAAAGTCATGGAAAAAATTATATACGAACAGGTCGAAAAATACCTTGCGGAAAAAAATCTAATCTACGAATTCCAATCTGGCTTCAGAACATCCCACTCCACTGACACATGCCTTCTCTATTTAAACGACCACATCAAACAAGAGGTGGACGTGGGCAAATACTGCGGCATGGTCATGCTGGACCTACAAAAGGCCTTCAACACTGTCAATCACACCATTCTGATTGACAAGCTAAAAGCAATTGGTTTTGATAGTCTATCAGTGAGCTGGATGCAATCCTACCTGGAGGGGAGAGAGGAGATGGTGGAGGTAAACGGTACCCTATCCCCCCCCCCTCACAGTAAGCTGTGGTGTTCCACAAGGAAGCATACTAGGTCCGCTACTGTTCCTAATTTATGCAAATGACATGTCGTCAGCTTGTGACTGCAACTTGTTCCTGTTTGCGGACGACTCAGCCCTGCTGGTCTCTGACAAGAACAAGTTACAGGTTGAAAAAACCCTCAGCTCAGAACTAGGCAAAATCTGCATATGGCTCGCTGATAACAAACTATCATTACACATGGGCAAAACAGAGTCCATTCTCTTCGGTTCAAATAACAAACTCAGCAAGACCGACGGCTTCTCAGTTACAGTGGGTGACAATATTGTCACAAGGAAAGAAGATATTACCTACCTGGGTTCCATCCTAGAGGCAAATCTTTCCTGTGACAAAATGGCATCCAATGTAATAAAAAAAAGTCAACCAACGAACTCGATTCTTGTACCGGATCTCCTCACTACTAAACAAGAATACCCTGAAGACTCTGGCAGGAGCACTCATTCAAGGGTACTACGACTATGCTTGCACCTCATGGTACCAAAGCACCTCAAAGGCGCTAAAAACAAAATTACAAACATCTCAAAACAAACTGGTCAGACTACTGCTTGAACTTACTCCTAGAACCCACCTCACCCCTGCCCACTTTGACAACCTAGGATGGCTTAGAGTAGACGACAGAGTACAGCAACTTGCAATGGGCCTGGTCTACAAGATACACTACACGACCAAGGTACCCATGTACATGTCAAAATACTCCCCAAAGGTCAGTGAATACCACGATCACAACACCAGAGGGAGCTCCACAAATCATGTTAAACCCAGATTCGGCTCAAACAAGGGACTAAACACGTTTCGCAATTATGCTACATCAATGTGGAACGCCCTACCCAAAGCTGTAAAGGAATGTGAATCACTACCCACTTTCAAAAACACTCTAAAAAAACACCTATGGGAGACTGCAATTCAAAACTGGCCCCTGTAAATGTCCTAACACAACCCCCTCCAATGTACAGTAAATTACCAAGTATGGTCTTGTCAATATTCCAATGTACAGTTTTGCTTGTACAGTTGTACAGTGTCCCCCACCCACCCCTCCTACCCAACCTCCCCTCCCCACCCACCCAACCACCTCCAATGTACAGTTTCTACGTCAAATGTACTCTTTTTTCTGGACACTTTTTGTATCACAAACCGTACTGTATTTGCAAATCTGGTATGTCATAAATGTATAGATGTAGCAGTACTGTCAGTGTCTATCTGTATGTCATATATGTTACGATGAATTGAAAATGGGGGACCCTGATGTAAACAAGATGAAAGTCTTTCTCTGGTCTGCATCCCCTTAACAATTGTATGTATTGAGCTGTACTGTACTGTACCCATTCTGCAATCTGTTAATAAAGTTTTCAATCAATCAATCAATCAATCAGCCTCACTAGAGCAGTCCTCTAGACCAGTGGTTCTCAACTGGGGGGTCGCGACCCAAAAGTGGGTCGCGGGGCCATTTTGAGTGGGTCGTGTATGTGTGTAAAAAAAAAAAAAAAAAACAAAAAAAAAAAATATATATATATATATTTTTTTTTTCACTTTTTTTTTTCACTACCTATCTTTGTGAAAGTGGCTTCTCAGCTCTGGTCCAGCTGAAGACAAAGCAGAGCAACAGATTGGACATTGAGCATGACCTCAGAGTTGCTTTGTCTACCATCACCCCAGACTTTGAGACTCTTGTCAGGAGCAAACAACATCCCCAGTTATCTCATTAGTTCCCTGGGATGTTAAGCTAAGGAGTCTACTGAGAAGGATATTATTTATTATTATTATTCTTGTATTTCATTGTGTTTTTAGCCCTAGTTGCACTTTTGTTGCAACCCCAGTTATCCCATTAGTTCCCCCAAACTTAGGTCTGTTATGATAAGCTAAGAAATCTGCTAAGAAGCATAATATAATTTATTATTATTTTATTGGATTTTTAGCCCTAGTTGCACTTTTGTTGCACTTTTTTGTGTTTAGTTCATGTTTTTAACAGTGCATGAAAGATTGTGTATTACTGCATATATATATTTTTTTAATAAATCATAGTGGTTCAAAAATGTGGGTCGCGACTTAATGACTAAGGAACATGTTGGGTCCCGAGGCTAGACCAGTTGAGAACCACTGATCTAGACACCTTCAGCCTCACTAGAGCAGTCCTCTAGACACCTTCAGCCTCACTAGAGCAGTCCTCTAGACACCACCAGCCTCACTAGAGCAGTCCTCTAGACACCTTCAGCCTCACTAGAGCAGTCCTCTAGACACCACCAGCCTCACTAGAGCAGTCCTCTAGACACCTTCAGCCTCACTAGAGCAGTCCTCTAGACACCTTCAGCCTCACTAGAGCAGTCCTCTAGACACCTTCAGCCTCACTAGAGCAGTCCTCTAGACACCTTCAGCCTCACTAGAGCAGTCCTCTAGACACCATCAGCCTCACTAGAGCAGTCCTCTAGACACCATCAGCCTCACTAGAGCAGTCCTCTAGACACCATCAGCCTCACTAGAGCAGTCCTCTAGACACCATCAGCCTCACTAGAGCAGTCCTCTAGACACCATCAGCCTCACTAGAGCAGTCCTCTAGACACCTTCAGCCTCACTAGAGCAGTCCTCTAGACACCTTCAGCCTCACTAGAGCAGTCCTCTAGACACCTTCAGCCTCACTAGAGCAGTCCTCTAGACACCTTCAGCCTCACTAGAGCAGTCCTCTAGACACCTTCAGCCTCACTAGAGCAGTCCTCTAGACACCATCAGCCTCACTAGAGCAGTCCTCTAGACACCTTCAGCCTCACTAGAGCAGTCCTCTAGACACCTTCAGCCTCACTAGAGCAGTCCTCTAGACACCTTCAGCCTCACTAGAGCAGTCCTCTAGACACCTTCAGCCTCACTAGAGCAGTCCTCTAGACACCTTCAGCCTCACTAGAGCAGTCCTCTAGACACCATCAGCCTCACTAGAGCAGTCCTCTAGACACCATCAGCCTCACTAGAGCAGTCCTCTAGACACCTTCAGCCTCACTAGAGCAGTCCTCTAGACACCATCAGCCTCACTAGAGCAGTCCTCTAGACACCATCAGCCTCACTAGAGCAGTCCTCTAGACACCTTCAGCCTCACTAGAGCAGTCCTCTAGACACCATCAGCCTCACTAGAGCAGTCCTCTAGACACCTTCAGCCTCACTAGAGCAGTCCTACAAACACCACTGTGGTCTCACAAAGACCATAGTGTTTCATGGATTTACTGGTACTGGTTGTACCAGACCAGAATAACTGGTATTGATGGGTTCACTGTTGGGTGGGTTTTCTCTTGTTTAGCCCAACTCTGATTTTGATGGCAAAATAAGCCATATTTCTTCATCAATAAATTACATAGTGCAACTTTAATCAATACATACACAATATATATACATACGTAATACATTATAAATAAACTGGGCTTTTTGAACAAGTCTTTATTCATTGCACACATTGACAATGTCGTCATGCAGCAACACACACACATGCAATGGGCGGCACACACAGGAACACACACATGCAACTTTTGGATCGCCGATGAAATTTAGTCTCTGCACTTGACCCATCCCGTCGTCCTTTCCCCCCAGGGGCAGCCCGGAGAAGACATGGGCTGTGGTTCTGCATGTTTTTCCATTGGGTTTATATTCTGGAGGGGAAACCCTTGCGAGCAAGGGGGGAGAACATGCAAATCCACACAGAAAGGCCCGGGAGATACCCCACCTGGGTACCTGGCAACGCGGCAACCTGGTCCCCAAGCAGGGATCGAACCCTGGACCTTCTAGCTGTGAGGCGACTACACAACCTTGCCGCTATATATATAATCATATAACATAACTGTGAAGTGCCACAGATCAACAAGTGACACTCTTGGAAATTGACATCCTGATTCGTATAATATGACCAGTATAATCTTTTATAGACTTTAAAAACTGAACTCTGGAGGATAATGAAATGATGGCTCTACTTATAAAAATGGAAATGAGCCTTTAATGTCTGAAGAAAAGGTGCCTGTTGTCTGTGGGAACAGGCCCGAAATAGGGAGTCAACCTGGCAGCAGGGCCTCTTCTCGGAGCTCTCCGACCGGTTAACCCTTTGTGGGGTCTGAATGAGATGAAAAGTGAAGGGACTTTCCACAGCAGACAATGGGAGTCTGTTCCAGCAAAAATGTTACAATTACTTTTCGAGTTACGGCCTAGTGGAGTAGAAAGGGAGGAGAGCCAGTCCCCACGTACCGTGCACTGACTGGCTGGTGAAATGACATCACGGTGACAGCGCTGTATTTGGACCAATAAGCAGAAGAGATCTGGGGCCCTTTATAAAGGGCAACTGGCCAGATCACAGGCAGATTTTACACTGAGCTAGAGAGATAGGAAGATGTTGCTTGCGGGCACAAGCCGTGCCAGATGAGATGTTTTGTGTTATACTTCTTTTAAACTGTAATGGATATTTCCGCTCAAGTCTTTTTCTGTAACTTTATTGAAATAAAAATGACTTTTTATAATCCATTGAGTTCTTGGACTGATTCCTGCCAGCAATGCCAGCAAATACCAGCCGCGCCCTGATTTCCTCTGAGGTGACTATGTCCTGAAATACAGATTGAATCAATTGACTGGTTAATGCTTTTCAGCTAAAAAATATATATATATATATGTATATGCTATGTACTGATAAGAAATACTATGCATGTAGATGGGTGTTGTTTGCGGGTTCCGGTGTCTCTGTGTCCAGACTGACTCTGTCTTATGTGGGACCTCGACCGTCTGAATCACTGCAGGGTTCAAGACGGTCGGTTCCGCTGACGGAGGAGGAGGAGGACAGGAGGGGCCGGGGAGTGCAAACAATGATTACGTGTTAGTACAGTGGTAATACTTATTAAACGATGAAGTAATATCATCAAGCTTTCAAATGAGCAGTATTACAGACCATTCCTCACAAATGAGGACGGTGATGGTGGATGATATAATAGTTCTCCTAGACAATACATTCGGTTTATTTCAAACAAGAAGAGATTAACAACTCTTCATGATTACATTTCATATCAACTGGATATCACAAGACCAGTGACTTGAAGTAATCTAGACAGAAATAGTAAATTGACTCGAGAACTTGGCGAGTTTAGCACCTCGCCGGGGGATATCGAGCGGCCGCGGGTTTATATCTCGAGTAGGCGATTGAGATATATAGAGGCGACCTGTAGCTTAACAATAACATACAAGAGAAAGAGAGAGGCAGAGAGAGAGATAGAGAGAGAGGCAGAGAGAGAGAGGCAGAGAGAGAGATAGAGAGAGAGGCAGAGAGAGAGGGGCGGCAACGAGAGAGAGGCAAAGAGAGGCAGAGAGAGAGCAGCAGACCGGAGCTGTGACCAGTGCTGTTAGCTGTGACCTCAGGGTCTAATGGATGAAGCTGTTATAGACTAGATAAATAAATGGAACTGAAGCCAGGGTCAACACCTGCTGCCCTGCTGACACACACACACTCTCAGACATGCACGCACGCGCGCACACACACACACACACACACACACGCTCTGTCTCTTGTAAGTGAAGCAGAATCGATTGGTATTGATTTTCCAAAAAGTCATGACAGTGACAGACAAATAGACAATCAGAGAGACAGTTGTGGAGGACTGTCACCTGTTGTATTCTTCTCTTCCAAGGTTCTTCTCCACAGCGTGGATACCCTCCTGAAGTCAGTTTAACATGTATTACCATCCAGGGATGTAGTGGAGGATAAACCCTCCTGAAGTCAGTTTAACATGTATTACCATCCAGGGATGTAGTGGAGGATAAACCCTCCTGAAGTCAGTTTAACATGTATTACCATCCAGGGATGTAGTGGAGGATAAACCCTCCTGAAGTCAGTTTAACATGTATTACCATCCAGGGATGTAGTGGAGGATAAACCCTCCTGAAGTCAGTTTAACATGTATTACCATCCAGGGATGTAGTGGAGGATAAACCCTCCTGAACTCAGTTTAACATGTATTACCATCCAGGGATGTAGTGGAGGATAAACCCTCCTGAAGTCAGTTTAACATGTATTACCATCCAGGGATGTAGTGGAGGATAAACCCTCCTGAAGTCAGTTTAACATGTATTACCATCCAGGGATGTAGTGGAGGATAAACCCTCCTGAAGTCAGTTTAACATGTATTACCATCCAGGGATGTAGTGGAGGATAAACCCTCCTGAAGTCAGTTTAACATGTATTACCATCCAGGGATGTAGTGGAGGATAAACCCTCCTGAACTCAGTTTGCCATATTTGTATTACCATTTTTTTTTTTTTTATTATTGCAAAACAAAATTGTTAAAAGTCAGTACTCAACACACAATGCATAATGAAACTAACAATTAAGGTGGCTAAAATGACATGCAAGTACAGTAACAGAAAACAAAAAAAAGTATATAATAATATTTTACCGTATACAGTGTATATCCAACGAAATTACCAATTGTACCAATGTCTTATACAGGATATACCCCTAATACCTATTATCTAAAACCCTACACACATATGCTCCAGCTCGACCCCCCCCCTCCCGGACCCCTCCTTGGATAGTACCTCCATTATCCCTCACTCCTAACCAGACACCACCATTATAAGCTAGCTTTTATTCTCTCCACCACTTCTAACCACATTGACATTTTGGATTCGTTGAGTCCCAGAATTCTTGCTGTAGATATTTCTTGATAAATCACATCGAGATATGTAAGAAACAAACCTTCCGGCACATTTTTTCCGGTTGAAACCAGCGTGATGCGATCAGTTTTTTAGCTACTGTGATACCCGATAGAACCAATCTCTTTAGCTGTGGATTTACTGCAAACTCAAAAACATCATTCAATAGTAATACAGAGGGGTGTACTGGTATATTCCAAGATACGAGTTTTGATAATTGATGGGTCACATCTTTCCAGAATGCCTTAACTGGTGGGCAGTCCCAATACATGTGCATAAATGTTCCTTCGTCTCCATTTGTACATTGGGAGCATTTTGAGTCTTGTTTGAGACCCATTCTGTTCAGTCTTATAGGAGTCAAGTATGTCCTGTGAATATAGTTAAGATTGATTTGTTGATGGTCCGGGTTCCTTGATGTAAGACGGACATTTGCCCATGCTCCTTGCCAATCAAAGTCACTTTCCAGGTCTGGTATATCCCTCCTCCAGACAGAGTCTAGTTGGAGGGTTTCATACGAGGACGTTAGTAATTGATAATAAAAACCTGATACAAAACCTCTCGATGTCTCTCTTTCATAGAAGAATTTGTGGTATCTGTGGTGTTCAACTGGTATGTCTAATGGAACACCGTGAGACTTCAAACATAGCTGTAACTGTATGTAAAAAAGCCATGTGGACTCGGTGAGATTAAATTTTGTGCATATTTCTCCATAACTACAAAAACCCTGGTTGTTAAAAACATCCCCTAATGAGTGTATGCCTTGCTCTTCCCATATAGGGAATCTTATAGGACGTTTTTCAATTAAGAGTGCATTGTTATTGAATAAGGGAGTGTGATTGTGCCATTTTTGTGGGTTAGGATATTTTTTTTGTGTTTCACGCCATATCCAGATCGCATGGGTAATTATGGGGCCAAATTTCCGCTCACAGTGCTTGATTGGTAGTTTAGTGTGTGCTATGTCCTTCAGTCTATGTGGGGCTACTATGTTTTCTTCCAATTTTCTCCAGGATACTAATGCTTGGGGATCAAACCATATTGTCAATGGTCTTAATGTGTACGCCTTAAAATATTGGAAAAAATCTGGAACTGCCATGCCACCGTCTGCTTTATTTCTCTGTGCGGTGGATCTTTTTATACGTGGTGGTTTGTTATTCCAAATAAATTTGTATGTGGAGGAGTGTAATCTTTTCCAGTAACCCTCTGGAGGGGGTAACGGTAGCATTGAACTGATGAAGTTGATTCTAGGTAGTACATCCATCTTAACTATTGATACCCTTGCCTGTACTGAGTTTTTAAGTTTTGCCCACCTGTCCAGGTCGTCTTTGATTTTGTTCTGTATTTTTGTGTAATTGTGCTTCACCGTTTGTCTTATGGTGGGAAATATTTCCACACCCAAGCATCTAAAATGTTTTACCATAGGTATCTCACCTGGGAGGGTTGTATCTTTTTTTGCATGGGTGTTAAGTGGAAGGAAAGCCGACTTCGGCCAATTTATTTTAAATCCCGATAGATCACCAAAGTTCTCAATCAACTTGAGTAGATGAGGCCATTGTATTACCATTCATCTTTATGTGTTTATGCTATAGATTATAGTAAGTAGTATCTATATGATTGTATAGTATAGATTACAGTAAGTAGTATCTTTATGTGTTTATGCTATAGATTATAGTAAGTAGTATCTATATGATTGTATAGTATAGATTACAGTAAGTAGTATCTTTATGAATGTATAGTAAATGGTAAATGGCTGCATTTATATAGTGCTTTTATCCAAAGCACTTTACAATTTGTTGCTCACATTTTACCCATTCACTTAAACATTCACACACCAACAGTGGAGGCGACCATGCAAGGTGCCAACCTGCTCATCGGGAGCAGTTAAGTGTCTTGACACTTCGACATGCTGCCCGGGAGGACCAGGAATCGAACCGGGAACCTCCGGATTACCAGACAACTGCTCTACCCCTGTCACTGTTGCCCCATATAGTATATAGATTATAGTACATTTATGATTATTAGTTTTTGAAGACAAGCTTGACACAAACAAAACGCTAAATTATGTATTATGTTTAATTTATCGCAGTTTTTTTTACCTTGTTGTACCTTGTTAAAAAAACATACACCTTTTATAGTATAGTTTGTATAGATAGAATATACGTTGTGTATTATGTTTAGTTGATCTAGTTTATAGTATAGTTTGTATAGATAGAATATACGTTGTGTATTATGTTTAGTGTATCTAGTTTAGTTGTAATTTATAGTATAGTTTGTATAGAATATACATTGTGTACAGTATGTTTAGTTTATAGTTAGTTATAGTTTATAGTATAGTTTGTATAGATAGAATACACGTTGTGTATTATGTTTAGTTTATAGTATAGTTTGTATAGATAGAATACACATTGTGTATTATGATTATAAATCTACTAGGAAAAGCCGGGAAAAACAAGCATCTCACATTTTTCTGAATGTATGTACATTTAAAAATAAAAATTACGATAAAATAATCTGAATTTATACGTTAGTTTCTTCAAAGTAACTAGTAACTGATTGGTTCAGATAAATGTAGTGAAGTAAAAATAACAATCTTTAATTTTGAGATATAGTGCAAGCCCAAATTAAATTGACATTATCAACTTCAGAGGCCAGAATGTGGGACCTATATACACATTTACTATCCAATAGCATTGTGAGGCTGAACAACAGGACCCATTGACTATGTAAATGTGCAAAAGATTTTTTGCAACCGAGGGTCTTACAGGGTTATTAAAGCACAAAGTTCCCTAAAATGAAATTAAATACCTCAGAATTGTACCTATGTAGAGTACTTGAGTAAAAATACTTTCCACCACTGCATATTATAAGGGGAAACTCCAATATATCCATACAGTATATAGCAAGCAGACCACAGAGCTAATTGTGCATGCGTCCGACAAAAGGTCCATGCTGAGTGATTTGCCATGTGTGACCACGGTGGCAGTCCAAAGTTGCTATTATTTGTTAAGGTGGGTGAAGTATATATATATATATATATATATATATATATAGATAAGATCATAAATAGTATTTATGTATTTACTTGGCATTACTAAGTCCATCAACTAGTTCATACTTTACCCAATAATAGCAACCTGCAGATTCAAAGGTTATCCACTAGAGGGAGTAAGAGCCCTTGTTAAACTGACTCAACCAACCAATAGTAGTCAAAGGGCTTGTCTCAGTCAGATGAAATAACAGCAGGAAGTGGAATGAAGTGATTTATTAGTATCATTCTTTAAAAAAAAAAGCCAGTAAGTGATAAGAGGTGGGGAATGATGGAGATTCTATCTTCTAAGAAAAAGAAAAAAATCTATTCCCTAAATTTTTTTTTCAGTTTTGCAATATGGTACTTTATCACCCACAGGAAAAAGGTACATATTGTACGTTATGTTATAACCATAAGTAATATATTGACATATTCATGAAAATGTACTTAGTCTACAATTGTTAGTTCGACTCCCGGTCGCAGGTCCCGGTTTGTTTTGGACTTTCACCAATAGAATATGTAAATATATTACTTATGGCTATAACATAATGTACATTATGTACATTTTTTCGTGTGGTCGATTAGTACTTTATATATGTTTTCTGATGAGACCGTGTTGGCACAGACCCACACCACCTGCAGACCCACGCAGAGTGACAGAGTGAGTGAGTGACCACAATAAATTTTTACTGTATTTATTAAACAGTCAAAAACACATGATAGAAAACCATTTATATTTGTCACCGTCATACTTTATATAAACTGAAGTCTTTAGAGGAAAAAAATCACACACGTTTTTTTTTTTTTTTTTTTGGAAGAGACAACCTCTGCCTCAATGTTATTTAGAAACTGTGATGTAATGAAATCCACATTTGATGCTTTCACATTCACATTTTCAAACATCCCTCATATAAAACCTTCAAACGGGTTATTTTGAGTTGGACAAATGCTAAAAGGGACACAACAGAGAAGTCAGGGGACTCTGTTGACTGGAACACAGGACATATTAAAATGTATTTATTAAGCCACTGGGTAAAACTCACAACACACCTAACTGTTTGAATACATCTGTGACAGACAGGCAGGCAGACAGAGAGATGGAGATAGACTGACTGACTGACTGACTGACTGCCTGCTTTCTCAGACCTTGCACTTTTATATCCTGATCACCAATAGCCAAATAAAATATGATGGTAATATAATAGTATTACCATGGAAACTGTAACTAACAACCATAAACGGTAAACAGAACTCACACAGACCATAAATCCCACCAGTAAACGGGATAACATGTTTACATGCCTCAGTATCTCAGATAATATCAGCATCATATCACAGATATCATATTCGGGTTTCTCATAGCCAGGATATGAGCTTATCCCTGCTGTTGTAAACAGGACATGGTGTTGTTTACAAGTACTGTCTCATAGAAGGAATACTAGTTCTGACCTGAATAATATTATAATAAAGATGTTCAGGCAAGGGGAGCAGGATGGCTGGCCTTTTCAAAACGAATGTACGAGATCCTATTTCATCTGATATAAGAAAAACTGGGAAGAGAGATGGTGAGAGTGAGAGTAAGAGTGTGTGTGTGTGCATGTACTATAGTTGCAGAGTGAAGTGCTGGCAACTACTATAAACGCACCATAGTTACCACCGTGGAACGGCCTTAACGCACCAGTAGTTACCACTAGCTGGTTTGTTTTGGCCTCCGACAGGGACACACATACTAGGAGCCACACACACACACGCACACACACACACACACACACACACACAAAGCTGCCCAACAGCCCTGCCTCTTTCAGTAACAATGAAACTCACTGGTGGAGAATATCAGCCTTTTACACGATGCTCTCTCAGATCCTGTCCTCCTTATTTTAGTTCTCCTCCATGACCCCTCATGCAAGGACTTCCTGTAGTTATAAGGTGAACATGTTCTGAGTGATGTGGCCCACTGCACGCACAAACACGCCTCTCACACACACACACACACACACACACACACACACACACACACACACACACACACACACACACACAAGACTAAAGCAGCTGTAGCAAAGAGCATAATGTAAAAGGCGTATGTTCCCCTACATCCTACAGCCTGTGCTGTTGTCAGCTGTAACAGTGATCGAGCGTTGTGTTGGCTAGACTTGCTGGGAAGTGTGTGTTCATATTTGCCTCAGTGTCACTACAGTGTGAGTGGGAGAGAAGTGCACCTATCTGATCTGACATGTGGGACCTTGTTTAGTTCTTTACTCCGTAGACATCATTACATTAAGCCCAAACTAGCCTAGCATTGCAGATCAGGTCACCAGCGTCAGTGCGTTCTCTGCAACGTCCGGTCATTTAAGGTTAGCAGTTTGCCTTTTAGAAATTGGAACGTTAACGAAACATACGATCCTTTGGCGAAACACAATTTTCCCGTTAACCCCATGTGCACAAAGTTCACACACATGATTCAGCAGTGTTATGAAACGTTTGTAAACGCTAATGGTATTAAGCTAACTGGCTAAACATGCTAGCATTCTGGCTGACACCCAGCAACAGTAAAAAAAATACAAATAAAAAATCTTTGTCAGATCGCACAGGTTTTTCATTTACACGGCTGTAGGAGGGATTAGGAGATGGGAGTGGACACACGTAACTAACCAATGTAAATCTATCCATCTCCCCTACGTCATGTCTATTATCTGAGCTGTTCAAAAGCCGCTCCAATGGAACAGTAACATTCTGTATATTCTAATCGGATTGCATCACAAACGCACCTGGTTCTCTTAGCTCCAGGCCTGACTGACGTGTTATGATCACCCTGGCTCCCAGAGTGAGGCTACATCTATTCAACAAACAGCCTGGTCCTCTACTGTGACAACAACTGCCAGTATCTGGTCTAAGGCACAAGGCTGTAACTCAATGGATAGAAAGCCGTCTTGTAGTGATGCACCGATGTGAAAATTGTGGCCGATACCGATAACCGATATTAATATTGCTGTTCTGGCCGATACCGATATTTACCGATGTCGATATCTCTGTATAGAAAACACTTTTTTATGATAATCAAATAAAGAGCTATTTTCCAAAACGCATAATTTCTTTACTTTTGTAACTTATTTTCAGAAATGACTGATATTTTGAAACTATTTAAGGCCAAAACATGTAAAAAGAAAAAGAAAAAAAGATTAAAAAAAAAAAAAAAAAAATGTTTTTTTTTTTTTTTTTTTTAATATCGGCCCTATCTTGATATCGGACCGATACCGATGTGTAAAAAAACTGCCATATCGGCCGATATTATATCGGCGGCCGATATATCGTGCATCACTATGTAGGACCAATACTCCCATCCACCTTGTACAGTATGAGAACAAGACAGGCCAAAAAACTAAAAAGGAACTGCGACAGATAAGACCAGCGAGGGTCACCGATTACTGTGGGAATGACCGGCGCCTTATTCTTGATGCTTTGCATAGTTGATCACGTCACACCTGATGAATACTGATCTGTACACACAACTACACATGCCTCTTCAGCAAGGCAGTAAAACAACCAACTGATTTTCTTGTTGAAAATATGAGACACTTTAGTTTCCATTAAAACAGCAGAAACACACACACACACAACTTTAAAACAGATCGTCTCCGGTTGGCCGAGAGCTGGTCAAGGTGTGGTGTTTGTTTTAGTCGAAGAATGGTGACGGTTTAACAATGTAAATAAATATTGATCTGCAAAGAGAGAGAGAGAGGTGTGTGTGTGTGAGAGAGAAGAGAGAAGAGAGAAGAGAGAGAGAGAGAGAGAGAGAGAGAGAGAGAGAGAGAGAGAGAGAGAGAGAGAGAGAGAGAGAGAGAGAGAGAGAGAGAGAGAGAGAGAGAGAGAGAGAGAGAGAGAGAGAGAGAGAGAGAGAGAGAGAGATAAGAAGAGAGACTTACGGCCCTTTCCATTACATGGTGCTGGCTCAACTGGACTCCACTTTTGGGTTTTTCATTGGGCAAAATTTGTGGATAGTACCTGGTACCGGGTTTAGTTTTTTTGGTCCATCAAGGTTCCAAGCGAGCCTTGCAGAGCAAACACTGCAGACCGCTGATTGGTCATTTACACTGGTCAAATGCAAACGCTTCAGGACAGACCAGTCCTGAACCAGCCATACATATGCTAATTATGACAGGACAGCTGTTTCAATTACAAATAGCTGGTGGTCGTTGGTACAAACAACACCGCAGGGTAGAATGACCAAAATGGTGGAAGAAGGCACCATTCATCTTTCTACATTAAAAGATGCACTTGGCTCTGAAGACTACTGTATTTACAGTGGAAAAGGAAGTACCTGGTACCAAAAGTGAGTAGGGTGGAGTTGAGTTGACCCGGTACCATGTAGTGGAAAAGCACCCTTACTGTGTACTGAACTGTGTGTGTGTGTGAGTCGTCTCCTTGACTCATCCTGCCTCCTCTTCTTCCCTTCTCCTCTCAATCCTCCATCCACCCATCCATGATCACTCTCCTCTCCTCCTCTAAACCCCTCTTCCGTCCTTCCATCCATCTATATTCTACTCCTCTAAACCTCTCCTCCATCCATCTATCCATCTATCCACTCCTCCCTTCTTTGGCTCCTCTCTCCTCATCCATCTCTCCTCCCTTCACCACTCCTTCTTCTTCTCGTCCATGGACACGCCCCCCGGGCCTCTGGCCACGACCAGCAGCAGGCCTCCTATGACCGAGGTGGTCTGGAAGAAGTCGTATTTGAGGAAGTCGTGCATGGGTTTGTAGGAAGGCAGCATCCAGAAGGCGTTGAAGTAGACGTTGATAGAGAGGAGCCAGACCACCAGGGTGAGCGCAGCCAGCTTGGTCTTGAAGCCGACGGCCACCAGGACGATCAGAGCCGTACCCACCAGGTTCTGGAGGATCTGATGGAGAGAAAAAAAGATACTTGAAATAAAAGAGACCTTAAAAGGAACACACCAACATTATGGGAATCGCTGCTTACCGTCTTCTCAGACAAGAAGATTGATACCAATTCCCTCTCTGTGCGTTCAGTAGAAAGCTATCCGGCTGCGAGTTACAGTAGCCTAGCTTAGCACAAATTAATGGAAGCGGATATGGTCCACTAGACTAACTTAAAACTCAGAGAGAGGTGTTTTTGGCCAACAGCTGGGCTAGTGGTCCGTATCCGCTTCCATTCTTCCGTTCTTCTCCGTCTGAAGCTGCCCGTCTGAAACCGCTCTGCTCACTGTCTGAAGCTGCCCGTCTGAAACCGCTCTGCTCACTGTCTGAAGCTGCCCGTCTGAAACCGCTCTGCTCACTGTCTGAAGCTGCCCGTCTGAAACCGCTCTGCTCACTGTCTGAAGCTGCCCGTCTGAAACCGCTCTGCTCACTGTCTGAAGCTGCCCGTCTGAAACCGCTCTGCTCACTGTCTGAAGCTGCCCGTCTGAAACCGCTCTGCTCACTGTCTGAAGCTGCCTGTCTGAAACCGCTCTGCTCACTGTCTGAAGCTGCCTGTCTGAAACCGCTCTGCTCACCGTCTGAAGCTGCCTGTCTGAAACCGCTCTGCTCACTGTCTGAAGCTGCCTGTCTGAAACCGCTCTGCTCACTGTCTGAAGCTGCCTGTCTGAAACCGCTCTGCTCACTGTCTGAAGCTGCCTGTCTGAAACCGCTCTGCTCACTGTCTGAAGCTGCCCGTCTGAAACCGCTCTGCTCACCGTCTGAAGCTGCCCGTCTGAAACCGCTCTGCTCACTGTCTGAAGCTGCCTGTCTGAAACCGCTCTGCTCACTGTCTGAAGCTGCCTGTCTGAAACCGCTCTGCTCACTGTCTGAAGCTGCCTGTCTGAAACCGCTCTGCTCACCGTCTGAAGCTGCCCGTCTGAAACCGCTCTGCTCACTGTCTGAAGCTGCCCGTCTGAAACCGCTCTGCTCACCGTCTGAAGCTGCCTGTCTGAAACCGCTCTGCTCACTGTCTGAAGCTGCCTGTCTGAAACCGCTCTGCTCACCGTCTGAAGCTGCCTGTCTGAAACCGCTCTGCTCACCGTCTGAAGCTGCCTGTCTGAAACCGCTCTGCTCACCGTCTGAAGCTGCCTGTCTGAAACCGCTCTGCTCACTGTCTGAAGCTGCCCGTCTGAAACCGCTCTGCTCACTGTCTGAAGCTGCCCGTCTGAAACCGCTCTGCTCACTGTCTGAAGCTGCCTGTCTGAAACCGCTCTGCTCACTGTCTTAACACATTCGGGGCCATTGGGGGCCTTCTATTCTCACGCCTTCTAACGGCAAGCATTTCAAAACAGACTTGCATTGGGCATGAGGCTGTTTGTAGAGCTAAATCTATACTTTATAGTATTGCTATCTGTCCATTCTCAATCTGTCAATTGAAACCATAAACCATCCCTTCAAAATGGCTTAAAGAAATAATTTTAAATAATCAATACGTTCTCATTTTATAGCCTTGTGAATATAAGCGTTATATGAGATTTGGGCTAGTATATTTCCTGGAAGGCGAGATACAGGGCGCTAAGCTAATAACATTAAATCGAACAGCGTTTCGGCACTACAGAAGCTAGAGCTAAAACGCTAAATGCATATTGTCGGTATTCATGGTCCACCATGAATGCATGAAAGGGGGTGGCGGGGGACGTTGTTTTTTGTTTATTGGTTACCAATAAAGGCGTTAGCCTCACTAGCCACATTCGCTGATCGGCTGGTTGAGTGTCATAACAAGGCCTGATCAGCGTGTAATTTACGTGAAAAAGATCTTACCGTGGGCCGGTTGGATCCCCAAAAGGATTTCCCAGTTATCGGTCGCCATCTGGTAGATCGATATGTCCATTGGCTGATGATATATTCCTTTACTGCATAGTGAATTCGGCGTCGCAAAAGGTATTCCAAGCTACAGGCTACAGGCATAGCTTCCAGCTAACAGTAAACTCCATTCAAAGTAAAAAGAAAGAGATCACCGTTCTGCCACAGGGCACACTGCATTATCGAGACAGCGCCCCTATGAGGATCTGGCCGGTAATGCACTTTTCAGAATTCCAAGAGTGGGGTAAATCTGCAGTGCCGCTCTGTGACATTGAGTAGGTTATAAAAATGGAATAAAAGCCAAAACAACCTTGCCGGCCCTTTAAAAGCATGGCGCCGAAACACGGAAATGTCCGTGGCTGGGCGCCAATGTGTTAAACTGCCCGGCTCACTGGGAACAACGGCCAGAACTCCCACTGTGAGTCGTCACGATCTTCAGCTCCTCTACTTACCGCTATGAGGCTGAACTCAAAGTGCAGCAGAGTCATGAACATCAGCACCAGCAGGATGCGGCCGCCTAGCTGCATGTACTGCTTAGGAGAGCTGTCCCGGAGAGACGGCACGCCGGCGAACATGCTCCTGCCCTCCCCCCTCGACTCAGCCAGCAGGAGCAGCAGACCTCCTCCCAGAGCCAGGTTCCTGGAGGAGAGAGCAGGAGGAGGGAGGAGCAGGAGGAGAGAGGAGCGAGAAGCGCGAGAGGAGCGGGAGGAGAGAGGAGCAGGAGGTGGGGGGGAGAGGGAAGAGGATAGTGAGGTGGAGAGGGAAGAGGATAGTGAGGTGGGGTGGAGGGGGAAGAGGATAGTGAGGTGGGGGGAAGAGGATAGTGAGGTGGGGGGGAGAGGGAAGAGGATAGTGAGGTGGAGAGGGAAGAGGATAGTGAGGTGGGGTGGAGGGGGAAGAGGATAGTGAGGTGGGGGGGAAGAGGATAGTGAGGTGGGGGGGGGAAGAGGATAGTGAGGTGGGGTGGAGAGGGAAGAGGATAGTGAGGTGGGGGGGGGATAGTGAGGTGGGGGAGAGGGAAAAGGATAGTGAGGTGGGGTGGAGGGGGAAGAGGATAGTGAGGTGGGGGGGAAGAGGATAGTGAGGTGGGGGGGGGGAAGAGGATAGTGAGGTGGGGGGGGAAGAGGATAGTGAGGTGGGGTGGAGAGGGAAGAGGATAGTGAGGTGGGGGGGAAGAGGATAGTGAGGTGGGGGGGGGAAGAGGATAGTGAGGTGGGGGAGAGGGAAGAGGATAGTGAGGTGGGGGAGAGGGAAGAGGATAGTGAGGTGGGGGGGAGAGGGAAGAGGATAGTGAGGTGGGGGTGGAGGGGGAAGAGGATAGTGAGGTGGGGGGGGAAGTGGATAGTGAGGTGGGGGAGAGGGAAGAGGATAGTGAGGTGGGGGGAAGAGGATAGTGAGGTGGGGGAGAGGGAAGAGGATAGTGAGGTGGGGGGGAAGAGGATAGTGAGGTGGGGGGGGGAGAGGATAGTGAGGTGGGGGGGAAGAGGATAGTGAGGTGGGGGTGGAGAGGGAAGAGGATAGTGAGGTGGGGGGAAGAGGATAGTGAGGTGGGGTGGAGAGGGAAGAGGATAGTGAGGTGGGGGGGAGAGGATAGTGAGGTGGGGGGAGAGGGAAGAGGATAGTGAGGTGGGGGGGGGGAAGAGAAGATGATAGTGAGGTCGGGTGGAGAGGATAGTGAGGTGGGGGGGAAGAGGGAAGAGGATAGTGAGGTGGGGGGAGAGGGAAGAGGATAGTGAGGTGGGGGGGAGAGGGAAGAGGATAGTGAGGTGGGGGGGGGGAGTGATAGTGAGGTGGGGGGGAGAGGGAAGAGGATAGTGAGGTGGGGGGAGAGGGAAGAGGATAGGGAGGTGGGGGGGGAGGATAGTGAGGTGGGGGTGGAGAGGGAGAGGATAGTGAGGTGGGGGGGGGGGGAGAGGATAGTGAGGTGGTGGTGGAGAGGGAAGAGGTAGTGAGGTGGGGGGGAGAGGATAGTGAGGTGGAGGTGGAGAGGGAAGAGGATAGTGAGGTGGGGGATAGAGAGAGAAGATGATAGTGAGGTGGGGGATAGAGAGAGAAGATGATAGTGAGGTGGGGGATAGAGAGAGAAGATGATAGTGAGGTGGGGTGGAGAGGGAGAGGATAGTGAGGTGGGGGATAGAGAGAGAAGATGATAGTGAGGTGGGGGATAGAGAGAGAAGATGATAGTGAAGTGGGGGGTGGAGAGGGAAGATGATAGTGAGGTGGGGGTGGAGGGGGAAGAGGATAGTGAGGTGGGGGTGGAGGGGGAAGAGGATAGTGAGGTAGGCGGTGGAGAGGGAAGATCCAAGTCAGGCGCCTAAGGAAGTTCCAAGTCAGTCAGAGATCCTTAAGAACTTCTACTCATGTACAATAGACAGAGAGCATCCTGACTGGCAACATCACCTCCTGGTTTGGGAATAGCACTGCACAAGACCGAAGCAGACTACAAAGAGTGACACGTTCAGCCGAACGCACAATTGGAGGGGGGCTTCCCACCCTCCAGAACATTTACAACAAGCGGTGCAGGGGTAAGGCTAAGAGAATCATCAAGGACTCCAGCCACCCGAACAACTGCCTCTTTGAACTGCTGCGGTCAGGAAAGCGATACCGGAGTCTCAAGGCGAGCACAGAAAGACTCAGAAGAAGCTTCTATCCTCAGGCCATCAGGCTGCTCAACGAACAATAAACACTATGCAACAACCATCAAATGCACACAGCACACACATCCACACGCACACACTCACTTTAAACAAACACACTGCAGCACCCACTCTCCACACTTTAGATCACCTAAACACACTTTATATTTATTGGTAAAGGATTTGCACTACAACTCGTACACCTTACTGTAAATTGTACCTAAATTGTACCTCATCCTATTTCTGCTTTGCACTATATAGTATTGTATATTAGTACATTGCATAGTATATTGTATATTGTATGGTAACTCAGTTACTTCTATTCTGCATCGAACATTGTACATATGTCTATACTGAACACTGTGACCTCTATTTTTACTTCTACTTTACTATTTTATTTCATACTTATCTTGTCTAGCACAGTCTCTGGAGCGTAACAGTAAGAAGCATTTTGTATAAAAGTATTCTGTACTTTTGTATGACAACTATTAAAGAAACTTGAAACTTGAAACTTGAAGATGATAGCGGGTGAATGAATTCAGTGATTCTAAAATCGGGACAGGACTGAATATGTGCTTTTGATCGGAGAGCAGTGGAAGCCTGAAGGTACTGTACATGTAGTAAACAGATTGAGAACTGGATGACAGAGTGTAGATCAACGTCTTGACAAGAGTGATGATTGTCAGGTGTGATCCGAGGCTCACCTCAAGAGGAACTTGACGTCCCATAGGATGCTGTAGGCCACCGTCTGGAGGCAGAGAGATGGCATACAGTATTATGACACACACCAGGAGGGCTTAAGGATGATTCATACCAAACACTTTTCATAACTGAACCCTTGCACTGAAGAACCATATAAGTCCATTTAGAATTTCTTTTGACATTTGCAGTTGATTTGCAGTTAATTCTAAATCACTTGGGAGTGTGAATGTGCTATTTCACCAGAAACTACTCAACTTTGACATGTCTTTAACTATGAATAAACACAACACTTTAACTTTAGAAAATAAAGTACTCAACCTCTACTGTCTTTATCTATGAATGAACACAATACTCTAACTTACCATTTTTTTGATAATAAAGTACTCAACCTCTATCATCTTGATCTATGAATGTACATAACACTCTAACTTACCATCTTTAGATAATAAAGTACTCAAACTCTACCATCTTTATCTATGAATGTACACAGCACTCTAACTTACCATCTTTAGATGATAAAGTACTCAACCTCTTTATCTATGAATGAACACAAGACTAACTAATAAAGTTTGAAAACATTGTTCCTCTGAAAACCTATATGGTTCTATAGTGTTAATACTAATATTGAATAGTGTTACTAATAGTGAATAGTGTTTGAAGTGTAGACAACAGTAGGCCTACTATACTAATAGTGAATAGTGTTTGAGGTGTAAACAACAGTAGGCCTACTACATGAATAGTGAATAGTGTTACTAATAGTGAACAGTGTTTGATCTGTAGATAACACTAGGCCTACTATACTAATAGTGAATAGTCTTTGAGGTGTAGACAACAGTAGGCCTACTATAATAATTGTGAATTGGGTACATAAAGTACTCAACCTCTACCGTCTTGAAATATGAATGAATACAACCCTCTAACTTATCATCTTTAGATAATAAAGTACTCAACCTCTACTGTCTTAGTATATTAGTAGAGGTTGATACTTAGTAACTTAGTATATTTAGATAATAAAGTTTGAAAACATTGTTACTCTGAAAACATATATGGTTATATAATGTTACTAATAGTGTATAGGGATACTAATAGTGTAGTGTTTAGGGGTGGGGAAAAAAAATCGATACGTAGTAGTATCGCGATACTTTGCGTGGCGATACGGTATCGATACAGGGACGCTGTAACAAAGGATCAAATTAAACCGAATATATATATTTATTGATTGATATATATTGCATAGTATTTGTATATCGTTTGATATCCCTTGTATATTCCTTGTACATATACACGGAATATCCCTTTAGCCCAGACCATAATATTTCATTCTCCTATTGGACAGCGGTCCACAGGCGCCAGAGCCATGCCTCCGGAGTCAGGTTCAAAGTCACCGTCAAGACATGTCTGTGCATGCCCGGCCTTGCCCAGGGATACGCGACAGAAATGAGATTGGCACTAGTTTGTTCGCCGTGCATATAAATATGGCGCAGGTGAATACAGAAGCACTTAGTCTTAGTCAAAGAGTTACCCAATAAGTTGAAGCCTCACCCACGATACGTGCGGTGAAGTATGGCCTGTTTGGCCCCAAAATAGAGCATTGAGACCGCGTGCGAATTAATAACTGAATTGTCAGAGTTTGGCGCTATACCGTCGAGTGCGACATATTTCTATTAAGTCAGTAATAGTCTATTTGTGTATAGTGTATCGTGCGGCTAAAGTTCTACAGTGACCAGCATCACCAACGCTTCCTCGTACCAGCTAGAGTGCTTATCCAGGCTGGGCTGCTTTCATGGCGCTTTCACCCGAGGAGACCTAGACGAGAACCGTGTGGACATGTACACTGGATTAATCTACCCGACGACTACATAGCCCTTTGCGGCTGGATTATATTTGCTTTGGTCCTGTGATTTATGGAGCGGAGAATCGCCGACGCCTACACGTGTTGGATTTACCCTGTGAGGAGACCACTCGAGTCCGCGCCTCAGAGAGCCTGAGGCCGGCTAGCTTTCTTCACTGTGGAGCTACAGTCTACGGAGAACAGCTGTATTCGTCTGTGGATCAAGAGACTATTGCACCGTCTCCTGTACTTGGAGTCTCCTTAGTCATCGTTGACCAGACTCTCTACTATCGACAGATCCTCTACCCCTGCTGGCTTACAACCGGGGGGACCCTTCCAGTATCTCCCGCTATATATTACTAGTGTACCATAGATATAATTCCCTAAGATTCAGGTTGTATAATTACCTCCTGCGTAACCAGAGAATGGACATTCATTATTGATTTGCCTACGCACATTCCTTTGCCTTATAAGCGCATCCAAAGTATAATAGAGAAGTATATTATGTACCTTTTGCTGCAATAAATACTTGATTATACCTTTGTGTGGAACCGATTCAATGTGGGAAGTGTTCATCATATTTATATATCATGTACTGTATGGCCAGTAATTAAAGTACATAAAGCGGTAGTGGTTTAATGATACCATACTTATCAATACAGTCAGGGAATTGTACCCCTCAGTTACAGACGCCAAGTATCGATATTTAATTATTCATATATATATATATATATATTTTTTTTTATAAGGAAGTTGCATTGTTCATTTCAATACCTGTAATAGTACAGTAGTCCACACACACACATGTGCATTCAGTTAAGTTGGAATATGACTGTAATACAAACAGTTCAGTTTGTCAGGTACATGCAACACAGATTACAGTGTTTACATCTGTCTGCTTGAGAAAATACCATGTTCTGCAATAACAATTATTGAAGTGAGATGAACAGACTGAACTTTATTTTATTAGATAAAACATGTTGACAAAGTTTTACTTTGCAGTTGAAAAAAGGTAATAAATTAAATGTGATAAAAAATAAATAAAGATACTCAGCGTATCGCGATATATTTAGTATCGCGATACTATCGTACCGTGACGCAAGTATCGCGGTAGTATCGTATCGTGAGGTCTCTGGCGATTCCCACCCCTAATAGTGTTACTAATAGTGAATAGTGTTTGAAGTGTAGACAACAGTAGGCCTACTATACTAATAGTGAATAGTGTTTGAGGTGTAGACAACAGTAGGCCTACTATACTAATAGTGAATAGTGTTTGAGGTGTAGACAACAGTAGGCCTACTATACTAATTGTGAATTGGGTACATAAAGTACTCAACCTCTACCCGTCTTGAAATATGAATGAATACAACCCTCTAACTTACCATCTTTAGATAATAACTCAACCTCTACTGTCTTTAACTATGAATGAACACAAGACTATACTAATAGTGAATAGTGTTTGCGGTGTAGACAACAGTAGGCCTACTATACTAATAGTGAATAGTGTTACTAATAGTGAATAGTGTTTGCGGTGTAGACAACAGTAGGCCTACTATACTAATAGTGAATAGTGTTTGAGGTGTAGACAACAGTAGGCCTACTATACTAATTGTGAATTGGGTACATAAAGTACTCAACCTCTACCCGTCTTGAAATATGAATGAATACAACCCTCTAACTTACCATCTTTAGATAATAACTCAACCTCTACTGTCTTTAACTATGAATGAACACAAGACTATACTAATAGTGAATAGTATTTGCGGTGTAGACAACAGTAGGCCTACTATACTAATAGTGAATAGTGTTACTAATAGTGAATAGTGTTTGCGGTGTAGACAACAGTAGGCCTACTATACTAATAGTGAATAGTGTTACTAATAGTGAATAGTGTTTGCGGTGTAGACAACAGTAGGCCTACTATACTAATAGTGAATAGTGTTACTAATAGTGAATAGTGTGTGAGGTGTAGACAACAGTAGGCCTACTATACTAATAGTGAATAGTGTTACTAATAGTGAATAGTGTTTGCGGTGTAGACAACAGTAGGCCTATATCTCACCTGCAGGGCAATGATTCCAAACAGGCCAAAGCAGGCGTACTGAACAAAGTTCCTACTGAGAATTAATACACAGGTACCTGGACAGAGAGAGAGAGAAAGAAAGAGAGAGCGACTCTGTTTTTTCCCCTTCAATGTAGACAACATTGTGATGTATTTATTCACCCACTTCTGCTGTTGTAGTTCTATTTCTGGTTTCTGAACTTGCTGGCAAACATGCTAGAGAGCGTGGATGTTCCCAAACTCAAAATGTGGATGTTCCCAAACTCAAAATGTGGATGTTCCCATACCCAAAGTGTGGATGTTCCCAAACCCAATAAATAATACATAAATATAAGCAAACATGCTTAGCTGGCTCATTCTCCTCGCAACAAAGATGGACCTTGAAGGCTAATACTGTATATCTCTTTCTAGACAGACTATTATGTCACGTACACATGGGAAGAGCTAGTGTCTGTCTGTCTGTCTGTCTGTCTGTCTGTCGCTCTGACCTAGCTGTCTGTCTGTCTGACCTAGCTGTCTGTCTGTCTGTCGCTCTGACCTAGCTGTCTGTCTGTCTGACCTAGCTGTCTGTCTGTCTGTCGCTCTGACCTAGCTGTCTGTCTGTCTGTCGCTCTAACCTAGCTGTCTGTCTGTCTGTCGGTCTGTCGGTCTGACCTAGCTGTCTGTCTGTCTGTCTGTCGGTCTGACCTAGCTGTCTGTCTGTCTGTCTGACCTAGCTGTCTGGCTGTCGCTCTAACCTAGCTGTCTGTCTGTCTGACCTAGCTGTCTGTCTGTCAGTCGGACCCAGCCGTCTTTCTGTATGTCTGTCTGTCTGTCTGTCGCTCTGACCTAGCTGTCTGTCTGTCTGTCTGTCTGTCTGTCTGTCTGTCTGTCTGTCTGTCTGTCTGTCTGTCTGTCTGTCTGTCGCTCTGACCTAGCTGTCTGTCTGTCTGTCTGTCTGTCTGTCTGTCTGTCTGTCTGTCTGTCTGACTGTCTGGCTGTCTGTCTGTCTGTCGCTCTGACCTAGCTGTCTGTCTGTCTGTCTGTCTGTCTGTCAGTCTGTCTGTCGCTCTGACCTAGCTGTCTGTCTGTCTGTCTGTCTGTCTGTCAGTCTGTCTGTATGTCTGTCTGTCTGTCTGTCAGTCTGTCTGTCGCTCTGACCTAGCTGTCTGTCTGTCTGTCTGTCTGTCTGTCAGTGGCTCTGACCTAGCTGTCTGTCTGTCTGTCTGTCTGTCTGTCAGTCTGTCTGTGGCTCTGACCTAGCTGTCTGTCTGTCTGTCTGTCTGTCTGTCTGTCTGTCTGTCTGTCAGTCTGTCTGTGGCTCTGACCTAGCTGTCCAATGAGGTTGATGAGGACGAAGCAGGAGGCCAGGAACCAGCCACACCTCCAGGCTGAGGAGATGTACTCTGTCTGCTCGGCCCACTGGAACCACATCCTGAAGCCGTCCTCCAGGAAGGTGCTGATCAGACACAGCCTGGCCACGTGGGGGAGGTACTGCTTGGTCACTCGCAGGAACTGGAGAGAAGAGGAGTTACGTTACGTTAAATAGAATACAGACAGACAGACAGACAGACAGACAGACAGACAGACAGACAGACAGACAGACAGACAGACAGACAGACAGACAGACAGACAGACAGACAGACAGACAGACAGACAGACAGACAGACAGACAGACAGACAGACAGACAGACAGACAGACAGACAGACAGACAGACAGACAGACAGACAGACAGACAGACAGACAGACAGACAGACAGACAGACAGACAGACAGACAGACAGACAGACAGACAGACAGACAGACAGACAGACAGACAGACAGACAGACAGACAGACAGACAGACAGACAGACAGACAGACAGACAGACAGACAGACAGACAGACAGACAGACAGACAGACAGACAGACAGACAGACAGACAGACAGACAGACAGACAGACAGACAGACAGACAGACAGACAGACAGACAGACAGACAGACAGACAGACAGACAGACAGACAGACAGACAGACAGACAGACAGACAGACAGACAGACAGACAGACAGACAGACAGACAGACAGACAGACAGACAGACAGACAGACAGACAGACAGACAGACAGACAGACAGACAGACAGACAGACAGACAGACAGACAGACAGACAGACAGACAGACAGACAGACAGACAGACAGACAGACAGACAGACAGACAGACAGACAGACAGACAGACAGACAGACAGACAGACAGACAGACAGACAGACAGACAGACAGACAGACAGACAGACAGACAGACAGACAGACAGACAGACAGACAGACAGACAGACAGACAGACAGACAGACAGACAGACAGACAGACAGACAGACAGACAGACAGACAGACAGACAGACAGACAGACAGACAGACAGACAGACAGACAGACAGACAGACAGACAGACAGACAGACAGACAGACAGACAGACAGACAGACAGACAGACAGACAGACAGACAGACAGACAGACAGACAGACAGACAGACAGACAGACAGACAGACAGACAGACAGACAGACAGACAGACAGACAGACAGACAGACAGACAGACAGACAGACAGACAGACAGACAGACAGACAGACAGACAGACAGACAGACAGACAGACAGACAGACAGACAGACAGACAGACAGACAGACAGACAGATGAGAGAGATGACAGACAACATCACAAGGTGGTGAAGTTACTGAATGTGAAAGCATTGGGCAGAACTCAGACCTGGTCAACTATGGTAACTAACAGTGTCCAATGGGCTTTTTGGCCACTAGTTGATGAAATTGGCGCTATATAGACACATTCGCTGTATACGTCAGACTCCGTGTGCGCACGCATCAAGGGGGCAAACAGAATGTAATCCTGGTCAGAACAACATATTTGCATTTGTTAACCATGCTAGCGATCTAAACAATCAATCCATGCCAAAGCTAGATGTGTAAAAGATGAAAGACTCACACTCACAGCCATCAGGGCTGACCTTCGAATTTTTTTTTGGCAATCGAAGCTTCGGGGCCGAGCTTCGATTTTAATTCGAAGCTTCGAATAAAAAAAAGAAATTAATAACTTTTTTTTTTTTTTTATACATTTTTTTTTGTATCTTATGTTGTGGGACTTGTACAGCACTCTGGTAAACTTTGTTGTTTTTAAATGTGCTCTATAAATAAAGTGGATTGGATTAATGAATTAAGTAGCCCCTTTCGTGACTGTGACGCAGCCAACACAGTGTGATTTAATTCAAGGTGGATCGCTGTTGTCGTTTGAACAACTTCAGATTTCATGGGAACTACCAATCCCCCAAATCAAGAATGTTTAAGATGAATGAAGTAAGATTTTGATTATTTGAAATATGGCCTGTGTAGACTAATCTATGCACAGAATTATGTCAGTCTACAAGGTCCGGATTCTACATGGTCCGGCAATGTAGACCTTGTAGACTCCACTACAGACCAATTATCAGTGAATGTTCATGCATTTTTAAGAAGGGCTACTTCCACAAAAAAAACAAAGAACTCACCAAAACATCTCAGTAGCACCTTATCTAAATGTTCTATTTCATATATGGAGATTCATATTTATTTATGTATTGCATGCATTTCTACATTTTATTTCCTATTTTGTTTATTCATCCCAGTATCTTTCTTTCTTATGTGTGGAATTCTACAAGGCATTTACATTCACATTTACATTTAGTCATTTAGCTGACGCTTTTATCCAAAGCGACTTACAAGTTCTGTACGACAGGTCATCAGGAAGGATACAACTCTATCAGCTGAGTAACAATGTTCATCAAAGTGTTGCATGTTAGTTACAGTGTAGGTTAGTTTATTAGGACAAGTGCATGACAGTAAGGTTAGTTAGGGTTAGATTTTTTTTATTTTATTTTTTAAATTTTATTTCAGATAATGGTTGAAGAAGTGCGTCTCTTGGGTCGACGGCGAAAGATTGGATGGGATTCGGCTGTCCTAACTGGGGTGGGTAGTTCATTCCACCATTGTGGGGCAAGGACTGAGAATAGGCGCGCGTGTAGGTGGTGTATATGTGTTTGAGGATGATATCCTTCAAACAGGCAATAGTGATGATATAATTTGGGCAGTGCTGAGCTGGGTTACTTTCCTCCAGTGTATTTGTCCCCCGGCCCCACCCAATGGCCCCATGCACACACACACACACACACACACACCGAAGTAAAAATGTAAATTAAATAAAAAATGTGAAAAAGAAAAATTTGAAAAAAAAAATTATTCATTAATTTTATTTTATTTATTTTTTTAACTTCGATTTTTTTTTAATGTTCGAAGCTTGTGCCATCGAACGAAGCTTCGAAGTATTTAAGACAGCCCTTTTGGCTAAATGACATCCAGCCGTTTTCGTTTGAAACTACTTTTAGTCAGGGGAGTGTCATGGTTTCTCCCTAGAGCCCTGTCTTACCTTTTTAGGGGGCAACTTAGTCACGTGACTCAGTTGGTATTGCTGATTGGCTCGAACACGGTATGTTGTTGTATACAGTGAACAGGTCTATAGAGCACAGTAGGAGAAAATGGGTCCCAGAAAATTGTGTATCACGTGTTCTTCCAGCATGCGCATTAGGACACGCCCCCAAATCCCAATGCAATCAAGATGAATGGAATGAGGTGAACAGACGTTATTCTATTAGATAAAACAGATGTATAACCTTTTTTATTGCAGATGTTAAAGGAACACGCCAACATTTGGGGAAATTAGCTTACCGTCTTCTCCAGAGAGAGATAAGAAGATAGATACCAGTTTCCTCTCTGTGCGTCGAGTAGAAATCTATCTGGCTGCACGTTAGCCTAGCTTAGCACAATGAATGGTATGAATGGTATGAATGGTTAGCGTAGGCATTGTCCAACTAACACCTCTCTCAAAGGCTAACCGGCACACTGTCCGCTTCCATTCATTGTGCTAAGCTAAACTAACATGCAGCCAGATTCTACTGAACGCACAGAGAGGAAACTGGTGTCCATCTTCTTGTCTCTCTCTGGAGAAGACGGTAAGCTAATTTCCCAAAATGTTGGCGTGTTCCTTTAACAAAGGATTCCGTTGGGGACATAATTTGCAGTTGGAAAAAGGTAATAAATTGCAGTGATGTTACAATATCGTGACTCTAGTATTGTGATAATATCATATCATGGGGCCTCTGGTGATTCCCAGTCCTACTGAACAGGCACCAATAGGACCAGTAGGGGTCGCTGTTGCAACGACCAGGACTCGTACCCCACCGGCTTCCCACTCGCCAACACTGACATGGTGTTCGTAGGAACGTCTGACTAAGCTGGCGGTGCAGCTGCCAGCCAAGTGAGCTTTTGTGAATGTAATCGGACCAAACAGCTGAGCAAACGGAAGCCTTTATCCTCAACTTCATAATTTCTTCGACAAATAAATAATGTAGAATAAATAAAAAAAATGTACATTTACAAAATCCACCTCAAGTGAATGAATGCGCAATTGTGGACTTTAATAAAAAAAAAAAATCTATGTCGTTTTCATTAAGCTTTTCCAATGTGATGCTTCAAAATACGTTGATGGAAACGCGACCAAAGTGTCTCCTGTGCTGATCCAGTCTGAGGACCACTGAGAAGCCAGAGACAGGAAGTGGTTTCAGCCAGCGAGGCTCCGTGTCAGGTGTCTCTCAACACAACGTTACCATGATGCAGGTCATCTGGCCAGCTTGATCCAAACGACAGTAGACCTGTCCTTAACACTTTGAATGCCGCCGACGACTAATCTCGTTTTATCATGAACGACGAGAAATGTCGTTTGATTTTTTTATTAGCAATCTGAATTCATATTTCATCAACCGAGTCTCCCGTTGGTACAGCAGCCCCCCCAGGAGCTCCGATGGGAAAAAACCACCCTGTATCGTCTATCCCTGTGTAACTGCAGGTCAGTCGATTAGACTGACCTGGGATCTGTATATCTGTAGAGGTGGAGCCAACTGGCTCCATTGTGCTGGCGAGTCGTCTGATGATGAGGGATCTGATCGCAAGTTGGAATGCAGCCTGGAATATATATTTACAGCAATAATCAATCAATAAGCGTGATCGATATTTGGAATGGTGATCAGGAATTGGAATAATTTTTTTGGAAAACATCTGATCTAAGGTAAGGAGTCTATGTTACCAGTCTTGGGGTAATCGGAGCTGTATTCACTGAGATAACAGCGTGTCCCTATTAGGGGTGGGAATCACCAGTTTCATCACGATACGATACGATATCGATTCTTTGGACAACGATACGATATTTGCCGATATCACAAAGTCTGCCACGATACGATACGATTCGATTCAGGTGCCTGCGATCGATATGAGGCGATATTATGTGCCCATTTAACACAATCAGTCACATTTAGATCAACAAAAAAAAGGCTACGGAAATATCAATTGATGTTTTTATTTTTGAGCTCTTCCAGACATTTAAATGAAAAACAATCTATTGTTTTTAATACAAATAGACCTCCTGTTAACTTTTTATATATTGAGCTTTAAACTTTAAGTAAAATGTTTTGGAACTCACAACACGCAAGCTAAAACCCTTTCTCCCAAACTTCCTACAATTGTTTTATGTTGCATGATGATCATGAATACATATATTATGTATTCATGTTTAAATATCAACATTATCTGTCCATCCTCAGTAACACACACACACACACACACACACACACACACACACACACACACACACACACAGAATGCCCCTCACGCAACCCAGTCCCCCACAGAAAGGTAGACTGCCCAGTGCCCCCACCCTTGCTCTTTCCCAAGTCCCCTCTCCTCTCTCCTCTCCTCTCATGGTTAGCTGCAGTGCTTAGCATAGTTAGCTCACGCAACGTTCATTTCGGTATTTAACGCGACATATTGGGCATAAAGGAATGGAGAGGATGGAAAGCATGTTAGATGCATTTAACCCCTTGTGGGGAAAAAACAACAGGCACTTATTTCGGGCAAAATAGGCGGACTCTGAAGCAATACTATCTAACGTCTACACACGGAGCTGCGCTGAGCTTGTTGTTCCGGCCGGGCGGATATGCTCACGAGGGGATTTTCAAAATAAGAGTATTGCAATATGAATCGATCTTTTTACGTTGCATTGATCCTATTTGATTATTGATAATAGATCGATATATCGATCTGGATCGATGTATCGTCCCACCCCTAGTCCCTATGTGTGTGTGTGTGTGTGTGTGTGTGATCTTGAGGAAATGGATAATAGATTTTTCAGCCCGCCTCTATAGCGTGCATAAGTACACATATACTATCGATAATCTAGCGTTTATTTGAAAACGATTCATAAATAGGCCGACAAATGACAACGTGTCTAGTGTATTCGAGAATATTCCAATAAATACTGTTTATGGGGGAATCTTTCTATTTTCCCGGAAATTTTCGAGAGAACGATAGCTTTTCGAAATGCTATAAAAAGGATATGAACCGATTAAAAAACAATCCGTTTTGACAATGTTGACTGCAAACAAGTCATTGATAAGCGACGGGCAGATTAGACACAGCCATAATTTAAAACATAGGTTATGCGTGTTTAACGCTAACATTGAAGTGGATGATGGCATTCAACCGGGTAAAAAGGTAAACAAGGTCGGCACTGATAGTGTTAAAGATACTCTGACTCACTGCCACTGCTACTGTACGTGACAAGACAGGAATACATTGTATATGTAGAGCAGTGGTCACCAACCCGTCGATCTTGATCGACTGGTCGATCTTTGAGACTGTCCCTGTAGATCTTTCCATGAAAATAAAAAATTGATTTTTTTTTTTTAGATCTTACCCTGAGAGTCCACATTACAGTTCTACTTTTGTTTTGATGTGAAAAGTGATGCTGCACTTAGCACTGACTGAGAAAGTACACATACAGTTCTACCGGGTACTTTTGTTTTGATGTGAAAGTGATGCTGCACTTAGCACTGACTGCACTTAGCACTGACTGAGAAAGTACACATTACAGTTCTACTTTTGTTTTGATGTGAAAAGTGATGCTGCACTTAGCACTGACTGAGAAAGTACACATTACAGTTCTACTTTATAAAATGCTAATTGTAAATATGTTTGTCAATGTTAATAATATGAGAAAGTCCACATTACAGTTCTACTTTTGTTTTGATGTGAAAAGTGATGCTGCATAAGATGACTGCACTTAGCACTGACTGAGAAAGTACATAATAGTTCTACTTTGACGTTTTAATGTTGGACCAAAGCATTGCATGTAATTAGAATACAGGCAAATAAAAGTAATTTAGTTTAAAGTACAATCTTGGCTGTCTTTTTCTCTCAACGCTTCAATAGGTAGATCTTGCCTTCACCAAAAAAATAAAAGTGATCTTGGGCTTAAAAAGGTTGGTGACCACTGATGTAGAGGATCTACGGTAGGGATGTGCATGACTGACCAAAATCCTTTTAGAATAGTCTACTGTTCTTAACACATTGTGCGCCATAAACGGCATAAGTCGTTATTGCACGCCATGCGTTGAACGCCAACAAAGGCGTAAATCGTTTTTGGGATCAATATTTCATTTTTTTGCCATGGCATTCATAATTCATCCAGCCTCCCTCCGGACTGCAGCGGCACCCTGTCTGAGATTGCAACGCCTCAATACTGCCGCCTGGTGGATGGTCGGGCGAGTTACACTCAGGCCAAACCGGAAGTGGCGATCGGTGCATCGAGAAAATTCCTCCGGCAGTACTATCTTGTTACGTGGGTCCAGACAAACACTCGAGTGCATTTGGATCGCTTTCTAAACGCAATAATCAATATGATTTCAGCGTTTATTGCGCCATACAAACCGGAAATGGATCTAGGAGATCGACGTCAAATAATTGGGATATTTTTCCTCCAGTCGAACGGTAAGAGGACACTAACGTTATTTCAGCCCGATTGTCCATTTCTTTGTTTGCAATCAGTCTGATCAATATATCAACCCATACTAAATAAAGCCGTTACTAACGATCAAGGAATTATAAACGACCTAGGCTTGGGCGGTATGACGGTATTAAGGTATACCGGGGTATTTAGAAATACCGACGGTATTGATTTTCAATATCGTCAAAATCAGAGTTTGGTTTAAGTTTCTATTTCCACTGAAACGGAGTTTATACAGGGACGGCATTGGGTTTCGGTTTCCATTAGTGAAACGGAGTTAACTTTCGAGTTGGTTGAAGTGCGTGCACACACACACAGCACGGCCAGCAGAGGGCAGGGGAGGCGGTCCGTATTTCCCCGCACAAAGCTGAGCTGAGTGAGCAGATGTGCGTCACACTAACCTACCTGTATGCATTTTCTCTAACTCTGAGCAGCTGCTAAAGCTTAAGCAATAATAATATTAATAATATGATGTTATTGAACGATGAAGCGTCGAAGTTAACCACCGTCACTCCAGCCCACGATGAGCTCCCTGACCACAGAAGAGCTAAACTTGCACACACTGTCGCATTTGGACAATTAAAGGACTACAGTCTGTTTGGATTTAAGCAAAACCCTTGCACCATGAGTCGACTCGCCACCAGTGACTTCATCCAGCACAACGAGACTACGAGAGACGGAGGCACTTCATGGGAATGTAATATAAAACGGGGTGAGTGAGTGTTGACATTTTTTAATCCTAATGCAACTGGCTCACGTTGATACATGGTGCCGGGCTGCCGGCCGGGCTAACTAGCTACCGTTAGCTCACGTCGATACCTGGATGGTGCCGGCAGGCGGCAGTGTCTACCTTCTGTGAGATTTGTTTACCTCGAGGTTGAAGAAAGTGCACTTTCAGGTTGAAAGAACAGCCCTAATCTCAACGTGTTTCAATATAAGCAAGCGTTACGCTGATGATAATGAATGAAAGTCATACCGTCATATACCGTGCACCAGGGTATTAGGTCATGAAGGTATAACGGTGTGAAAAAAAGCATACCGCCCAGGCCTTTAACGACCCCCCCCCCCCCTTTCCTTCACGCATGATGAAGCATAATGAATACCGATCATACACACTTGAATTTTTTTATATAGCGTGTATAGGAAATAAACGCCAATCGATAATCTATCATAATGCGTCAGGGCCTATAACTAGCGTTTTTGGAATTACAGCAGAAAAGCTTAAAAACATACTTATATTCTCGACGGTATTAACACAACAATGTATGAATGAAAAAATATAACGTTCCCACATCCGGAACGATAGATAATCGATGTTGAATGGGCCATAGTAATGCAGATATAGCTATAATATTTAAAAAGTTATAGCCCTGCAAAGAAGGTAAACATCTCCATAGGCTTACAGCGGTGGCAGACTGGGTATAATGATGGGCACAATGCCCGGCGCCCAATGTGTTAAGACCGAATATTCGACCCCCCCCTAAAAATATATTGCGATTTTTTGTTTCAGTTAAAATTTTGTTAAAATGTTCAGTTTGAGTTCAATTCAGTTATTCTTTTTAATAGAATGGATAATTAAAATCAAAGGGTATTGCACATAAATAGTAGGGATGCACCGAATGGGAAATTCTTGGCCGAAACCGATACCGAAAATAGGAAACAGTTGGCAGAAAACCGAATGCCGAAAGGCCGAAAATGATCATTAGAAATATATATATAATGTATTCTTTTTTTGTTCAGCTACCTGATTATGACACGTTTTTTAACTTAAATAATATTAATAATCACTATTATGGGTCCATAAAACATTTATTCAGCACTTTTGAATGCATACATTAATTCCAGACTGACTGCTGAAAGATTGTACAATTTAAACATTTTCTCTTTGCATACAACAAAACGTTAGGTTATGACTATAACCAAGTTCTGTTAGTTAGGGGCGAGGCTTGGCTTCGCCTTCTGCACTATCTCGCGTACGTGCACGCGTACTGAATAAACCACAAATGTACCTCTAATACCAGTATTAGTCTGACCACACCCCTCATCAGCTTACCTTCATAAGCAGGTGTGTGGTCACCTGCTCTCCTCCTTCCCAAGCTTTCACCACAAGGTGAGGTCAAGGGCTGCAGCGGCCGTCCGAAGCCAAGCCTCGCCCCTAACTAACAGAACTTGGTTATAGTCATAACCTAACGTTCTGTATCGTTAGGGGCTCAGCTTGGCTTCGCCTTCTGCACAAGGGAGGCCAAGCGGAGCCACTTGGCTGACAAATACACCCCGCTGACAGCCCCCCAAAACCATCAGAACAGGGAGGGCCGAGCCCCCCCGACCCCCCCTAATGGAGGGTATCCCCCCTATTAGAGGCTTCACGGGAAGGCGACGGACCCGACCGTGCGAAGAGCTCTCAAGCAACTTAACGCACAGGGTGAGCAGACCGTGGCTTGACCCCACGACTACACACACGCACAACCCGCATGCCACCCGGGAACGAACGGAGGAACAACCTCGTTACTGCCCCCAGAATCACGGGGTCAAGGGCAAACCCAACCCCGTGGCAAGGCCGTAGCAGCGGAGCGCGAAGGAAGACCCAGACCCACCAAAGGGACTGGACCCCCGGAATGGGGGCCCGGAGAAGTCCATGATGCCAGCATCAAGACCCCACCAGGGGGGCACCTAGTGACCCCGCCCCTCACATCGCCAGCGTATTCGGACAAAGGCCCCTCAGCCGAGCGGGCCCTGTCCCCCTCAACAGCACACCGCCTGGAACACAAGCCCTGCAACAGGCAGACAGCATGGTCATAACACACAAGAGTTAACCAACGGAACAGGCAGTGCACCGGGGAAGACCAGGCAACAGGCTGTCAACCCAAGCCTGGAACAACTGCGGACGAGGCAGGCGCCAGAAAGGACAGCCGAAACAGCCGCCCCGGCGGAAGGGGCGTATGCTGGCGTTGTCGCATAACCAAGCTTTCAACAGCACGTCAGGAGCGGGATCCGTAGACCACACGGCCCCTGACAGCTGCCCACAGAAAAGCCCATACGATCGGCAGACGTCATGAACGTGCAGGGGCACCCTCAACCGGAGAACCGGGAGTTGACACTGCAGCAACACACCAGAGAACCAACCACCCAGGCATCACCCCATGCAATGGTTGGTCCCATAACCCCTCAGGAAAACCCCGAAACGCACCGGCGGTACCACCGCAGCCCGCGTTCCGGTTCCCAACAGGGCCATCCCGGGCCTACAGGTCAACGGGCATCACCCCGGACCGGGCCCGGCGATACGGGGAGCACAGGATCCCAAAGGAGGTTAACCCCACCCAACAGGCTCCTCAGCGCCAAAACGCAAGAGAAGAGCGTAATATGGAAGACCAGCCCCCAGCACCCCGCACTCGGTACCAACAAGGGGTCCCATAACGCACAACCCTGTGACACCCGGATCGACCTAGCATTTTTCCCCCCGAAAAAACCCTAAGTCCCTCAGGGTACCAGAACAGCAGATCTGCATCCCCAGCGGACAACGGGTGCACTGATCTGGACCAGCGCGACCAGAACCAGTCCCGTGCCCTAACCACGCCGACCTGCCAACCCCAGGAGAAGGGGCAGATATGCGCGTCTGATCCCAACATAAAAAGAAGGCGCCACCCAGACGTGTCGGTATGAACCGCGTCCGGCGGCCCACCCCTAGGGCGTGAGACCCTTCCCATATGCCCAGACCCATTCCGTCATCATCCCCTGACATGAACGGGAACCCATCGACAACACACAGGATGTCGGAAGAGGAAAAACCCCCATCCCAATTGCTCCATAAAAACGCTGTTTCACCAAAGCAAACGAGGCGCGCCAGTCAGCAACGGCCAAAGCACATCCTGAGCCAGCACTATGTGTGCGTTTGGACATACCCACATCAACAATAGGCCGGCTAGACCACCATATTGAATCCCCAAGACGCCCAGGGAAACGACAAGAGGGGCGAGATGCAATCAACTCCATGAATGAACATTCAACTCTTTATAAAATAAAGAAAAGGCATCACATGTATGACCTAACTGCACAGCTGGGAGTAAAAAACCCTGTGTTTTCACATGATTTTAATCCAGTCACTCCTCTTAATCAGAGTGTAAGACCAGATTCCCCCAGAAACACCTTCCCACATGAGACCACGGTCAAGAAAAAGATATGTAAACTGTGAGACACGTGACCAACAGACTCAAGTTTGACACAAAAACGAGCGCAGCAGGTTAAGTCCTGCGCTCTACCCTCGACATCTTTACGACACCAGCTCATGGAAGGCGTCGCCATAGCAACAACGCTATAACGGGGGGGGAAAACCCACCGGATCCTGTCATAACAGGAGTCGGTAGAATACCCCTCCCCCCCCCCCCCCTCCCCCGCCAAGCACTGGCTTGGCCCTGACTGGCTTAGCAGGAGGGTCAACAACCTCTAAACCAATCAAGTGGGTAAAGGAGGGGTTTATCCGACACCCCCTCCCGAAAAACACACCTTCTATCCCTACACACAGAAAACAACCGTAGCCATTTTGAAAACCTCTGGTAGAACAAAACACATATAGCATAAGCTAATACAATGTTAGCTACCCACAAAGTGTAAAAGGGATTACAACAAAAAACACAAGTCGCCTGTGCGTGAATCCCATACCCGCAGCCTAAGCTATAGGAAGACGTTGAACGAGAGTAATGGCTAGGCCATGAAAAGTGTGTACGAGCATTACTGCAACTAACAACACAGCGTTGTGAACACATACTTAGTTAAAGCAATGGAATATCACCAGTTCTAATTGCATGTGGAGTATCAAGCTAATAGAACCTATTACCGAGTGTAAGTTGCAGACCTTGCTTAAAAACTCGTAACACAACACAACTCATTCCCCCAACGTAACAGGGTAGATTCATAAAACACAACCCCACCACATGATTTGTATTGAAGAAACACACAGTTTGTTCGGCCAACCACAGTCCCCCTTATATCAGAGAACTTTTTTATTAAATAAATAATATGTGATCAAGGCACAAAATCATAGGGGGGCCGGGGAGGGTGTAGAGGAGGGGACACAGAGGGGGAAAAGTCACTCAGCGGCGCCTGCCACCTCGCGCCGCTCGAGTCTGGCCACCCCGGGGAGCCCCGGAGGGACGGTAGTTTACAGTCTGCTGGACACGACGTTCCCTACCGTCTCCTCCGGTCTGGGATGGGCCGGCGGTGGCTGAAGCGTCGCCTCGTCTCCTAGCCCTCTTGGCAGGGCCAGCAGCGGCGGCGGGAGCAGTGGTAGCGGCGACGGAGACAGCTCGACGTCGCGGAAGCCTTCTGCCCCCACCGGCAAGGACGGGAGGCGGAAAATGGGGTTGGAGGATGGATCTCTCCTCTGCCATCTCTCTGCATGTTGAGGTCATCAATAGCAGGGCCTTCCCGAACAGGCCAGCGTCGGAGAGGTCGGCCGTCAGAAGAGGGGCTCTCTTCTTCTCAGGTACACGAGCCTGCTCCAGCCAAAGGTGACGCTGGCCCAGGGTGGCCAGGGCGCGCACTTTACCCATGGCTATGGCTAGCACCTGGGAGAGGTGCAGCACAGCTCCCGCAGCCTGGGTGATCTGATCGCACCTCACCTCGTTCAGATCCGCGCCGCCCGTCATTATCCCCGATACAAATCTAGCCAGGTGGGCGATGTTAGAAGCCGCAGCCAGCGACTGTGTACCGGCGATAAATGACTGGTCACCCCAATAAGCCAATCGCCTAGCCGACCTCCCCTGGAGGACCGGCTTGCATAGGGGCTCCCACACCATATCCGGACAGAGGAGCGCGGCCATCGGATTGTCAAGCCGAGGTACGCCCTCCCCCATACCTTTGACCAACCCCGACACCCGCGTAACTGGTACGTAGGCGGGAGTCAGTCCCATGATGTTGGAGACCGCCTGGCCCCGACGAACATAGGCCCCCATCGATGGGAAAAATGGGTAGACAACGTCCACCCCTCTCACCGGGGGACGCTGCCAGGGATGGCCTATGAGGTCATCAGGGACAGGAGCAGGCAATGGCTGCGGCAGCGGCACACCGTTTGCAGCGGCGGCTACCGCCATGAGCTCGGGAAACAAGGCCCGCAGTTCCCCCTGCGGACCCTCCTCCACCGACCCCGCATCCCTCGCATACAGCAGGCTGCGACTGGTCAAGGAGCCACAATCCGATGCGGCCGACAGTAGGGCATCCTGTTGATGAGGCCAAGGTGGTTCCCCGACATCCTCGAACAAGGCGCCCCGTGGAGCCATTTCCCCCCACCCCGGGGTCTCCGGAGGAGGGATACTCTCCTCCACGGGACCATCATACAAGAACCCGTCCGCCTCCTCCATGAAGTCTTCAGTTTCCATCAGAAATCCAGAGTCGGACGCGGCCTCGCTGGTCTCCAGCAATTCCCCAAACCCAGGCCGTTCGCGTCTGCACGCCACCATGTGACGACGTGAGCGAGCAGACGCAAAAAGTTTTCGTCGCAAATCCCCTGGCTCTAAGACAATCCCCCGTTCATCAACGGGCGATTCCCCAGAAACAGAGGAACCAGAGTCGAGATCAGGCCATCGCCGGAGCGACGGCTCCGAACCCTCGGCTCGTCGGTGAGGAAAACTATCCACCGGCAGTCTCCCGGGCTGGGTCGGCAACCACGAGAGTGGCAACAGCCCAGCACCGGAACGCACGACGGAGGCGGGAATGGAGAATCGGTGGTGAAGAGTAGGTCTAGCGGGTCTACTCTCCGCGGAATACATTATGACCCAAACCTTTTTCTTATATAAACAAGTGAGAGAAGAAAAAGGTTAGGCACAATGTAAACCTAGTCACAACTCTTTTCAACTTATCAACGACACGTCAAGTGGGGTACTACCGAGGCACTTCCTTGTGGTGAAAGCGAGAAGGAGGAGAGCAGGTGACCACACACCTGCTTATGAAGGTAAGCTGATGAGGGGTGTGGTCAGACTAATACTGGTATTAGAGGTACATTTGTGGTTTATTCAGTACGCGTGCACGTACGCGAGATAGTGCAGAAGGCGAAGCCAAGCTGAGCCCCTAACGATACAGAACGTGCATTAAAGTCAAGTGCATTTTCTTTTCTCTGTAGGATAACTACAACAAAGTGCATTCAGAACAAAGCCAAGGTGCTTTAAAACTGCATAAAGATCTGCACACATGAGAGGGAGAATAGCTTATAGCAGACTTAATGATGTTACTGTAGTGGCTACAGTAAGCATTTTATATAAAAGTACTCTGTATTTTTGTATGACAACTAATAAAGAAACTTGAACTATTGTCATAATTCACGGCGTTATATGGTCCCAAGAGGAGTTATCACAGGCTGCAGAACGCAGGACTGAAGAGCTCACGTTGCGCATGTAATGACTGAAGCCACGTTTTGATTACGTCATCTAGGGCTGGGCGATATGGAAAAAAATCATATCGCGATAACGATATGATAATGTTATCATATTTCTCGATATCGATAATTATCGAATTGTTATAAGTATTAAAAAAAATAATACTTTATTTTGCAGCAATTCTTTGTCATTGCCGCCATCTTTAGTGTTACATCCCCTCACACTCCAGTTCTCAGGCTGCAGCTGGTTTAAAAGCTAAAGTAAACCGGCTTCTCTGCTGGCTGTGGCTCCAGTAGACTAGGCAGAATTTCAGAAAATGTGCTTGTATAAAGTGCTGAAGGCATTTCGTGTTTATTTTTGGTACACAACATTTCTAGGGGTATTAAGGGGTGCTGAATCCAAATCTGCTGTATACCAAGCTCAAAAATGTCAAATAATAACCGGGATTTCTCAAATTGAGAACTCAACGAAACAAGTTAAAACCCCTGCAGATCTTACCCTTCAGGGACCCAGCTGCCTGGTCATTGATGGCCAAGCTCTGGTAATGGCACTCGGAAAGCCACCTGACACTACAACATTTGGTGACTATGCCAACAAGTTCACTGACACCGTGTTGAAGATGGGAGCAAAATACCAGAGTAGATGTCTTTGACAGATACCATGACCAATCCATCAAAACAGGCACAAGGGTGAAACGCAAACAGCGCCACAGGCCAGTACGTCGTGAAATCAAAAACAAGTCTGTTCCACTTCCTGCCGATTGGTCGAGCTTCATGGCCCTTGAAGACAACAAATCAGATATCGCTCAACTACTCTCAAACCACCTGATAGAGCACAGCCCGGATGATGAACCTGTAGTTGTAGTATCAGAGAGGTTTGCTGAAGGGACAACTGTCAAGTCAACAGATCCAGATCTTGAAGTCTCCTCTCTGAGTGCTGACCATGAGGAAGCTGATACACGTCTGATTTTCTCATCCAGGCTCCAGTGGAAACAATCGTTGTGTCAGCGCGTGACACAGATGTGCTGCTTCTACTCTTGGCTCACTATGACAGAATCCGATGTACGCATCTCTACATGAAAGCTGGGACATCGAAGGATCCAAAATATTTTCCAGTACATGACATTAGAAAGCTACTAATGATCAACTGGACACAATCCTTGCCTTCCATGCCCTCACCGGATGTGACAGTGTGTCCCAGTTCAGTGGTCACGGAAAGAAAACAGCCTGGCAGGTGTTCAAGCACCATCACACTGATCTTGCTGGCCTTGGGAAGGGCCCTTTCACAGAAGATCTTGTGACATCAACAGAGAGATTCATCTGCAAGATCTATGGTGTGCCTGAGTTATTCTGCAAAGGCCGTCCACAAGAGACTCTGCCACCAACCTCGGATGCTACATCTGTTCCTCCCTCCCCATCAACATGGACCCCCTGCAATTTGCATACCGCCCCAACAGGTCCACGGAGGACGCCATAGCCCATGTGCTGCACACAGCAGCATCACACCTGGACAAGAGGCAGGGGAACTATGTGAGAATGCTATTCATCGACTACAGCTCAGCATTCAATACCATAGTCCCCTCCAAACTCATAGCCAAGCTCAGGGACCCGGGCTTGAACTATGACCTCTGCCAGTGGGTCTTGGACTTCCTGACGGGCAGACCCCAGGTGGTGAGAGCAGGCAACTGCACCTCCTCATCCATCACTCTCAACATAGGGGCCCCCCAGGGCTGTGTCCTGACTGAGTCCCCTCCTCCACTCCCTGTACACACATGACTGTGTGGCACAGCGGAACAACAACACAATCATAAAATTTGCTGACGACACAGTAGTGGTGGGCCTGATCTCTGCAAACGACGAGAGGGCCTACCTGGAAGAGGTTAAGGTTCTAGCGGGATGGTGTCAAGAGAACAGCCTCTCCCTGAACGTCAGCAAAACAAAGGAGATGATTGTGGACTTTAGGAGGTCGGGGTCAGGGACTACAGCCCCCTCAGCATCGACGGGGCACCGGTTGAGAGAGTGAACAGTTTTAAGTACCTCGGAGTCCACATATCCGAGGACTTGACATGGACCACACACATTGACAGTGTTATCAAGAAGGCATGACAACGCCTCTACTTCCTTAGGTGCTTAAGGAAGTTCAACGTGAGTCAGAAGATCCTCAAGAACTTCCACTCATGCACAATAGAAAGCATCCTGACTGGCAATATCACCTCCTGGTTTGGGAACTTGGGCACTGCACAAGACCGCAGCAGACTACAGAGAGTGGCCCGTTCAGCCGAACGCACAATTGAAGGTGGGCTTCCCACTCTCCAAGACATTTACAACAAGCGGTGCATGGGCAAGGCTAAGAGAATAATCAAAGACTCCAGCCACTCAAACAACTGCCTCTTTGAACTGCTGCGGTCAGGCAAGCGATACCGGAGTCTCATGGCAAGCACAGAGAGACTCAGAAGGAGCTTCTATCCCCAGACCATCAGGATGCTCAATGAATGAACAATTAACAATAAGCAAACCATCAACACACCCACAGCGCACATACACTCACTTAAATAAACAACACACTGTAGCACCCACTTTACCACTTTAGACACACTTTACACTTTATATTTATATTATTGGTAAGGAAATTGCACATCATTCTCATTCCTTATTGCACCTCACCACTACAAGGTGGCACCACAAGCTAAGCTATACTTCACCATTCTTGTACCAGCTGTACTGTATATATATAGATACACTGAACAATTTTGTTGTTTACACTTGTTTACGTACTTGACTTTCTATTTTATACTTATTATACTTATTTTATACTATCTTGTTATTATCTAGCACACTCTCAGGAGCAACACAGAAAGAAACATTTTATGCAAAGTATTCTGTATGACAACTAATAAAGAAACTTGAACATTCACTTATATTGATATGGTAAAATAATATTTTTATTTTATTATATTATATTATAATCTATTCTATTCTATTCAGGAAAAGTGGCATTGGATGAATCATGCAACTGCAAGACACCTGCGACACCTGCCTGAATACGATTGATGACTGACAATAAATTACTGTACCTAAGCTACTGTACGCATATTAAGGACTATCTAATTTGCATAAATGGCATGTTGATTAAAAAAATTCAAGAGAAAAGAGTTTGATGAATAAATCCATGGCCTGGGATCATCCTGCTTTTCTTTCTTATTTGGTTGATGAGTTATGCATCAATAACAACCACAGTTTCTGCTATAAATATGAGTTTCAAGCAACATTTTCACAACTGATCTAAAATCAGGATATGATTTTAAATTCCAACACATTTCATTCATGTTTCTACCTTGTTTAGTAAAAAAGATATGCACTTAAATAGATTTCAGCCTGGCGCTGGCGGCCATGTTGGATTTCTCAATTTTGAGGCCTTATTTGACATTTTTGAGCTTGGTATACAGCAGATTTGGATTCAGCACCCCTTAATACCCCTAGAAATGTTGTGTACCAAAAATAAACACGAAATGCCTTCAGGGTTATGATTTTCTGAAAATTGACCCTGTCTACAGGGGAGTTGAACAGTTCTGGCTCTGCTAGTTTATTTTCGATCTTTTGGCGCTTTTTTGGTGGACAAACCACCGCACATGTGCACCGTGACTCGTGACTGGAGTCTACAGGGGAGGAAACTAACTTTTTGGCTTACCAGCCAACTGGCGGGTATCTGATTTTTTTTACCAGCCAAATAGATTTTTTACCAGACAAAAAAAATCGCTAATTGTGATAATTACTTCTTTGTACGTCTTCGTCTAAATTGATTTTCAATCATAGTAAATTAATCACACTGTCTCTACTCTTCAAAATATTACATCATTAAATCACATATTAACATGAAAGAGGGAACTATTCTGGACTGGGTTGGGCTGAACTGGGCAGTGAAAGATGCTGGGTTGGGCTGGTCTAGGTTATACTGAATGATGAATTGAAAATGGGGGACCCTGATGTAAACAAGACGAAAGTCTTTCTCTGGTCTGCATCCCCTTAACAATTGCATGTATTGAGCCGTACTGTACTGTACCCATTCTGCAATCTGTTAAATAAAGTTTTCATTCATCACAGCTCAACTACTAGGAATGTGTGTCTGACTCTTAAGTGCAGGAAATATTCATCAGAAAGGGGGGACATGATGGAGGGAATGGAAAGAGCAGGTTTGACAGGAGCAGGGTTGAAGGGATTGATTGAAAAGTTTATTAACAGATTGCAGAATGGGTACAGTACAGTTCAATACATACAATTGTTAAGGGGATGCAGACCAGAGAAAGACTTTCGTCTTGTTTACATCAGGGTCCCCCATTTTCAATTCATCATAACATATTGGAGTGTGGAGGAAGTGGACAAGGCATTAAGCAAACAGGACTGAAATGGGGGACCCTGATGTAAACAAGACTAAAGTCCTTCTCTGGTCTGCATCCCCTTAACAATTGTGTGTATTGAGCTGTACTGTATTGTACCCATTCTGCAATCTGTTAATAAACTTTTCAATCAATCAATACTGGGTTGGGCAGTGAAAGAACCAAGCATTTCACTGTAATGTAATAGCTAAATAAAACAACTTGAACTTGACTTGTTACATTTGCACTCTGGTTGTATGCCAAATGTATTCTGGTTGTACTGTACTTGTGCTGTAAGATGACAATACATTGGAACCGAATCGACAACGCTAGGGGTTCAGCAGGTGTGTTCTGAATGCCAAATATGACAACATCACCGTTGTGAAGGGCATATGGGCGAGTGGTGATATGCTGGGAAACCCGGTAATAATAAAATGTCACTCGGCTGCATTTAAGCAAAGCCGCTCAGTATAGTCGTCCACTATGTTGAACGCGCGTTATGGTAGCTTGTTACATGCTAGGTAGCTAGCCGGCTAATGCCGGTTGACTTGTCATTCTCATCCGACTCGAAGGAGACGCGTCGCGTGCTGTTGTTCGCCCCCATGTCAGACCGCACCGATATCCGAAAGCGACGACTCTACATGCAATTATTTTCATCCACTCATGTGTTTTTGTAAGTTTGTCTACGTTGTCAAGCCGGCTGCCGGTGGCAGGAGTTTGTAGGTCTGCGCGCAGTGGTCTGTCCACTTCCCCTAGATGGGCGGCATCTTCTAGAAAACGAGTGTTCATTGGAGGAGCTTAGAGCGCATCTGTACAACGATGATGTTCATTGGTTATGGTCTGATTATTATGTGGCGCAAATGGGAGGAATCAAGGGGGGAGTCAGAGTTCGGTTTGTGTCAGTGAGCGAATCAGCAGATTGCAGAATGATTTTTTTGTTTTGTTTTGTAATTACTAGTACTCGCCAGACTGGCGAGTGCTCTTCATGAATTACTCGCCAAACGTAAAAAATACTCGCAATTGGCGAGTAAAGTGGCCTAATTTCCTCCCCTGGGAGTCTAGTTCTGCTAGCACACATAGCCTACTGTGTACAGACGGTTTCAAACTGTATTTTAAATTAGAAAGCAAACAAAATAAATGGACAAGAGAAAAATAAATCTCAATTTGGTCAGTATTGTCATTTGGACAAGCAAAGCCATTACTTTAAGTTGCAGGCAAGAAAGACAAGTCTGTCCACTGTCTCTGGTTTTAAAACTGCCCTGTTGCAGGTCATTTTTTTTTTTTTTAATAAAAAAAAAAAAAAAAAAAAAAAAAGAATCTGAAGTTCAGATAATCCTTCAGAACGTTGATCGGCTCAGCTGACCGACAATAAATCAAAATGACACCATTCACCATCGTAGCCTATAATAACAGCATTGCATTGGCCTATCAACCGGTTTTAATAAACAAACAGAAACAGTAGCATGTGCATCTTTTAGATCAATTAGGCTATGAAAATTAGGCTGCCTCTAAATATAAAAATAAATTAAATAAGAATGGTTTGCATCATTAAATCTTTTTTTATTATAATTATTATATATATTTTTTTATTATATATATAAAAAAGAATTAGACTCTGACATGAAAATTTAATGTGGAGACTGGCACGACTTCGAAATTTTTTATATTCTAACCCTAACCCTAATCTACGGCTGTGTTTCTAGCGGAAGTATCTATTCTGCACAGAGTCTGGTTAATGATCAACTATTAACACATTCAGTGCCACGCCCCTTTGACCATATATGGGCTAGAGTGCCAATAAGGAAGTCAATGGGAGGTCTGGGAAATTTGCGAAGGCTTAAACTATATCTTAAATTATGGCTATGGGTCTAAAACACCCCTCGCTTATCAATGACTTGCTTGCAGTCAACATGTACGAAACGGATTGTTTTTTCTTTGGTACATTTCCGTTTTATACCGTTTTGAATACGAGTATAGTTTTGGAGAGTTCTAGTAATTCCAGAGAAATTCCGCGATAATAGCTCTTTAGTGGAATACACAAAACACGTTGTCATTTTTCGGCTGATTTATGAATAGTTTTCAAATAAATGCTTGATTATCGATAGTATATGTGTACTTATGCACACTAGAGAAGCGGGCTGAAAAATCTATTATCCATGACCTGGTCAGCACTAACGTCATACATACACACACACACAAACACACACACAGACACGCTGATGGCTGAGAAAAAAACATCTGATTAACCCAATACTGGTAAAATAGAGTCCTTACCTCACATCAGATGTTCTGCAAAAAGATTAATCCAATTCCTGATCGCCATTACAAATATTGATCGCATTTATTGATCCAACGTTAAAGTCCAAAACACATAATCGAAAGCTGCTCCCAGCCTCCCCAGTGAATGTGGTAACAGATACTGCTTGCCAGAGAAGGGAAAACCCCGGACCGGACTTTTTTTCTGATGCACATGCCCACCCAATCCAATCCAATGATGTGCAATACCATCTGGGAGACGATAGGTGGCGGTATTTGCCCTTTTCGAGCTCAGACCCATTCCCAATGATAAAGTCAGGCTGGATGGATGAAAAATGAATGGATATTGCTAATAAAAGCAAACACTAGAAAAAAACGAGAACTCGTCATTGGCACTCAACGCATGGCGAGTTAACACGACTAATCTCGTTGTTGGCACTCAATGTGTTAATACTAGGGATGTCCGATATTATCGGTCGACCGATATTATCGGCCGATATCGGCAGTAAAATGTGATATCGGAAAATATCGGTATTGGTTTAAAAACAAAAAAAAACAATAACAATATTTGTTATATATATATCCAGTGAAATTATTAGTTACCTGAAATTATTCAGTTTTTTGGACGGGGAAACCCTGCATATATCAGTATCGGTTGATATCGGTTGATATCGGTATCGGAAATTAAGAGTTGGACAATATCGGAATATCGGTATCGGTAAAAAAGCCAATATCGAGCATCCCTAGTTAATACAGACACATTACACCTGGCTGTGACATCACACGCCCTGCCATTATTAACCCTCAAGCTCTCCTGCCCAGCCAATCGGAGGGCAGAGCAGCCGAGGGTGACGTGTGAACAGGGGAGGAGGCGAGGAGAACACAGAGACCTGCTGTTCCCCTGGCTGTCAAGTAAACAACACAACAACACAACAGTCAACAACACAACAACACAGTGACATCCTGACTCACTGCCCGCCGTTATCCCTTTCAGGCAGGAGTTCTTTTTGGAAAGTTTTCAGAATTCCATCTTGAAATCCTAGACCTCTGTGAAAACAAATTTCACAGACAATGAATCTCATCTTAGAATCAATTAGGACCAACTCCTCCGTATGACTGAGGCCTCTTAGATCATCTATCTGCATTAAACAGGGAACAAAATTAAAAAAAAATTGAACAAATTTTTTTATTTTTTTTTGACATGACATACAAACCTTTAAAATTCACTTTTTGACTTACCAGCCATTTTAAAAACTACCAGCCAGGCAGATTTTTTGCCAGCCAAAAATTATAAATAGCTTTTTAGTATATCGCCATGTGTTATTATTACTATATAATACTCTCATATGCTATTTTCAATTAATATCATAAACAACATAAGGAATATTAGCATAATTTTGAGTGGACTGAAGGAATGAGTTAGCGTTAATTGTTTTAAATGCAAATAATTTATTGAAACATAGAAGTGGGGTAGGGACACACACACACTGTTTCAACTCACCACCCCCGCATCATAATGTAGTCTAGTCTGTCTTCAAACTTCCACTCCTCTCGAAACTTTTTTATATTTGAAATATCAACATTATCTGTCCATCCTCAGTAATCCTCAGTTTACTATAATATACTCGAGTCCTGTCCTGAGTCCTGACTAGTGATTCATCGTCTTTCCAAACGCATGCACACACACAGAGAAAGGGAGAGTGCCCCCCCCCCCCATTTCCCTTTCCCCAGTCCACACTGTCTGCTGTTCTCTATGGCTCTGCCGCTGATCAGGATTAGCTTGTTAGCTTACGCTAACGTAATGTTCATTTCGGGCGATGTGGGCATAAAGGAATGGCGACGATGCAACGCATGTTAGATGCATTTGACCCGTTGTGAGAAAAAAAAAACACCACAGACTTATTTCGGCTCGCAAAATAGGCGCACTGCTGTGTAGCCCTGCTCTGCTTTAATGCGAGCAGAAGCACGGACTGGGCGGATATGACTCGTGGAGTTGCCACGGGTTTTTTCAAAATAAGAGTATCATATGAACCGAACGTTGCTAGCTGACGGAGCCATAGATATTATAGCTGGAGCTGCGCTTGGGGCGGAAATGAGACCCGCACAGGTGGCGGGCAGACCTCTCATTGTTAGTCGCCAAACCTTAAATCTGCCCGCCATTGGCGGTTGGCGGGTACTTATTTTGTTCCCTGTCTGCATAGGAAGTCTATAACCACACTTCCTGAGTGTGTGTGTGTGTGTGTGTGGGTGTGGGTGTGTATGTCTACCCGTATTGCGTTAGCTGAGCCCAGAGGCTGTGTGTGTGGCTGTGTGTGTGTGTGTGTTTGTGTTTGTGTGTGTATGTGTATATCCACCCTCATTGCGTTAGCTGAGCCCAGAGGCTGTGTGTGTGTGCATGTGTATCGCCACCATCATTGCGTTAGCTGAGCCCAGAGGCTGTGTGTGTGGCTGTGTGTGTGTGTGTGTGTGTGTGTGTGTGTGTGTGTGTGTGTGTGTATGTCTGTGTGTGTATGTGTATCTACCCTCATTGCGTTTGCCGTGCGTTAGCTGAGCCCAGAGGCTGTGTGTGTGTGGTTTAATAACTTGCTGGGACAGAGTTTGGTTCCAGGCTAGTGGCAGAGGGCCACAGACAGCAGGGTTGGTTGAACCAGCAGCCTGTACCACCTCTCTTCCCGTCACTAAACACTGTCATCATCACACACTCTCGCTCCTAACACCCTCTATTAGTATTTCATTTAATGAGTCAGCTTCCCCTGCTTAGCCCCGCCCCCCTGTCAGCCACATCAGCACTATCAGGGCATCTCAGCCAATCACCATCCAACAGGTCACTACACTCAGTCTTACCATGCGCTTGACAGGCGCTCGCCAACCTCTTCACCACCAGGAAGTTGCACTTGACCAGCCGAACGACTCAGGCAAGTTCCACGGTACCAGAGTTTACGAGTTGTGATGTATAGGGTGACCTTTCACCTTTTGTGGTGCAGGGCTTTCCCTCAATAATGGTATGGGGGGCAGCGCCACTATGACAACGCACCAGCTTGTCTAATATGTGATTGCTCTGTCCTCTGTGTGTGTGTGTGTGTGTTAAGGCTGAGCCCGAACGTTCGAACGTTCGAACGTTCGTTCGTTACGCTGACATTCAGACTTTAATTAATAGGTTTGAACGTTCGGTGAAAAAAAAATAAAGGATGCGCACGGGGTTGAGGTGATGTGAAGCGGCACGTCAGGCGCTCGGCTCAACCAGTATGGTCTGCCGGGCTGCAGCGGGATACTATTTCTCAACCAGAGCTCTATTTTGATTGACAGGCGATTCTGCCAATTACGTCACACCGCTTGCACCCGCCTCTGCTGTTACCACCAATCGGCAAGCGTTTATTCGTTTTTTACTTCAGGCAACGCCGCCATTGATCTGCTTGCTTGAAGCCTCAACAGACTTACCGTAGCTACCGGGGAGCCGTAGTTAGCTCCCCGCCGAGGAAGTAATCGGTAACAAGGTTTCCGTAGGTGAACCTGCAGAAGGATCATTAATGAATACCAGCCTTTTTCGGCCACGGAGCGCGAGCTTCATGGCGGGAGGTGGTTGCGTTGGGAACAACAGCAGGCGCACGGTGGACAGACCCGTCCACCGTCTACCTCGGAACGGTGGTAGGGCGGACGGGCGGCAGGCGTGTTGGGAGCCCGGCCGTTCCGAGGTAGACGGTGGACGGGTCTGTTGAGGAGCGTGCGCCTCTCCTCCCGGCTCCCCTCCCCGTCGACCAAGAGTGAATACCTGTTATTGAACGTGTAACACTAACTATATAACGTTAATGCCACAAAACGAATGCCGTTGTTTATCTAGCCCCTTACGTGACTGCAAGGGCTATTGTTTATCATAGTAACTTTGATTCAGTAGCTTGTTTATTTTCTTCTGAGTGCTTTGTTTAATTACATGTTTACACGAACAGCCACCACTGTAAACATGTTTTTCACCAATAGACTATGCAATGCCGCCCTCCGTAGGATCTATAATAATACAATAAAAAAAATATTATTATTAAAAAAAATGAAAAAAAAATGAAAAAAAAGTTTTATTAAAAAATTTAAAAAAAACGAACGTTCGTTCGATAAACCCTGGCGAACGTTCGAACCCTAAAAACAGGGTTCGGGCTCAGCCTTAGTGTGTGTGTGTGTGTTTTCATGTTCAACATTTAACTATTGTGCAACCTTATACATTGTACTTTGGAACATACCCTTGTGTTTTCTATTTTATTGAAATTATGTCTTTAAGTTGCAGGAAATTATTTACAGCAAATGTATAATATACGGTATATAATTTCTTTGCCACCCGGCCCCCCCCCCCCCCCCCCCCCCCTCAGGAGTCAGGACCACCCCCTAGTTGGGACTCAGGACCATTTAATTTGAACCCTTTCACTACCACACCACCAAATGGTTAACCCTTTCACTGCCACAATACAGAAGGTTAACCATTTCACTCACAACGAAGGGTTAACCCTTTCACAACCACACTACAGAAGGTTAACCGTCTGTAGTGTGGTAGTGAAAGGTTAACCGTCTGTAGTGTGGTAGTGAAAGGGTTAAATCCTGGGGAACGCCCTATGGTGCGAACACACTTCATTATGAACAGAGTATCATGAGAGAGACATCATCAGAAATATGATGTTGACATGCTGGGATTCATGTTCAACGTTTAACTATTGTGCAACCTTATACATTGTACTTAAATAACCTATTTGGAACATACCCTTGTGTTTTCTATTTGATAAAAATTATGTTTTTAAGTTGCAGGAAATTACAGCAAATGTATAATATACGGTACATAATTTCAGGGCTTTCCCCATAGTGGTGGTGGGGCTGATCTCTAACAATGACGAGAAGGCCTACCGGGAGGAGGTTGATGTACTGGCATGTTGGTGCCGGGATAACAGCCTACTCCTGAACATTGGTAAAACCAAAGAGCTGATCGTGGATTTTAGGAGAATACAGCAGAGGGGACACACAAGCCACTGTGGATAATCGTAGACAGGGTTAGCAGTTATAAGTACCTGGGAGTTCACATCACAGAGGACCTGACATGGTCAACTCACATAGCCCACTGTGGTAAAAAAGGCGAAACAGCGCCTCTACCACCTGCGGTAATTAAGGAAGTTCAGAGTATCAGGGAAGATACTCCACTCCTTCTATTCCGGGGCTGTAGAGAGCATTCTGACTGGGAACATCACTGCCTGGTTTGGAAACAGCACGGCCCAGGATAGGAAGGCCCTACGGAGAGTGGTGCGCTCAGCAGAGCGTACTACGGGTATTAATTGCACTACCACCCCTGCAGGACTTATACAATAGGAGGTGCAAATCCAGAGCCTGCAGAATAATGAAGGACCCTCACCACCCCAATAACAGCCTGTTCAAGCTGCTGCAGTCAGGCAAGCGCCTCCGTATACACGCAAGAAGAACAGAGAGACTAAGGCTCAGCTTCTTCCCTCAGGCCATCAGAACACTGAACACTGATCTCTCCACACACAAGCACACATGAATACACACATACACACACACAACACAACATGCTGCACTCGCACACACACAAACACACCACAGGTCACTTTAAACACACAAGAAAAGGACACTTTAAAGGAAGGAAAAGGACACTTTAAGAAAATAACTTGTTGTGACTGTTGTTTGTATACTGTAGTTAGTAAAAGCAAGTATAGCATAGGGACATAGAAGAAAAACTGCACACTATGGGAATGTACATAGGATCCAGTGCCTCTAAGCGATTTATTAACATGTCTATTTACCATGTCTATTCTAGTTATCTTTTTATTATTATTACTATTACTATTGTTCTATTGCACAATCATAGCGGGCATGGCCAACCGCATTTCACTGTATGCCCTGGTATGTATGTGATAAATAAAACTCTTGAATCTTGAAATCTTGAATTCCTAAAGGTTGATCTCAAGAAAGAAAGAAAGAAAGAAAGGCTGCATAATCTGACTGAATCTGCTGCCTTGGATCTGATTGATCCTGAGTCCTGACTGTGTGATCTAAGGCCTAACAAAATTAATAGTTGGTTTCCGGTTGCCGACCGACCCTGCCGATTTAGGTGCGACCCAATATATTTTATGAGTTTTTTAAAAAAATTATTAAAAAAAAAGAAAAAAATCCGATTTTAAAGTTTCATAGAAATCTTAGTCAAACATTTAGTATTATGGATATTAAACATGCTGGCAGAGTACATGCATCCATGTTGTTGTGAACATTTTAATTAAATAAAGAAATTCCCTATCCATAGTCGCCGTGGGAAAGAATAAAATAAAAAAATAAAATAAAATAAATTCCCTACCTACCCATGGCCAAACTGACAACCAACAGGAAACCAACAATATATTTTACTTTGCCTAACTAGCCCACTTGAACAGTATCACCTGATATATACCATTTGGTCACATGACAGATTTACGACTCTACCAGTTGACACGGACTGGTCAATGCACCATAAAAGACAGAGCAGGAGGGTTGCTATGGAGACGCATGACAGTCGCCCGATTTAGATTATAGTGTACTGTCTATTGTAACTAGATTTATTGTAATGCAAATATAACTGAGAGGGCATTCAGACCCTCATCTGCACCTTGATTTACACTGCCTACTTGCTCATATGTGCATACTCAGTTAATTATATTGTTAGATTGTTTACACTGTACTATAATTGTATGACCTGTATCATGTCTTCTACTATTACCATGTACCTGTACCCCCCCCCCCCCTCCCCCATGCTGCTATGATGCCTGAATTTCTCCAAGGGGATCAATGAAGGAATATCTTATCTTAGCTGCTAGTGCATTAGAGAGGGAGAGAAAGAGAGAGAGGGAGAGAGAGAGATGTACAGTATGTGCATCATAAGGCCTAAATCAAGGCAAGTCAGTCAAGACAAGTTTATTGTCCTTAAGTGCTTTACATAAAATAGAGTATGTATTTTTTACAATACCGCCATCAACAATATACATAATATTTCTAAACCATATACAGTATTCAGTATATATATATAGAAATTGCAGACTGCAGCATTATTGTAAACAATTTGTGATGGAAATTGGATGAGAAAAGGTCATTTTGAACTAAAATAAGAAAACAAAAAGAAAAAAGTAATATGTACTGGAAAACGAAATACTGTGTTGATACCATTATAATTAGGGATGCTCGATATTGGCTTTTTTACCGATACCGATATACCGATATTGTCCAACTCTTAATTTCCGATACCGATATCAACCGATATATGCAGGGTTTCAAAATACAAAGGAACAGAGAGTGAATAAATAGTCACAAATACCAAACATTCCAATCAATTATCAGTGACAGCTAATTGACAGCTCATGACAGCAACCAGTGGTGAAGTTTCAATCAGTGACACATCGGGAATGGGGCCGTGACAAACAAAGTGCAAATACCAACCACCAGGTGAAATAACTCCAGAATGACAGCTGGGTTCCTAAGCCAAGAACCCAGAACGTTACAAGCAACAGTATGTTTGCGTGATGTCAGTGTTGGCGAGTGGGAAGCCGGTGGGGTACGAGTCCTGGTCGTTGCAACAGCGACTCCTACTGGTCCTATTGGCGCCTGTTCAGTAGGACTGGGAATCACCAGAGGCCCCACGATACAATATTATCACAATACTAGTCACGATATTGTAACATGACGATATTGTGATGTATTGTGATTATCACTCCCGAGTTAAATACCCTCCACTTCAGAGAAGTGCACATATCACTCCTGAGTTAAACACCCTCCACTTCACTACCTAAAGAGAAGTGCACATCTATCACTCAGAGTTAAATACCCTCCACTTCACTACCTAAGAGAAGTGTACATCTATAACTCCTGAGTTAAATACCCTCCACTTCACTACCTAAAGAGAAGTGTACATCTATAACTCCTGAGTTAAATACCCTCCACTTCACTACCTAAAGAGAAGTGTACATCTATAACTCCTGAGTTAAATACCCTCCACTTCACTACCTACAGAGAACAACTTAAAAAATATATAATAATATATATAATTATATAAAAGGTTACTCTTGATCAAACAAAGATGAATGTTGGGATTAATAGTGCAATAACTTGCTTTTTCCCCAAACTTCACTTAAAACAAATAAAAGGTGCCTCTTGATCATCAAACAAGAATGAATTTCCCTATTGGGATTAATAAAGTGCACATCTAACTTTCACCAAACATCACTTTTTGTAAAATAAAAGGTGACTCTTGAAAAAAAGAATATATATATTTTTGAAAATCGTCCTAAATCATGAATTCGAATGAATCGATAAAATCGATTAATCGCCCAGCCCTAGTGCACATCACTCCTGAGTTAAATACCCTCCACTTCACTACCTAAAGATAAGTGTACATCTGTCACTCAGAGTTAAATACCCTCCAACTGATATTCATATTGAGTATCCGCAGACACTGAGTTCCAATATCTGTATTTTCCTAGCAGCACACTTCAAGTATACAGTATTAATGTTAGTAAAACCATTTAAATGTAAGTAAGATATGCTTAGTAATTGAATAGTTCTGCTTAAAGAAAAAATTGCCTACATCACAGCTTTCCCTTAATGGTTTTCCTTTATTTTTATTTATTCATGTATTTGTATTTACTACTACCACTACCACTACTACTACTACTATTACTACTACTACCACCACCACATCCACCACCACCACCACCACTACTACTACTACTACTACTATTATTACTACTATTACTACTACCACTACCACCACCACTACTGTACTACTACTACTACTACTACTACTACTACTACTACTAGGGGTGGGACGATACATCGATCCAGATCGATACATCGATGTAATTATCAACAATCGAATCGGATCGATGCGATGTAATAAGATCGATTCATATCGATACTCTTATTTTGAAAATCCTGTGGCGAGTCTCATATCCGCCCAAGAACAACAGCAGTAGCTCCGTGTGTGTAGATGTTACAGCATAGCATTCTCCCTTTCTGTGTGTGTGTGTGTGCGCGCGTCTTTGGAAAGACCAGATGAGGTCAGAGGAGTTTGATGTTTAAATGTTATTTAAACATAAACAATATAATACATAATAAATGTAGGCCTATACATGATCATGCAACATCAACAAATTGTTGTAGGAACGGTTTGGGAGAGGGAGGTTGTGAGTTTTAAGTTCCAAAAAATTTAGCTTAAAGTTTAAAGCTCAATATATAAAAACGTGGCACTTTACAGTGAACAGGAGGTCTATTTGTATTCAAAACAATAGATTGATTTTCCTTTAAATGTCTGGAAGAGCTCAAAAATACAAATGTCAAATGATATTTTCATTACCTTTTTTTTGTTGATCTAAATGTTACTGATTGTGTTAAATGGGCATATGATATCATCTCATATCGATCGCAGGCACCTGAATCTAATCGTATCGTATTGTATCGTGAGAGACTTTGTGATATCGGCAAATATCGTATCGTTGTCCAAAGAATCGATATCGTATCGTATCATGATGAAACTGGTGATTCCCACCCCTAACTACTACTACTACTACTACTACTACTACTACTACTACTACTACTACTACTACTACTACTACTACCACCACTACCACTACTACCACCACTACCACTACTACCACTACTATGCACAGTGGTGTAGTGGTTAACACTGTCACCTCACAGCTAGAAGGTCCTGGGTTCGACTCTGTTGCCGCGTTGCCAGTTACCCACTAAGGTGGGGTATCTCTCTGGCCTTTCTGTGTGGAGTTAGTATGTTCTCTCCCCGTGCTAGCAAGGGTTTCCCCTCCTGATAAGATAAACCCAATAGAAAAACATGTAGAACAGATCACTGTCGCATCCCTAACGAAGACAGACAGGAGCACTTGGATTGGTCCCCGGGCTTGTCTGCTCCCGGTTGCCCTTGGGGGGAAGGAAGACGGGATGGGAAGAGTGCAGAGAGACATTTCATCGGCGACTCAGTGCATGTGTGTGTTCCTGTGGGTCGCTCATCTTGCATGTGTTTGTGTTAATCTGCATGACAATTAAAGACTTCTTCTTCTTACTACTACTACTACTACTACTACTACTACTACTACTACTACTACTACTACTACTACAGCTACTTCCACTACTACTACCACCACCAGCACAACTACTACTACTACCACTACTACTATTACTACTACTACTGCTGGTTAGGGCTGGGCGATAAAATGATAACGATAAATATCGCGATAAATTATTTCCTCGAAATAAACATGAAACGTGGTCGCAAAGTTTCGATATATCGATTTTCCAAGTTTGGCTCCGCTCAGCCTCGGCTCAACACACTCACTAACAACAACCAACGTTACGTGATGACATAACGTGCTTTACGTGATGACGTGACGTGCTTACGCACCACAGCTCCAGATGCGCCACTGTTTTGGTTTAGGACTCAAGGCTGGCGCTAGGATAATTAGCTTGCACAGCTCTATGTTATATATTTACGTGCCGTGTATGCGTGTGACGTGAATTCTGATGCCACGGTTATAGTAGTGTGTGGTATACGGTGGACGTCGTTGCAATGTATTCTGGCGGAACAGAGTATTTTAGGGATATTTAGGACATTTGGATACATGCGTGGCTAGGATAATTAGCTTGCACGGCGCGATTTTATATATTTACGTGCAGAGTATGTATGTGGCGTGAATTCTGATGCCACGTTATAGTAGTGTGTGGTATACGGTGGACGTCGTTGCAATTTATTGGGGCGGAACAGAGTATTTTAGGGATATTTACTAGTACATTGTCATGGGATTGTCTCGCTCTGGCTAACTGCTAACGTGCGCGGACTGATGACGACATCAACTCGAGACATCAACTCGAGACATTCGCAGCAGAAAAACAAGTCCATCGGCGCCGGGCATAATAAGTTAATTAAACTTGACAGACATTATATCGACGATAATTATCGATATGGAGTTATATGAAAATAATTTTATAATTTTATCGCGATAACGTTTTTGGCTATATCGCCCAGCCCTACTGCTGGTGCTACTATAACTACTACTACTACTACTGCTGCTACTAGTACTACTGCATCTACTACTGTTACTCCTCCTACTACTACTACCACCACTACTACTACTACTACTACTGCTGCTGCTACTACCATCACCACTATTACTACTACTGCCACTACTACTACGACTACTACTATTATACTACTACTACTGTTACTACTACTACTATTATTATTATTATTATTATTATTATTACTACTACTATTACTATTACTCAGGGTTTCCCATTAATTACCTAGAGTCCTATACTGTGGCGGCCCGCTGATGAATTGAAAATGGGGGACCCTGATGTAAACAAGACAAAAGTCTTTCTCTGATCTGCATCCCCTTAACAATTGTGTGTATTGAGCTGTACTGTATTGTACCCATTCTGCAATCTGTTAATAAAGTTTTCAATCAATCAATCAAAGTCCCGCCACAGTTGTATACTTTTACAATTTTTTTTAATAAATATAAAGTTTGCCAATAGGGATGTATCAGTAGTAATTTGGCAGTGGTAGTAGTCGTAATAGTAATCCACTATATTTTTTTATTTTCTAAAAAATAAACCAGTTAAACACAGGTAACCACTTTTGCTTCATTTCTTTGATGGCTCAAATGTATGCTCTAGTACAGTGGTTCCCAAACCTCTCCTCGAGGTACCCCAGCCGTTCCATGTATTTGTTAAATTCCACTACCAGCACACCTGATTCAACTAATAAAGGGTTAGTTAAGTTGAATCAGGTGTGCTGGTGGTGGAATTTAACAAATACATTGAACGGCTGGGGTGCTTCGAGGAGATGATTGGGAACTTGGAAGCTCTAGTCGATTTTGTGTTTTGAGCACAAAGTTCATCATAGATCTAGCCTCTTTATTTTGCTCTCAAAGTGCACCAGATTGATGCATTTAACTTTAAAATGTACACACAAAAAAAAAAACCCGGGGGGGCACGCCCCCGGACCCCCCTAGAGAGTCGGAGGTTCACCCCCCATAGTCTCTGAAAATCCTGTGGGAAACACTGTTACTACTACTGCTACTGCTACTACTACGGTAAATGGACTGCATTTATATAGCACTTTTATCCAAAGAGCATTACAACTTATGCCTCATATTAATTCACCCGTTCACTCAAGGTACCAACCTGCTAATCGGGAGCAGTTAACACATTGACTGCCACGCTTCTATCCATCAATGATCACTGCCACCAGTCTAAGCCTATGGAGATGTTCACCTTCTTTGCAGGGCTATAACTTTTTAAATTGTATTGCTAAATTGACATTACTATGGCCCATTCAACATCGACTATCTATCGTTCAGGATGTAGGAACGTTATACTTTTTCATTCATAGATTCATACGAAAATACCGTCTAGAATATAAGTACGTTTTTATCGTTTTCTGCAGTAATTCCTAGAACGCTAGTTATAAGCCTAAACGCATAATATAGATTATCGATTGCAGTTTATTCACGATACACGCTATATTTAAAAATCCAACTGAATACGATCCTAAACGTTATGACTCATCATGCGCGGATGAAAGGGGGGGGTCGTTTATAATTCCGTGATCGTCAGTAAAATGCTTTATGTAGTATGGGTGATATATTGATCAGAGCGGTTTGCATTGAAAAAAATAAACAATCAAGCTGAAAGTAACGTTACTGTCCTCTTACCGTTCGCCGATGAGACTGGAGGAAAAAGATCCCACTTATTTGACGTCGATTGACTAGATCCATTTCCGGTTTGTATGGCGCAATAAACGCCCAAATCATATTGATTATTGAGTTATGGCAGCGATCCATATACACGGATGTGTGTCTAGAGTCCCGCAACAATATGTGACTGCCGGACGGATTTCCCAGATGCACCGAGATCACCAGAGATCCATTTCCGGTTGTAACTCGCCCGATCATCCACCAGGCAGCGGTATTGAAGCGTTGCACGGTTGTGCAGAGTCCCACTGTCTCAGCAGAGGCTGGGTGGCGGAATTATGAATACCATGGCGAAAAAATTAAATATGATCTCAATAACGTCGTACGCCGTGGCTTGGCGGAATTCGCATGACCAGCAAACCCGTCGTACAACGTTATTGGCGGTCAATGTGTTAAGGGTTAAGTGTCTTGCTCAAGGACACTTCGCTCAAGGACACTGTGACACACTACTACTACTACTACTACACTACTATTATTGCTACTACTATTACTACTACTACTACCACAATGATGATAACAACAACAACAACAACAACAACAACAACAACAACAACAACAGGTGTCGTTGATGCTTGCTAAGACTGTATTTTCATCTCAATGGGAATCTTTCTCCTGTCTCAAACCCAGCAGTCCTTGACTTGCCAGCAGTATAATATCCTCCAGGTAACGGATTCGCATTTGACGTGGCTCCACATGTAACATGGTTCACCTGGTTGTAGGCCCATAGGTTTAACGATGTGGCTCCACATGTAACATGGTTCACCTGGTTGTAGGCCCATAGGTTTAACGATGTGGCTCCACATGTAACATGGTTCACCTGGTTGTAGGCCCATAGGTTTAACGATGGGAGGATATCAGGTGCTAGAGAATAGAGAAAACACCTGCAACAAATATCTGATTGAACTCAAAGCCTGGAGGATGCAGATACACTTTTGCCCTGTCTGTTCATGCCATCTGACCAAGGAACCAGGTGCAGATAATTACAACAAAGGCCTAAACAGTTATACTCATACGGTTGTCTCTCTGTCAGTATGATCTGATGAGGATCGAGCCGTGTGTGTGTGTGTGTGTGTGTGTGTGTGTGTGGCAGCCATGGTGACCTCAGCCTCCCTGGTTGAATGAAGTGAAGATCGTAATCTCCCCAGAACCATTTATAATTAATTTGTAGGCTTAACTGTGTAGATTTATTAAAATGTTAACCTAGATCGTTAGAATGTTTGCCTGTAGGCTTAAGCCTAAGGGTTGACTGATTGACTACTAGAGGAAGTGTGTATGTGGCAGTCATGACCTAACTGCTGACGAGACAAAACATATATAAACATAAATTATGGTATTAATTAGCATACAGTCCCTAGTTGGATTTAACAAGGTCATATTATAGCATGTAATGAGCTGTTTATAGTGTCTACTGTCTAGCCATGCTCTATTGCCATTTGCCACATGTTATCAAAACTGACAGAGATACACCACGCACACGCACCACGACAATTATACAAACACAGCACGCCACCCGAGAGCAGAAGTTATGTAATGTGGATAAATGCAACAACAGTGTAGTAAATGCACAAGGATTATGATGTCATTGTAACGACTCTCGGGTGAGGGTTGCATTGTGAGGACTCTCAGAGTAGTCTGTGACTGTGATGATGATGATGGATCACAAAGAGTACAACAAGCAGCTCAACTTCTCAGATACGACTTGTTTCCGCTTTGGAAAAAGTCATCTTCGGAATGGCAGAGAGGTTAACGGCAACAATATAAGTAGTGAACCGACGTGTTCCGAAACGAATCTAGGCCTACTTTGGAGATCATTCTTTCAGAGAGAAAAAAAACAACGCATCTGCCGCGCAACCACGGCTCTCCTTCCCCGGGTCCAGCCCTCTCTCCCCCCGGTGCTCCGTGTCTGTCTGCCGGGGCTCACCTGGTCTGCCACATCCTCCGCCTGGCCCATGAGGTCGTCCTGTCCCATCTCTGCTGTCCGCTGGTAACGCGCTGCTGTGCTGTCCGGTTCTGTCCGTGGAAAGGGGATCCAGCTGGGGAGGACTGTCCAGCGGTGGGCGCTTCTTCTGTCTTTGTCAAAAGTCTGGTAAGGATTTCTCTCGCTGCTACTACCTCCGCCCCATAATCCTCCGAGCAGGGAAGTGGAAGTGCGCCCCCTGCAGGGCTGGGAGGGGAAGACATGCCACGTAGACTAGTGGCGCTCTGCGTGTGCGTGTGTGTGTGTGCGTGTTTCAAAAGTTTCAAATTTCAAGTTTATTAGTCACATCACATCTCTGACTTTTTATAGCAGAGGAGTGAAATTATTTTCTCAGCCTCCTAGCAGCAACACCACACAGTAGTACAGCCGATAAGAACAGTAAACAATAACAACTATTTAAATTAGCAACATAGTAATAACAAATATAATATAAAACATAAATTAGATGTGTACTGTGTACAAAAAAATAGCAAATATAGCAGATATTAAATATCAATATTACGTGCACTGTGTGAAAATCAATGGTATGTCATGTGCAGGTCAGTATTGTGTGCAAGTCAGTAATGTGTGCATATCAGTAGCAGTGACAGCTATAAGGTAGCACTGTTTCCCCTCAATCACAGGGCGTCTGACTGTTTGGGGGAAAAACTGTCCTGGAGTCTGCTGGTCTGGGACTAGAGGCTGCTGGTCTGGAGTCTGCTGGTCCGGGCCTTGAGGCTGCTGGTCTGGAGTCTGCTGGTCCGGGCCTTGAAGCTGCTGGTCTGGAGTCTGCTGGTCCGGGCCTTGAGGCTGCTGGTCTGGAGTCTGCTGGTCCGGGCCTTGAGGCTGCTGGTCTGGAGTCTGCTGGTCCGGGCCTTGAAGCTGCTGGTCTGGAGTCTGCTGGTCTGGGCCTTGAGGCTGCTGGTCTGGAGTCTGCTGGTCCGGGCCTTGAGGCTGCTGGTCTGGAGTCTGCTGGTCCGGGCCTTGAGGCTGCTGGTCTGGAGTCTGCTGGTCCGGGCCTTGAGGCTGCTGGTCTGGAGTCTGCTGGTCCGGGCCTTGAGGCTGCTGGTCTGGAGTCTGCTGGTCCGGGCCTTGAGGCTGCTGGTCTGGAGTCTGCTGGTCCGGGCCTTGAAGCTGAAACAGTTCATGGTTGGCATAGCTGACACACTGTATCCATTGTATGGAGGGAAGCTCACAACCACAGTTGTTCTGGGATGTTTGTTCGCACACACCAGGTGGTGATGCATCCAGTCAGGAGGCTCTTGGTTGTGTCTCTGTAGAAGCCCGTAGAATCTGGGGACAAATGCCACATTTCTTCAGCTGAGGTGAAAGAGGCGTTGTTGTGTTTTCTTCACCACCTGGCCGGTGTGCTCGTCCCAGGTGAGGTCCTCAGTGATGTGAACACAGAGGAACTTGAAGCTGCTGACTCTCCACAGCAGACCCGTTGATGTTGATGTGAACACAGAGGAACTTGAAGCTGCTGACTCTCCACAGCAGACCTGTTGATGTTGATGTGAACACAGAGGAACTTGAAGCTGCTGACTCTCCACAGCAGACCTGTTGATGTTGATGTGAACACAGAGGAACTTGAAGCTGCTGACTCTCCACAGCAGACCTGTTGATGTTGATGTGAACACAGAGGAACTTGAAGCTGCTGACTCTCCACAGCAGACCTGTTGATGTTGATGTGAACACAGAGGAACTTGAAGCTGCTGACTCTCCACAGCAGACCTGTTGATGTTGATGTGAACACAGAGGAACTTGAAGCTGCTGACTCTCCACAGCAGACCCGTTGATGTTGATGGGGTCAGTGTTGGAGTACTCGAGTCCAGGACTCGGACCCGAGTTCGATTCCTGGACTGATTTTCAGGACTCGTGACTCTGACTTGGACTTGGAATCGAGCATTGACTGCATTCAGACTCGGAAGGCAATAAATACAGTTTTTTATTTATTTAAAAAAAAAATTTAATAATCATTTGGCATAAGATATTGATGACTAGTGCATTTGTTGGGCTATTGTGTCACAAAGTAAATAAACTCCATTTGAAATGGTGACCGCTGTGTCATTTATGTTTAATGTAGACCTTTTTTTATTTGTATGTCAGCTCTTTGACTGCCAGAGTGGAGTGGACTCAACCTTGATGACTTGGACTCAGACTAGGGTAATGGGGACTCGAGACTCGACTCGGACTCGAGATTTAGTGACTCGACTACAACACATGATGGGGTCAAGCCTTTCTCCCCCTCTCCTGTAGACCACGGCCAGCTCCTTGGTGTTGTCAACGCTGAGGGAGAGGTTATTCACTCAGCACCACTGTACCAGGTTGTCAACCTCTTTCCTGTAGGCTTCTTCGTTGTTGTTGGTGATTAAGCCTATCACTGTTGTGTCATCGGCAAACTGAATCACCATGTTGGAGCTGTGCGTGGCTACACTGTCATGAGTGTACAGGGAGTAGAGGAGGGGCTCAGGGCACAAGGCGTTGTTAATCAAAAGGCAAACTCCCCTGCCTTTGCTTTCTGTTGTGTGTGTGTGAGTTTGCCTTTTGATTAACAACGCCTTGTGTCCTGAGATTTAACCAGATTAAACAGACTGATGGTTCAGATGATGTGTGTTAAAGGAGAACTATTTCAGATTTTTCACAAAAAACAACTAAACAACTATTTGCTATGTAAAGGTATAGTGGAGTAACAGCCTCTGTGTGTGTTGTTATCTGAGCACTCTTTGTTTTGGGTGCCACTGGCCCTGCCTCTGCCTTAAGCCACACCTCCCCGTGTTTATAAAGATTAGACAATGGGTGGTCTTTGACGTGTGTGTATCCATTTTTCGAGATGGCGGCTAGCTCATAAACATTCTATTTTTTCACCTAAACAGTTCACTACAATATGTTTCTGACTCATTCTAGGCGAGAAATAGGATATGCAATTGATGGATCTTAATTCATATTTGATCTGCAACGCCTAGTTTGTAAATGGTAAATGGACTACAATTATATAATAATAATAATAATAATAATAATAAACTTTATTTGTATAGCACCTTTCATACAAAAATGTCAGCTCAAAGTGCTTCACAACAGAAAAAGACATAAACAGGCATAAAATGAGCACATAATCATAAAGTGCAAATTGTTTGATTATGGTTTTATGGTTTGATTCAGTTTTAAAAATAGACAATAATAAAAAGAGTAAGATAGAATAGACAGAGTAAAATAGTACAATAGTGCAGTGCAATAAAATAGTAGAATAGAATAGACATAAAATTAGCACATAAAGTGCAGACATAAAATCAAATATTTTTTTACAGTGCAATAAAATAGTTCTGGATTACTGTTTAACAGTTTAAAGTCGTCTTTACCTTCTCTGTTTGGTATCCACAGTTTAAAACCTGACAGTCTTCCCTCCTGTTTGATACCCATTTTGACCCTTCGAACCTCCCACGCGCAGTTCTAGGCCTCGGTCCCCCACACAGTTTTAAAAACCTGACAGTCTTTCTTCTTGCTTGATCCCCACACAGTTTAACCTGACAGTTTAGAACCTGTAATATAGAATGGACAGAGTAAAATGATGTAATAGTGTAGTTCTGAATTACTGTAGTTCGAACCTCCCTCTTAGGGCGCAGTTCTAGGCCTGGGCCCCCCACAGAGTTTAAAAAACCTGACAGTCTTTCTTCCTGCTTGATACTCACACAGTTCGATACTGTGTAGCTATCCTATCATCTTATTAGTAATTGGCAGCCAGCAATAACGACCCCCCCCCCCTCTTTTTGACATGTGGGTTCCAAGTCATTCTCATCTTGATATAAAAAATAAAATAAAAAGCTATCACTACTGAAATGTTTGGTAGCTCTTACACACAAATTAGGCTTTAATTCTGGCTCAGACCTTCTAGCGAGAATATAAACCTCATTGTAATGGCTCACACAAACATTTTATGGCCTAATAAAGTCAGCCATTCATTCATTGTCTATGGAGCAGCCGCAGATTTTACATCCAAGTGATGATTTGTAGCTTTAGGACAGTGGTGCATGTTCACAAATACTGACTGAACTGTCCTGGGGCGCAGGAACAGGCATTCCCCTTTAATAATAATAATTATAATAATAATTTTTTTGTAGCGCCTTTCATAAAACCCAAGGTCGCTTTACACAACAACAAACAACAATAACAAACATGGTAGACAGACACACAACATTCAATGTAGGAGGTTTAGGGGTCAAAGGCCACGTTGAAGAGGTGAGTTTTAAGGAGTTTTATATATATTTATTTATCCACTTTTTCTCCTTATTTTCTATTTTTCTCCCATCCCAATTTCGTATTTCCAATTCTTCCCTCCCATGTCTTGAACGTTGCTAGACTATGCCTCCCACTGGTCGGCTGTAGTGAGGATAGAAGCCTTGCATCACGTGTCCCCTCCGGTACACGAGGAGGCAGCCTGTCGCATCTTTTCACCGCAACAGCTCGAACTCTCAGTGGCGAGGAGTAACGCGTGGGAGGCTCACGCTGCCCCCGATACTTCCTGTTTCCGCCGTACCGGCGTCACCCAACCGACCTGTAGGAGTCGCTGTCCACAATGTCCAATCCCCACCCACCGGCTTTCCCACCCTCTAACACTGCCAATTGTGTTAGTATGACGGCCGGCCAAGCCGGTAGCAACGCAGAGAGCTGGGCTCGATACCAGCATCTCCTGCGTTAGTGGCGAGCGCCTTGCCCACTGCGCCACTCAGCCGCACCTTAAGGAGTTTTTTTAAGGAGTCCAGAGTTGGGGCGTTGCAGAGTTCTGCAGGGAGGGAGTTCCAGAGGGTGGGAGCTGCCACGATGAAAGCTCTGTCCCCAAAGGTCCGCAGTCTGGTTCGGGGAATGGAGAGCTGACCAGTGTCTGAGGATTGCAGGGACCGTGACTGAGTGTGGGGGTGGAGGAGGTCAGTGAGGTACTGACGTGCCAGAGCATGGAGGGACTTGCACATGTAAGTGATCAGGAGGGTTTTGTAGGTGATGCAGGATTTGATGGGCTTATGGGTTTATGAGGTGTTTAACACAAGATTATGAAAAAAGAAGTACAACCTAATTTGTGTATCAAAGCAAGAATGACTTGGAATACGCATGTCAAAAAGACTGGTCCTTTAAATACTGAGGTATTCTCATGGCTTCTCGTGTACATTTGCAAGATACAAGATTCCTTTATTGCCACACAACCAGGTTGGTGGTATTTGTGATCGGTACAGAGTGTATTAAGCTCTACAGTACATAAAACTGGAACATAGATACATTTACCCCCCCCCCCCCCCTTCCCAGCAATGGATACATAATACAGCACAACATGACACAATAAATACATAAATACAGCACAGCACGACACAGCACAACATAACACACAGTTATGTGACCGGCCACAAGAGGTCACTAGAGCTCTGCCTTCTTTCTTTATAAGAAGACAGTCCTCTCCTGTTTCATGTTAGTTATTGGAACGTTAGTAGAAGATTTAAGGTACAAAGTCAAGGAATAGTGGAACTAGATTAGGTTAGATTCGATTAAATGTATTGTCATTGCACAAGTGCAAGTACAGACAGATTAAATGACAGTTAAATGAAGTTGGCATCTAACCAGAGTACAAAGGAGCAGTAAAGTGCATTGCAGTATAATGTGAATATGGAGTATATATGACAAAGCTACATAGTATATATGCTAAGCTAATGTACTGTATGTACAGTATTATTATATACCATGGTACATTATTAAGCAACATGGCATGAGAGAGAGTACTGTTACAGTATACTGAATATCCGCACGCCTGCCATAGGTATGAGCCTGCAGGCCGAGATGATCATAGCCACGCTGATATTCAGTACAATATCACAAGTGTGATAATACATTTTTATATAGATACATTTAAAAATATATATTTATATAGATAGAAACAATCCATAAGCATTCCCAAAGTTACTTAAACATTGCTTCTTTCCCCTCAGGTGGCAAAGCAATGATGTGCTATTCAGAAAGAACAAGACTATCAATGCAGGTGTCATACTCCATTCAAGCAGAAAAAACATAAAGGACATAGAGGAATGGTTATGAGGTGGATAGTGTTAGGTACAGTACATAGTGTATTGGAGGGGGAGGTCCAGACGGATGTCCACCACATCTACAGTATTATCCCTTCCTCATCTTTTATACCTTTCTGTACAAACAGGTTATTGTATTATCCATGACATCACACATGATCAAATCATTCTAAGCAGCAACTCCTCCTACTACAGACATGTCTCAGAGGACTTCTCCACTCTCACTGATGCCCCAGGACAGGGTCAAGGCCACGGGGGAGAAGGAGGTCAGTGGCCCAGCCTCTGCAGTCTGCAGCCCAGCCCCAGGCTTGTCCCCGGCCCTCTCACCCAGCAACCCCAGCCCTTCCCTCAAGGGCAGCGTGGAGTGTGTGTGTGTGTGCATGCGGGTGTGTGCGTAATGAGCGTGTGACTGCAGAGGTGGTTATTCAGTGTCTTTTTATACCCCTGACACCACTCCTGCCAAGGGAGAGAGAGAGAGAGCGAGTGAGAGAGAGAGAGAGAGAGAGAGAGAGAAAGGGGGAGAGAGAGACAGAGAGAGAGGAGAGACGTGTCTCTCTCACTCTCTCTCTTTGCCTCTTTCTCTGTCTGTCTCTCAAATCAAATCAAATGTATTTGTAAGGCCCGACAAGACACGTTAATGTCCCCATGGGCCGGACACGTCTTCTTTAATAAACAAGTCAAGAAGAAACATCACAATAAATCAAGAACAAAACAAAACACCATCAAATCCAAGATAAAATGTAAAATAAATAAATGAATAAATAAATAAATAAATGCAACACTCCCAGACATACCCCACGCGAAGGTAAGGAAAAACTCACAAAAAACCTAGCAATAGGAAAAAAGCACCACAGGCAAGTGGAGGGGAGAAACCTAAGAAGGGGCGTTCAAGGGGGTATCTCCCCTCTTAGATGTCGGTGATAGTAGTGTTGCTATAAAACAGGCAAAACAGTTGGTAAGCTGTTATTTGAAATACAAATAAGTACATGCAATAGCAACTGGGGTACATAAGAACATTTTGAAAGATTGAAAATAGAGCTGATGACGGATCCATTTGAGGTATGGGGGCCTCTCTATCACGTAGAGAGGATCGCATCCTCCCGGCCATCATCAAGGGGACGTCCACCACTCCGGTCATCACCATTGAGACATCCACTCACAGGGAGACGGGGACAGGCGTTAGACAGTTTGCGTGTTTGTGATGGGAGGACATGGCAATAGATACATGTAGTAAGCATATATATATGAATAGAATAGATACATGTAGTAAGCATATATGTGAATAGAATAGAAGTACTTAACCCAGCAATGAACTAGAACAGGCATGGTTTAGACATTGTAGGTCGGACAGAAGACGGTATGAAGCTGATATCCATGACCTCAATGGTGCACATAACCAATGTGGGGGTAGAACAGTCACTGCAATATTGGCCATCACACTGAGACATCCACCACCTTGGTCAACACTACGAGACAACCACTCAGAGAGATGGGGGCAGGGGTTATAGAGTTCCCATGTTTGTAGTGGGCGGATTTGGAGCAATAAATACATGTAGTGGACATATATGCATACATGGTGACAATAGAATCAAAGTAGGCTATATAAGAGAATTGTGAAATTAAGTAATGGATAGAACTAAGAACTACTGCAAGCGTATCAGCATGAGATACAAGATGATGGCTCAGGGCCATATGCCCCGGGGGGGGGGGGGGGGCAGGAGAAACCACTCAGAATAGGTCAAGGTAGAGCAGGTAAGGTTCAACTCTCCAGACAGAAGGCGGTATGAAGCTGTTCCATGGGACTGGTGGTGCTCATGTCCCAGTATGAGGTAGAAGGTCACTGGAATGTCTATATCGATAAATTCACTCAGAGACAGAGACAGGGGTCCTGTGAGGATGTGGCCAAGCAGTGGAAACACTTTAGTCAGAGGCAGGTTGTCATCACCCGGTGGTTGGTTTTTATTCTCTTGGTTATTTTGCTCACCAGTGGGAAAAACCATATAATAGACCTTTCCCCACTGTCAAATCACGCAGAGAATAATAACCAATAAGATTGCCCGTTTTTTTAAGGCTGCGCCCCTTGAAATAGAGCCGCCATGATGTCTCACAGACAGCCAGTCCTGCGTTGTTGAGAAAATGGTTCTTAGATGTGCTTGGGGAACGTGGAATAATGACCAGAGATATCCAGAAAGACTAAAGGGAGCGCGTTTTATAAATTTTCCGAAGCCTAAAACACAGTTGGAAAAATGTTTAAAGTGGATTAAGTGTGAGGATTGGTTCATTCCCCGCCACACGCTCCGCTCCTTTAAGGTACTGTGTTGATTGATGCATTCCCCGCCACACGCTCCGCTCCTTTAAGGTGCTGTGTTGATTGGTGCATTCCCCGCCACACGCTTTTGGAGCAAGTATCAATTCCAGCGCGCACCTGTCATAGTTTCTGATTAGCGCCCCAGAGGCTTTTTATACTGGGACTTCCCTTCAATCGTCGGGTCGTTTTGGAATACAACTGCTTTTGCCTGCTTTTTCCCCGTTGCTGTGCCCTCGTCTACTTTCCCTCCAGGACTTTCTGTGGAGATCCGCTGATGAGAACCTTGTTCCCCGTTTGGAGCTGCGCCTCGTTTACCCGCTTTACGCGTTTGCGCTTGGGTGAGTTGGAACCAAACCCCTCTGGATTATTCTGTCTGTGTGTGTGACGAACACCGAAGATTATCATTGTTGCTTGCACTGGACTCAGTTGAAGTGTGTGTTTAGAAGAGACACTGAAGATATCATTTCTGTTTGCACTAAACTCAGCTAACTTGTGTGTTGTGGAGAACACTGAAGATTGTCACTGTCATTGGTTCTGGACACAGCTAAGGGAGGAGGGAACCACACTGCCTCTGTGTTTCGTTGGACTGTTATTGATATCTCTCTCTCTCCGTTTTCCACCTCGAGTTAAAGCTGGGAGTATCTGCAGAGCCGCTACAACGTCAGATACCGATTCCCCACCGCTATCACCAGGAGGATCTGCAGAGCCGCAGAGAACTCTGCGGATGGCAGTCTCCCTTGTTGTTTCATAATTGTTACTTTACCCCTTTTGTGACTCTGTAAATAAATACGCCCTAGTATTTGGCTAACTCTGAACTTCCTGTCTGTGCCGTTGCGTTTGAGGTCGGTTCAAACCCTAACATTACGACCCGACCATGATGACCTCAGCCGACACAGACAGGGTCAGAACAGCGTTGGCGGTCCAGATTGAATTAACCAACGACCACAGCCTACAGCTAGGTGCGGCTGCGGCTGCTGTACAAGAGCTCCGAGACCAGGTCCTGCCTATTCAGGAGTCCCTTGGCTCTCTGGCTAGCCTGCAGACAGCCCAGGGTAATCAGCAGACTAATATTCTCCACCAATTACAAGCGCTGAGTGAAGCCGTTAACACCTTGCTTGTAACCCCACCTACTACAGGAGCCTCGGCCGGAGCATCACCCGCAGCCGTGGCAGGCCCCGCGCCTCCCGATCCCGCACCTCGGGAGCCCTGTCTCTCCGAACCACGGTTGTTCAATGGTAACTTCGAGGATTGTGCCACATTCATCATGCAATGTGAGTTGGTTTTTCGTCATCAAACCAGCCGATTCACTTCAAGGGGAGCCCGAGTGGCTTACATGACTAACCTGCTCTCAGGCCGGGCAGCACAGTGGGTTACTGCCTCCTGGGAAATGGGGGCTGATTTCTGTTTTTCCTACCCAGACTTCGTGGCAGAGCTCCGCAGGGTTTTCCACCACCCAGCCCGTGGCCAGGACCCTGGAGCTCGGTTGGGCACCTTCCGGCAGGGCAGTGGCGGGGTCACCGACTACGTGCTGGAGTTCAGACTGGCGGCAACGGAGAGCGGTTGGAACGATCAAGCGCTTCGTCTCACCTTCATGAGGGGGCTCAACGACGCTGTCAGGGACCAGCTCGCGACCTGTGAGGAACCTGAGTCCCTCGAGGACCTATTCAGCCTCGCCATTCGCATCGACGGACGCCTCCAGGAGAGAAGACGTGAGAGAACCCGACCGGGACCTCCAGAGGTTCCCCAGACCCCCCGTACTCGTGACGGTACTGCGGTCCGCCCTGCTCCCAACACAACTGGTGGTTCCTTCCCCTCCCGTTCGGTGCCCGGGGAGGAACCCATGCAGCTGGGACGTTCACATCTTAGCCAAGCAGAACGGGAGGCAAGGTTCAGGTCCGGCCTTTGCCTCTACTGCGGTCGGGATGGACACCGTATCTCCAACTGCCCCACCCGGCCAAAAGACCAGGCTCGCCGGGACCCCGGGAGATCCTGGTGAGCCGTTTTTCTCGTTCCCAGAGCCGTGCACCACCTAGCCGTCTGATGACCGTCACCCTGGCCTGGGCGGACCAACGGGCCACGGTGGAGGCACTCATTGACTCGGGTGCTGACGAGAGTTTCCTAGACTTCGAGTTTGCTACCCGGGCCAACATTCCACTAGAGGACCTCGTGAGGCCATTGGAGGTGTTCGCATTGGACCAACACCGCCTGGCTGACATCACTCAACGCACCTGTCCTGTCCTGCTCACCATTGCTGGTAACCACGTTGAGAGACTCCAGTTTTTTATCACCAGATCCCCTCTTGTCCCAGTAGTCCTGGGCCGGCCCTGGCTCGCGCTGCACGAGCCCCACATCGCCTGGTCCTCCGGTACCATCAGGGGGTGGAGCTCCTCCTGTCATGCCCAGTGCCTTCAGGCGGCGTCCTGTCCCTCGTCCCGGAGATCCGTTTGTGAGCCGCCTCCGGACCTCTCGACCATACCCCCCGAGTACCACGACCTCGAGGAGGTTTTCAGTAAGTCCAGGGCTCAGGCCCTTCCGCCTCACCGGCCTTACGACTGTGCCATCGACCTCCGCTCAGGGGCTCCCCTTCCCGGCAGCCGCCTCTACAGTCTGACCGTCCCTGAGAAGGCAGCGATGGATCAATATATCTCTGAGTCCTTGGAAGCATGACTCATTCGGCCTTCCTCCTCCCCTGTGGCGGCCGGTTTCTTCTTTGTTGGGAAGAAGGACGGAGACCTTCGACCCTGCATCGACTATCGCCAGCTCAACGAGATCACCATTAAGAACAAGTACCCTCTTCCTCTCATGAACTCCACCTTCGAGCCTCTCACCCAGGCTACCGTCTTTACCAAGCTGGACCTCCGGAGTGCCTACCATCTGGTCCGTATCCGAGAGGGCGATGAGTGGAAGACCGCCTTCAAGACTCCCAGGGGCCACTACGAGTACCTGGTAATGCCGTTCGGCCTCACCAACGCTCCGGCGGTATTCCAGGCGCTCATGAACGACGTCCTTCGTGACATGCTGGAGGAGTTTGTGGTGGTATACCTAGACAACATCCTCATTTTCTCCAAGATCCTCGAGGAACACATCCAGCATGTCCGCCGTGTGCTGGAGCGCCTCCTCCACAATTGGCTCTTCGTCAAGGCAGAGAAGTGCCGATTCCACTCCGACTCCGTCGATTACCTGGGCTTCATCGTGGAGAGAGGCTTGACCCGAGCTGACCCTCGCAAGATCCGGGCCGTGGAGGAGTGGCCGGAACCCACCTCTCGGAAGGAGTTACAGAGCTTCCTCGGGTTCGCCAACTTCTACCGAAGATTCATCCGGAACTACAGTCAGGTGGCGGAACCACTTACCAGGCTGACCTCTCCCGCCCTGCCGTTCGACTGGTCCCCAGCGGCGTGTGCTGCGTTCCGCTCCCTCAAGAAGAGGTTCACTTCCGCCCCGGTCTTGCTCCATCCAGACCCCAAGAGACAGTTCATCGTAGAGGTGGACGCCTCGGATACCGGACTAGGAGCTATCTTATCCCAGCGGTCGGCAACGGACCAGAAGGTACATCCGTGTGCCTTCTACTCGCGTCGTTTCCTCCCTGCCGAGAAGAACTACGACATCGGCAATCGGGAGCTGCTGGCGGTTGTGGCTGCCTCTGAGGAGTGGCGTCATTGGCTAGAGGGTGCCGAGGAGCCATTTACCATTTGGACGGACCACAAGAACCTGACGTACATCCGTGCTTCCAAGCGCCTCAATGGCCGGCAGGCAAGATGGGCCAGCTTCCTCAGTCGGTTCGACTTCTCGCAGGCGTTTCGCCCTGGTTCCCGCAACACGAAGGCCGACTCCCTGTCCCAGTTACACTCCAAGGGGGCTCCAACCACTGAGGACCCGACTCCCATCCTCCCAGAGGCCAGGGTGGTAGGAGTAGTCACCTTGGGCATCGAGGGGGTGGTAAGGCATGCCCTACGCTTCCATCGCGCTCCAGGCAATGTACCGGATCATCGTCTCTTCGTCCCCGACTCAGTCCGGTCCCGGGTCCTCCAGTGGGGCCATACCAGCCGGTTCGCCTGGCTCGTCGATTCTGGTGGCCCACCATGAGGAACGACGTCAAGGAGTTCGTACTGGCCTGCGCAGTCTGCGCCCGCAGCAAGGCCTCCCACCAGGCACCCTCCGGGCTATTGCAGCCGCTTCCCATTCCGAGCCGCCCTTGGTCCCATGTGGCGTTGGACTTCGTCACGGGTCTTCCTTCTTCCCAGGGGAACACGTGCCTACTGACCGTGGTGGATCGGTTCAGCAAGGGGGTTCACCTCGTGGCCCTTCCCAAACTTCCCTCGGCGGCCGAGACGGCGGACCTCCTGACACGCCACGTGTTTCGCCTCCATGGGTTTCCCCAGGACATCGTCTCGGACCGGGGCCCCAGTTCACTTCCCAGGTATGGCGGGCTTTTTGCAAGGGATTGGGGGCAACGGTCAGTCTTTCCTCTGGTTATCATCCCCAGACTAACGGACAAACGGAGAGGATGAACCAAAGCGTGGAGTCTGCTCTTCGGTGTGTGGCTGCAGAGAAACCCGCTTCTTGGAGCCGTTTCCTTCCCTGGGTCGAGTACTCCATCAACTCCATGGTCAGTTCCGCCACCGGCCTCTCACCTTTTGAGGTATCCCTGGGCTACCAACCCCCTCTTTTCCCTGCACAGGAGTCGGAAGTGGCAGTTCCCTCCGTACAGGAGCATCTCGACCGGTGCCGTCGGGTCTGGGAGATCGCCAGGACTGCGCTGCTCCGGTCATCGGAGCGCGTGGCCGACGTACCACCCTGGGCAGAGGGTGTGGCTGTCCACAACGGACCTTCCGCTTCGGTCCTCGGCCAAGAAGCTCAACCCCCGGTTCGTCGGTCCTTTTGAGGTTCTGAAGGTGCTCAGTCCGGCGGCGGTGAGTCTTAAGCTTCCTGCGTCCATGCGCATTCACCCCGTTTTCCATGTATCCCGGGTTAAGCCTGTCTCTCTCAGTCCCCTGATGCCTCCTGCTCCGGACCCGCCTCCTCCCGAGATGGTGGACGGACACCCCCAGTGGCAGGTCCGCCGGTTTATGGGCGTTCGACGGCGGGGTCGGGGGTTCCAGTACCTGGTGGACTGGGAGGGGTACGGCCCGGAGGAACGGAGCTGGGTCTCCCGCCAGCTCATCATGGACCCCGGCCTGATCACCGACTTCCATCGTGCTCACCCGAACGAGCCGGGTCGGGCTGGTCGCCGGGTGGCTCCCGTGGAGGGGGGGGTACTGTGAGGATTGGTTCATTCCCCGCCACACACTCCGCTCCTTTAAGGTACTGTGTTGATTGATGCATTCCCCGCCACACGCTCCGCTCCTTTAAGGTGCTGTGTTGATTGGTGCATTCCCCGCCACACGCTTTTGGAGCAAGTATCAATTCCAGCGCGCACCTGTCATAGTTTTTGATTAGCGCCCCAGAGGCTTTTTATACTGGGACTTCCCTTCAATCGATGTCGGGTCGTTTTGGAATACAACTGCTTTGCCTGCTTTTTCCCCGTTGTTGTGCCCTCGTCTACTTTCCCTCCAGGACTTTCTGTGGAGATCCGCTGATGAGAACCTTGTTCCCCGTTTGGAGCTGCGCCTCGTTTACCCGCTTTACGCGTTTGCGCTTGGGTGAGTTGGAACCAAACCCCTCTGGATTATTCTGTCTGTGTGTGTGACGAACACCGAAGATTATCATTGTTGCTTGCACTGGACTCAGTTGAAGTGTGTGTTTAGAAGAGACACTGAAGATATAATTTCTGTTTGCACTAAACTCAGCTAACTTGTGTGTTGTGGAGAACACTGAAGATTGTCACTGTCATTGGTTCTGGACACAGCTAAGGGAGGAGGGAACCACACTGCCTCTGTGTTTCGTTGGACTGTTATTGATATCTCTCTCTCTCCGTTTTCCACCTCGAGTTAAAGCTGGGAGTATCTGCAGAGCCGCTACAACGTCAGATACCGATTCCCCACCGCTATCACCAGGAGGATCTGCAGAGCTGCAGAGAACTCTGCCGATGGCAGTCTCCCTTGTTGTTTCATAATTGTTACTTTACCCCTTTTGTGACTCTGTAAATAAATACGCCCTAGTATTTGGCTAACTCTGAACTTCCTGTCTGTGCCGTTGCGTTTGAGGTCGGTTCAAACCCTAACATTAAGGCTTGTGGACGGCCCCATACACAGCTGAATGTGGACAAGATCAACAAGAACAAGGCTGTATGTGTAGCAGGTATATATAATATACTGTTATGTATTCCACAAATAATCCCTCACGTTTTATTTTATTACTTTGGTTTTATTTCATTGCTTTCGTTTTGTTTTATTGGAGCCAAGTCTTTTGGAGCCAAGTCTTTTATTTTGAAATCGTCACTTCCTGCCGAAGTGACGTATTTCCTCTTGCGTGTCCCTCTTCACGCCAGTCTATACTGGGTGTTTGAAGAGGTAAGATGGTCGCTCATCATCTGTAAATATATTTCTGGTCTAAAAGAACATTATGATGGTTTAAATGTTGTAAATAAGGTTTTGGGCAATGAACCATTTGTATATAATAGTATCTATGTTAAGGATGAGCAGTTGTGCACTTTTTGTAAAGCTATTTAGCAGTGGTGATGATCTTTTGTGTATGACACATGTTGATTAGGCTAGTAGTATGGTCTGAGAGTTGTGTAGGCCTCGACCTGACTGTGTGACATATTTTCCCATTGTAGCCTGTGAGCTGAGGGCGCCATCTTGTGGCCAAGACATAACACTGTCTTGTATATTTGTTTGACAGGTAAATTAATGTTATTTTGTATCATCTTATTGTATTGTTTCATTATTCCAATGTGTTATTTCAGTGTATGATTAAAAATACGAGTCTATACTGGGTGTTTGAAGAGCTTGTGAGCTGAGGGCACCATCTTGTGGCCAAGACCAATAACAAGACATAACACTGTCTTGTATATTTGTTTAACAGGGCAAATAAATATTGAAATGGATCACGAGCCTGTCTTCACTTCCCACACACGACCGACATTGAGGAGTAGGCCTTAAACCAGCTACATTGGTGCCGTTGAACAGGACGACGCAAGTGCCAACACCAGCTTGGTCGCCAGGAAGAGTCGTCGAAGTGAAATTTTTTTCTTCTCTCTTTATTTTTTAATATCTGGTTTTTCTCCTCTTTCCTCTTTCCTCTTCTCTTAGTCAAGTATAAGAGAGAAATATTGTGACCCAATATATATATATTTTTTTCCTCCTCTTTTAGTCAAGTAAAAGGGAGAAATATTGTGACCCAATATATATATAATTGTTTTCCTCTTCTCTTAGTCAAGTATAAGGGAGAAATATTGTGACCCAATATATATATAATTTTTCCCCCTCTTTTAGTCAAGTAAAAGGGAGAAATATTGTGACCCAATATATATTAATTTTTTTTCTTTCTTTGCTGATAGCTCATTTTATAGAAGAAATAATGGATCCCAATATTGTAGAGGAGGGGGCCGTCGCAGAGAGCGGGTCTGTTGTAGAGGGGGGAGCCATTGGGGAGAGGGTGGTTCATGCCCCTAGTGATTTTGCGTCTGGGAGGGGGGCACAGCTGTTGGCTCGAATTAACTCGCCGGGTGTTGGTTTGGGGAGGGGTTCGTCGCTGCTTAACTCTTATGGGAGGGAGTTACAGCTGTTTAATTCCCCAGGGCCGAGCCCAGGTGAGGGGAGGTCACGAGCGCCCAGTCAGACCCACCAGGTTAGTGTCCCGGTCAATGAAGGTTCCCCAGTCTTCACCTCAACCTATCTACCAAGCCACACACCCTTTGCCCACAGACCCACCTTTTCACCTGCGGCCATCCCCGACAGGAACGACCCAGCATTGAGTGACCTGATAACACACATCGCCCAGCAGGTGGGACAGTCAATATCGGCTCAGCTGAGAGGGGAGAGCCAGGCGAATGAAGGCAGTCAAGAGCGGGTTCAATACCCAGGTGGGAGCCAACCACGCGTCGACTCCACACTCAATCTGACTGGCGTAAAGCTGGGCATGCAGTCGGATGTGAGGGAGCCTCCAGTGTACAGAGGAGATGGGTCTGACAAGATCTCAGTGCATGAGTGGGAGGAGCTTATGGACACCTACCTGAGGAAGAGGGTTATAGGAGTGGACGAGCAGCATCAGGAGATGTTGTCCAGGTTGATGGGCAGAGCCAGAGACATTGTAAAGATAACGCTCCGTAGCAACGCATTGCTAAAGCCCCATGAGAACCAGAGAGTTGTGACTGACATACTGAAACAACATTTCGGTGGCGTGTCATGCTCAAGCATGCCTCTTGCAGATTTCTATAACACTGTGCCTGTGGCAGGGGAGGACCCTGTCGAATACTGGATCCGCCTTAACAAAGCTGTTGATGCAGCTGAGGAGGGCCTGGGCAGGCATGGGCGACATATTGATGACCCCCGTCGAGAGGTGACCATGATGTTCGTAAAGTATTGCCCCGATCCCTCCCTTGCTGCAATCTTGCGGTTCAAAGCACCAGAGAAGTGGACAGCTGGTGAAATACAGGAGCATGTTGACCGTCATCAGATCAGCATGAGAGGACAGCTGGACACCAGAACAAACCGTGCAGGTCTGGGGAGACCTTTAACAGTTCATGTCCAGACACCTGTGTTTGAGGAGGTGTCTACGCCTAGCCTTCCAGAGTCGCCCCCTGTCCAGGTCGGAGCGAGTGTCACGTCTGCTCCTCAGATTGATGGTAACTGTCTGAAGACTTTGATTGGCCTGCTTGACCGAACACTCTCTCAGAACAGTCAAGCGATGGCTCAGAACAGCCAATTGATGGCTCAGAACAATCGGCCGATGGCTCAGAACAATCAGCCGACGGCTCAGAACAACCAACCGATGGCTCAGAGCTACCAGCCGATGGCTCAGAACAACCAGCCGATGGTTCAGAACTACCAGCCGATGGCTCAGAACAACCAGCCAATGTATAGATGACAACAGGTTAACTGCAAGATATGCAGATCGGCGGAGCACTCCACCAAGTCACACTGCATGCGGGAGCACCTGTGCTGGGGTTGCTTTAAACCTGGCCATATCCACAGAGACTGTCGCAGTTACACTCCCGGACGGGGAGACCAGGCCGACCACTCACCCAGAGAGCAGCAGTCTTTAAACTGACTAACCCGCATTGTTGGAGGGAACGTGTGGGTGAGGACAGTCAAACCCTCAGTGCTGAAAGTGAACATGAACAGTGTTATGTGAAAGAGTGCAGTGCAGCACCGGCTGGTGTGAAGATCATAGCACAGAACACGCAAAGAGTTGAGTTGTATGATGAGCTGTTCTATGCTCCAGTCAATGTAAATAATATGTTTCAGATGCAAGGGATGCTCGATTCAGGCTCCATGGCATGTACTTTCAGTGAAGATGCAGAGGAAAGGATGTTGAAGGGGAAAGTATTGCAAGAACCAAGACCGATGACTGAGGACGTGGTTTTACTGGGGTGTGGAGGAAAACTCACTAAACCGAAGTGTGTGTACGAAGTTGAACTGAAAGTATATGGGGTGAGCTGCATCGTATCAGTTCTTGTGGTGCCGGGCCAGCGGGATGATCTCATCATCGGCACGAATGTGATAAAGTTCCTCATGCACAAGTTGAAGAACAGTGACGATTACTGGCGGCTCATCTCCGTCTGCAGTCCATCCTCATCCCCAGGGTGTGAACAGTTCTTGGACCTCATGGCGAATACATCCCGTTGGAGGGATGAAGAGCTACCAGATAAGATCGGCACGGTCAAGCTCAAGCAGTCGATCACTCTTCTGGCGATGCAAGAACACCTCGTCTGGGGTAAGCTACCCAAAAATACCATCATGTTGCCGGGAAGTACCGTGATAGTAGAGCCGACTTCATCAAGGTCCATGCCAGTTGGTCGGGTCGTGACACCTCTGTGGGGTGATGGGTGGGTCCCCATGAAGGTCACCAACCTGTCTGATAGACCAGTTGCGCTGAAGAGGAACTGTAAGCTGGCAGATGTGTCTCCCTGCTTAGCTGTGGAAGATTTGGAGCTCCTCCAAGGCTGTAGTCGGATTGACAGGGCTCCTCCGACTGAGCACCATACGGCAACCAGTCCTTCGGACTTCGAACAGAGGCTACGTGATGTTGGTCTTGACAAACTCGATATCCAACCCTGTCATACCAGCAACACAGGAAAGGAGAAGTTAGTCCAGCTGCTCGAGTCTTACAACGACATCTTCTCCAAGCATGAGATGGACTGTGGTGAGGCAAAGGGCTTCGTCCACCTCTTTCGACTAACCGATGATCGTCCATTCTGCCTTCCTTACCGGAGAGTACCCCCTGCTCACTACCAGAAACTATGACAGGTCTTGACAGACATGGAGCAACAAGGGATAATCCGGAAATCAGTGAGTGATTATGCGTCACCGTTGGTGATGGTATGGAAGGACGGTAATTTGAGGATCTGCACCGATTTCCGATGGTTGAATGCGAGAACACTCAAGGACGCCCATCCTCTACCACATCAGTCGGACTGTCTGGCCGCCTTGGGAGGGAACACCTTCTTCAGCACGATGGACTTGACGTCCGGCTTCTACAACGTTCCCATGGCTGAAGAGGATAAGAGATATACAGCGTTCACTACACCGATAGGCCTACATGAGTATAATAGAGTGCCGCAGGGACTGTGCAATAGTCCCGCCTCTTTTATGCACATGATGCTGAGTATATTCGGGGACATGAACTTCAGCAGCCTGTTATGCTATCTGGACGACCTGCTGGTCTTTGGATCAACGGAAGAGGAGGCGTTACAAAGACTGGAGGTCATCTTCCAGCGACTGCGAGACCACAATCTCAAGTTGAGTCCAAAGAAGTGTCATCTGATGAGGTCGTCTGTCAAGTTTCTGGGCCATATCATAGACGGTAGCGGAGTGGCTGTGGATCCTGCAAAGGTGGAAGTCATATCCAGCATGTCCAAGACAGATCTCATGGAGGAGGATGGGTGTACACCCTCAGTACGGAGGATCAAATCCTACCTGGGAATGGTTTTCTTCTATCAGCACTTCATCCCTAATTGCTCTTCCATCGCCAAACCGCTATTCGCTTTGACTGGGGGACAAAAGAGGAGAGGAAGGATGAAGGTGAAGGTGAAGGCGGGAACATTCAGGAGACTGGGACCCGATGACTGGACTTCAGAGTGTGACGTCGCCTTCGTCAGTCTAAGAGAGAGTCTGCTGGACTGTGTGGTTCTGGTGCATCCTGATTTCTCACGTCCCTTGATTCTGTCCACCGATGCTTCTTTGGACGGGCTCTGAGCGGTGTTGTCACAAGTACCAGCTGGTGAAAGTAAAGCGCGCCCCATAGCTTTCGCAAGCAAGACCCTGAGCAGTTCTCAGAAGAATTACCCAGCCCACTGGCTCGAGTTTTTGGCACTGAAGTGGAGTGTGTGCGACAAGTTCAGCCATTGGCTGAAGGGCAACTCCTTCACTGTATGAACGGACAATCCACTCACTTATATAATGACCAAGCCCAAACACGACGCTTGCGAACAACGTTGGGTCGCGAAGCTCGCTCCTTATACGTTCAGCCTGAAGCACATCGCAGGAATCAAGAACGTAGTGGCTGATGCTCTCAGTCGGGATCCGTTTGCCAAGACGGTTGGGCGAAGGCTGGTCACTGAGTCCTACGGCAATCTGCTCGCCGAAGCGGGTGAGGTTGGAGTGAACGGAGTTCAAGATGCTTTCCGTTTGAAGGTCCAGTGTCAACGGACAGAGAGGTCAGAGCGCGTTGCTGTGATGCAGTCCCAGTGTTCTCCACCCTTGTGTAACAACGCTGTGAAGGCGGTCCTTGATTCCCATGACCATTGGGGTGCAGCTGCGGAGTCCAGGGCAACAGAGTTGATCCAAACCGTTCAACATCTTGTTCCACCAGGACAGGATTTGCTACCTGCCTTTTCTCTGGCAGAGCTTCAGAGAAGCCAAGAGAGTGACCCTGACATCTTAAAGGTCACGTCTTTTCTGACTCGACAGAGGAGACCATCGAGGCGAGAGAGAGACGGTCTGGGCGCAAGTGCTCTGGTACAGACAATGGGAGAGACTGAAGGTCACTGATGGAGTGCTCTATAGAGTCACTAAGGATCCGTTGAGCAAGCAGAAGAGGCTTCAGTTCGTCTTGCCCCGGAGTCTAGTGGACAAGGCCTTGCGGGGCGTACATGACTTAGCCGGACATCAAGGGCAGGCAAGAACGATCTACCTGACAAGACAATGCTTCTTTTGGCCGAGGATGGAGGGTCAAATTAAAGACTATGTGAAGTGCTGCCAGAGGTGCATTTTGGCCAAGACTCCAGATCCGTCTGCCAGGGCTCCACTTGAGAGTATAAGGACCTCCGCTCCCATGGAACTAGTGTGTTTGGACTTCTGGAGTGCAGAAGATAACAAACAGCGTTCAGTGGATGTCCTTGTCCTGACAGATCATTTCACAAAGTTGGCACATGCCTTTCCCTGCTCAAATCAACCAACGAAGCAAGTTGCGAAGAAGTTGTGGGATAACGTATTCTGTGTATATGGATTTGCGAAGCGCATACATACGGATCAAGGAGCCAACTTCGAGAGCGAGCTCATTGCGGAACTGCTTAGATTGTCGGGAGTCTCCAAGTCACACACTACCGCCTACCATCCCATGGGGAACGGAGGGACTGAGAGGTTCAACAGAACCCTGGGAGGTATGATCCGTTCACTGCCGCTGAGAGAGAAGGCCAGGTGGCCTCAGCCAATACAGACTCTGACATTTGCATACAATGCAACGGTGCATGAGACGACTGGGTATGCACCCTTCCACCTGATGTTTGGACGGGTTCCGAGGCTCCCTGTTGATGTGATGTTCAGGCAGGTTCTACATGACCCAGTGGTTGTTGACTACAGCAGCTATGTGACGACGCTTATGTCCCACCTCCATGAAGCGGCAGACGTTGCTCGGAAACATGCCGTCAAGGAGCAAGACAAGCAAGCCAAAGGTTACAACCGTAAAGTCAAGGGGATCTGCTTGAACGTGGGAGACAGGGTGCTCCTTGCAAACAAAGGCGAGAGGGGGAAGAAGAAACTTGCGGACAAGTGGGAACCAACAGTCTATACTGTCATGGACAGCAACCCACAGACTCATGTCTACAAGCTGGAAGATGGCAAGGGGAAGACGAGAGTGGTGCATCGCAACCTTATCCTGGATATCAGCTTCCTACCCATAGAGACTGCTGATCGGGACGCGCCGGAGACTGAGGACAGTCTTGGTGGATCAGAGGACGGGTCTCGGATGGGTCTCGTCAACTCTCTGGAGGAAGAGAGAGGATCAGAGGAATGGTCTCAGATGGGTCTCGTCAACTCTCTGGAGGAAGAGAGAGGATCAGAGGAAGGGTCTCAGATGGGTCTCATCAACTCTCTGGAGGAAGAGAGTGGTTCGGAGGATAGGACGGGCGCATGGGTGTTGAGTGGGGCTGAAGAAGCTACCAGTCATGGCTCCTGTGATGTAGCTGATGTGGACGAAGATCAGTCTGATGTGGACCAGAGTCTGCGAAGTGTACCAGGGACAGTGTCGGTGGTTGATGCAAGTAGTGTCCAGTCCTCCAGACCAGTGTCTACAGTTGACACATCAGACACAGTGCCAAGGGTCCCGACCATTATTCCTGTTGTCATTCCGGCTATTATAGAATGGGACCAAGACTGCCGAACACCCACACTAAGGGGCACAGAGGGTGTAGTCAGGACACGGGCTGGCAGGGTGGTTAAGAGAGTCAACCGTTTGATAGAGACAATGGTTTAGAGGCCGTTCAGTTCAGGGACGTGCACAGGACTTTAGAGGGGCAGGTGCTCAAAGGCTGAAAAGGGCACAACACTTGTGTCTATATATTAAGCGAGCGCGCGTAGCGCGCGAGCACGATTTTTAAGGGCCCTTTTCGGGCGGGGGGCCCCCTTTTTATGCTTTTTGGGGGGTTTTGGTGATCAAATATTGAATATTGAACTATAATAATCAGTGCAGGAGCTCACTTATCCTTGAAAGACACTTTTATCACTGACTTAAAAGGCCCATACATCTCCATAAATGTTCAGGGGGGAGGGAATAAGTGCTTACCCTACAGACACCAAGAAGTGCTGTATATTCTGTATTGTTTAATATAAATGCATTTTTTATTCCAATCCCGATTTGTATTTGAGATTCCCAAATCCCATCGGACTTGACTTCTTTGTGTCCCTCAATGAGTGTAATACCAGCATTCAACAGCGGTTTCTATCATCATCATCATCACCACCCACGCTATGCATAAAATATATAGGTCCGCGGAGAGGCATGCTGAGGAGGCCGTGCAAACTGCAATGGAATATGGGGCATCTCACTCTCTTTACCTAATATTTTTATTCTATCCTGACATTTTTCAGTTGGAAGGGCAGTCTATATGCGTAACAGTAAAAAAGAAAAAAAGAAAAAAAAATTATTTTTTTTCAAAAAGGGCACTTTTTTGATGAGGCTCAAAAAGGCAGGTGCTCAGGCACCCCTTGGCCTCTATGTGTGCACGTGCCTGGTTCAGTTGGTAGGAGGCCCCAGTCTCTTCTCGCTCTGTCCTAGGCGTTCTGTACTATCTCTTTAAGTTTTTTGCACTGTGGCACTGTAAGTGGCGTACTTACCACATGTGCTCACAGATGAGATATGGGACTCAAGTAGGCCGGGTAGGTTGGTGTACAAGGCACCGAGTGATTCTAGGAGGAACATAGGACCGATCATCTTTTTGTTTTCTCTGAACCTGTGTGACAGGTAGCTTCTAGCTGATTTTGAAGATGCGTATCTTTGGGTAAACCCGTGCCGGTTCTGACATAGTGTTGGAGGTCCCTGTTAGTGTGTCCTGTCGGTTCAGGATTTTAGTGGAATTCAGGGGGGGGGGGGGGGGTGTATGTAGCAGGTATATATAATATACTGTTATGTATTCCACAAATAATCCCTCACGTTTCATTTTATTGCTTTGGTTTTATTTCATTGCTTTCGTTTTGTTTTATTGCACTTTTGGAGCCAAGTCTTTTATTTTGAAATCGTCACTTCCTGCCGAAGTGACGTATTTCCTTTTGCGCGTCCCTCTTCACGGCAGTCTATACTGGGTGTTTAAAGAGGTAAGATGGTCGCTCATCAGACGGAGGAACACGATCTGGAGACTGAATGTGGGAATATTAAATAACAAGGGGGTGGTGAGTCAGATTAAGGAAGAGATAGCCAGGTATAAGGAGGAAAATGACAACGGGGAGGTCGACCCGAACATTCTATGGGACACACTGAAGGTGGTGATAAGGGGGAAATTGATGGAGAAAACAGCACTGCTGAAGAAGGCCAGAACGGAGACATATCACAATCTGATAGGGAAGCTGAAGGATCTAGAGGGGAACACCAGATATCGAAAGAACAGGAAACGCTCGGAGAAATCAAAGAAGTAAGGGCCAGGATAAATAGGGAATTATTGACAGAAATAGAAAAGAAAGCGAGGTTTATGAAACAGACGTACTATGAAGGGGGACCAAAGGCGACCAGACTGTTGGCTAGGAGAATCAGGACGCAACAGAAGTTAAACACGATACACACAATAAGGGATACAAAGACTAATGAAATATTGAGGGACCCAGCTGAAATAGAGAGGACATTTAGAGAATACTATGAGACACTATACACACAGCCAAAGGCAGCGGGAGAAGAGGAAATAGAAACTTTTCTGGAGAAGCTGGAGTTACCATCGATAGGGAGAGAACAGAATGAAGAATTAAATAAAATAATTACGGAACGGGAACTGGAAGAGGCAATTAGTAGAGCTAAAAACAACAAATCTCCGGGGAGCGACGGATTCCCATCGGAATTCTACAAGACATTTAGAACAGAATTAGCGCCCATGTTAGGGGCGGCATTCAGGCACACGATGGAAGAGGGCAAAATGCCTCCCTCGTGGAAGGAAGCCGTAATCACCACGATACCGAAGGAAGGGAAGGATAGAGAATGATGTAGTAGTTTCAGATCTGTGTCCATACTCAACGTGGATTATAAAATGTATACATCAATAATATCAAAGAGATTCGAGACGTTTATGCCAGACATTATAGATGAAGATCAAACTGGATTCATTAAAGGGAGACAGACACAGGACAACGTGAGAAAGACATTACACATAGTGGAGGAGATACAAAAACAAGGTGGTAATGCGGTACTGATTAGCCTAGATGCAGAAAAGGCATTTGACAGTGTGAGTTGGACATTTTTATATAAGGCATTGGTGAAATTCGGGCTAAACGGAAGGGCAATGAAGATGATCAAGGCACTATATCAGGAACCGACAGCGAGAATTAAGGTGAATGGCAGCCTGACGGATAGAATCAGATTAGAGAGGGCTACCAGACAGGGATGTTGTCTCTCACCAACGCTCTTCGCCGTTTTCATAGAACCACTGGCACAACTGATCAGACAGGCCGAGGACATCAAGGGAGTAAGGATAAAGGGAACGGAATATAAACTAGGCCTATTTGCGGACGACGTGATAGTATACATGAGGCAACCAGACAAGAGCTTCCCGGCACTGATGGATCTACTGAAGGAAGGAATACGGCCACTACTCAGGATACAAACTAAACGTGACAAAGACACAGACATTAGCATGGAACTTTACCCCAACGACGGAAATTAGGGAGGAGTACGGGATAAGGTGGGACATGGACAAGATTAAATACCTAGGGGTGAACATCACGAGAGGGGTGGGGAAACTGTTTGAGGCGAACTATACACAGATAAATCAGAACATCAAGAGAGACTTAGAGAGATGGACAGTAATGCCCTTGGACTTCAATTCAAGAATAGAGGTCATTAAGATGAACATACTATCAAGGTTACTATACCTGTTTCAGTCACTACCGATACAAATACCACTGAATCAATTCAGGGAGTGGGACAGACTGATATCGAGGTTCATATGGGCGGGGAGAAGACCACGGGTCTTTAAAAAAGTGAATATCAGGAAGGCAGCAGGACCGGACGGCATCCCCGGCCGCGTCCTAAAAGTCTGTGCCGACCAACTGGCCCCGGTATTCACTGACATATTTAACCTGTCCTTAGAACAGGCTGTCATCCCCACCTGCCTGAAGAAGTCCACTATTATCCCTGTACCCAAAAAATCCAAGCCTGCTTGCCTCAACGACTACCGCCCTGTAGCTCTCACCTCCATAGCCATGAAGTGCTTTGAGAAGCTAGTAAAGGGCTACATCTGCTCCTCCCTCCCCATCAACATGGACCCCCTGCTATTTGCATACCGCCCCAACAGGTCCACGGAGGACGCCATAGCCCATGTGCTGCACACAGCAGCATCACACCTGGACAAGAGGAAGGGGAACTATGTGAGAATGCTATTCATCGACTACAGCTCGGCATTCAATACCATAGTCCCCTCCATACTCATAGCCAAGCTCAGGGACCTGGGCTTGAACTATGACCTCTGCCAGTGGGTCTTGGACTTCCTGACGGGCAGACCCCAGGTGGTGAGAGCAGGCAACTGCACCTCCTCATCCATCACCCTCAACATAGGGGCCCCCCAGGGCTGTGTTCTGAGTCCCCTCCTCTACTCCCTGTACACACACGACTGTGTGGCTCAGCGGAGTAGCAATACAATCATCAAATTTGCTGACGACACAGTGGTGGTGGGCCTGATCTCTGCCAACGACGAGAGGGCCTACCTGGAAGAGGTCAAGGTCCTGGCGGGATGGTGCCAGGAAAACAGCCTCTCCCTGAACGTCAGCAAAACAAAGGAGATGATTGTGGACTTCAGGAGGTCGGGGGTCAAGGACTACAGCCCCCTCAGCATCGACGGGGCACCGGTTGAGAGAGTCAACAGCTTTAAGTACCTCGGAGCCTACATATCCGAGGACTTGACATGGACCACACACATTGACAGTGTTGTGAAGAAGGCACGACAACGCCTCTACTTCCTCAGGCGCCTAAGGAAGTTCCAAGTCAGTCAGAAGATCCTTAAGAACTTCTACTCATGTACAATAGAGAGCATCCTGACTGGCAACATCACCTCCTGGTTTGGGAATAGCACTGCACAAGACCGAAGCAGACTACAAAGAGTGACACGTTCAGCCGAACGCACAATTGGAGGGGGGCTCCCCACCCTCCAGAACATTTACAACAAGCGGTGCAGGGGCAAGGCTAAGAGAATCATTAAAGACTCCAGTCACCCGAACAACTTCCTCTTTGAACTGCTGCGGTCAGGCAAGCGATACCGGAGTCTCAAGGCGAGCACAGAAAGACTCAGAAGAAGCTTCTATCCCCAGGCCATCAGGCTGCTAAACGAACAATGAACACTACACAACAACAACCATCAAACGCACATAGCACACACATCCACACGCACACACTCACTTTAAACAAACACACTGTAGCACCCACTCCACACACTTTATAGCACACACTCACTTTAAACAAACACACTGTAGCACCCACTCCCCACACTTTATATTTATTGATGAAGGATTGCACTGCAACTCGTACACCTTATTGTAAATTGTACCTAAATTGTACCTCATCCCATTTCTGCTTTGCACTATATAGTATTGTACATTAGTACACTGCATAGTATTGTATATTATATGGTAACTCAGTTACGTCTATTCTGCATCGAACATTGTACATATGTCTATACTGAACACTGTGACCTCATTTTCTACTTCTAAATTACATGCTATACTATGTTATTTGATACTATCTTGTCTAGCACAGTCTCTGGAGCGTAACAGTAAGAAGCATTTTGTATGAAAGTATTCTGTACTTCTGTATGACAACTATTAAAGAAACTTGAAAACTTGAAACTTGATATAAAACACTACCAAAGGAAAAGGGAGGGATGGCAGTACCCAGCCTACAAGACTATTATTATGCAGCACAACTGAGAGCAGTGACGTGCTGGTGTAACAACAGATATGAGGCAAGATGGAAAGACATTGAAAAAGAAGGGGAGGGATACAAGGTACAGGCTCTGGTGGGGGATAGGGAACTATTCAAAGAAAAAGAGGGACTGTTAGATCCAATCACCAAGTGCACCTTGACCATATGGAACAGAGTAGTAAAAACACACAAATTGGAGAAGCAGTCAGGGGTTCTGAGATGGGTAGCACATGACAAGAGATTCAAGCCAGGGAGGTTCGACCATGGATTCAGAAGGTGGGAGAGGGGGGGGGGGGGGGGCAACAGCGATATGCAAAATGATAGAGAAGGGGGAAATGCAAACCCTACAAAAATTAAAGGAGAAATTTGGACTAGAAAACAGGGACCATTTCAGATATCTACAGGTTAGAGATTACTACAATAAAGAAATAAGAGGAGACAAGGACGAAGAACAGAATGGAATAATCGAGATGATAGTGTGGGCATACGAAGGGGGGAAAGGAAGGGTAATTTCAGCACTGTACCAGGCTATAATGAACAGCAAGGGACACACGACCGATTATATAAGGGAGAAATGGGAGAGAGAATTAGAGATAGAAATAACAGAGAAGGAATGGGGTAGCATATGCGAGGTACAGCATTCAACAACAGGATCAAGGGTATGGAAAGTTGGAGGGAAAGTATGCACCAACACAAAGGACATGCTGGAGGATGTGTGGGAAGGAGGGGGCAAATCACACACACATATTCTGGGGATGTCAGAAGCTGAAGGGGTATTGGGAGGAGATAGGGGAGGCAATGATCAGAATATTAGGATACGGGTTACCACAAACGGGACTGGTGCTTTACTTAGGGGACCTGACGCACGAGGGAATACAAGGGGGGGACAAGTATTTAATAAAGATAATGTTGATATCGGCCAGAAAAGCAAAAACGAGACTGTGGTACAAAGAAGATCCACCGACAATAGCACAATGGGTAGGGATAGTAGAGGAGATACAGGATATGGAGAGGATAACACACATGCTGAGGCTACAGGAAGAGAAATTTGGGGAAAGATGGGGAAAGTGGGAGGATTATAAGGGGAACGAAAACGACATCACAGAGGAAGAAACAAATGCAACACAAGAGGGCGAAGGGTAAAGGAGGAAAGAGGTTCAAGGAGGGTCTCTGAACCCATGTCGCACATTTTTGCTTTAGTTAGTATTTTCTATTTCTATTATTTGGGTATGACAATTGTTTTATGTTTTTTCAATTTATTATTTATGTCTGTGGAACTTTTGCTTAAGTCGGTATTTTTTATTTCTGTTTTTGGGTATTCAAATCTTTTCTTTATTGTTTATGTCTGTTTAACGGTGTTGTACATTATGTCTATGTATTATGTACCTGGAAGACCGACTGATATGAAAATAATATTCAGAGATGATGTTGTTTGTATGCTTGTAATCCAAAAATGCAAATAAAAATTTAGTTTAAAAAGAAAAATATGGTCGCTCATCATCTGCAAATATATTTCTGGTCTAAAAGAACGTTATGATGGTTTAAATGTTGTAAATAAGGTTTCGGGCAATGAACCATTTGTATATAATAGTATCTATGTTAAGGATGAGCAGTTGTGCACTTTTTGTAAAGCTATTTAGCAGTGGTGACGATCTTTTGTGTATGACACATGTTGATTAGGCTAGTAGTATGGTCTGAGAGTTGTGTAGGCCTCGACCTGACTGTGTGACATATTTTCCCATTGTAGCCTGTGAGCTGAGGGCGCCATCTTGTGGCCAAGACATAACACTGTCTTGTATATTTGTTTGACAGGTAAATTAATGTTATTTTGTATCATCTTATTGTATTGTTTCATTATTCCAATGTTTTATTTCAGTGTATCATTAAAAATATGAGTCTATACTGGGTGTTTGAAGAGCCTGTGAGCTGAGGGCGCCATCTTGTGGCCAAGACCAATAACAAGACATAACACTGTCTTGTATATTTGTTTAACAGGGCAAATAAATATTGAAATGGATCACGAGCCTGTCTTCACTTCCCACACACGACCGACATTGAGGAGTAGGCCTTAAACCAGCTACATATGCTCGACAGTAAGCCCGAAAAATATGCTTCAGTAATATATGCTTCAACATTTGAGTTAAACAGAAGTCATCACTTGTTATCTTATATATATTGTATATAGATAGATAGATAGATAGATAGATATATTAGATAGATAGATAGATAGATAGATAGATAGATAGATAGATAGATAGATAGATAGATAGATAGATAGATAGATAGATAGATAGATAGATAGATAGATAGATAGATAGATAGATAGATAGATAGATAGATACAGTAGATAGATAGATAGATAGATAGATAGATAGATAGATAGATAGATAGATAGATAGATAGATAGATAGATAGATAGATAGATAGATAGATAGATAGATAGATAGATAGATAGATAGATAGATGGCTAGCCGATCGTTAGGTAGCCAGCTAATCATGTCTCCTCTCCAGACCTCAATCAATGTTGCTAATGCTAAACTAGCTAACGCTAACGCATGGTTTAACATCGCCAAAAAGAGTCTCCTAAAACATTCCAATCAGTTCATGAGCTGAAGGAAAACTACATATAGCTACAGCTACTTAGTCAACACCATTGGAAATTATGAATTGGAAGTTGTCCAGTTGATTCTAACAACCGAGCTAACGTTAGCTAAATGTTAGTGTAAATGTCCAAACCCCCCCTCCTAATGTACAGTTTCCTCCCCCTTGTATGTATATATTTTCTGTTAGGATATCTTTTTAACAGTACTGTATATTTGCATATCTTGTATGTCACAAATGTAACAGTACTGTATCTGTATGTCATAAATGTCATGCTATATATCTGTTGTGTATGTCATAACTCATAAATGTCATTATGAATTGAAAATTGGGGACCCTGATGTAAACAAGACGAAAGTCTTTCTCTGGTCTGCATCTCCTTAACTATTGTGTGTATTGAGCTGTACTGTATTGTACCCATTCTGCAATCTGTTAATACAGTTTTCAATCAGCTAGCATGAGTAACCTGAATGCCTTACAATATCTGTGATACACTTTCTCTTCTCTGTCATGCCTATCTCACCTTATAGCATTTTGTTGGCGGGGATGGACCTACTGTGCAATATCCAGACCCTATAAAAGCTGATGGGACCACATGTAAGTCGGTGCGTCCATTGCCAAGGAAAAGACGCCTGCTTGATCCTGACAACCCCCCATCTAAAAAAGAACTACTGCAGGAAAATACTAACTTGTAAGTCCTGAAGACTGGGTATTGTCAAAGTCCTTATAGGCGGTATTGTCTGAATATTGTGATGCGTTAGTGAAGATGTGAATCACTAACTAAAAACACCATTTGCATGTGTGAATCAGATGTAATTTAATAATTTGTTATAAATGCTCATATATAGTATTAATTTGTGAACCAAAGATACTGCAAGTTCTTGTTACAATCAAACAACAATACATAAATAATACTGAGACAAAATTGTATGATTAATGAACAACATGGATTTATTAATTAAAGTGCATTTATTTGATTATGATTTTGATACTTCACAGGAACATCAATCCATCTCTGGATGTCATCAACCACCAATCAGATCTCAGTTATTGTTATGTCATAGTAAGAACGAGTAATGGACACTTTAGTACCCTCGGAGCAGCGCTCGCAGCGGCTCCACGACAACGGCGTAGTCTGGGATGAATTTTGAATACCACCCTGTGAGCCCCAGGAATGACCTCAGCCTGATGAGATCTGTAGGTGGGGGTAGCTCAGACACAGCAGCAGCGTGAGATGCGTCAGGTTGTAGTCCCTTTGCTGACACTGTGTGCCCCAGGAAAGTCAGCTCTGTTTTCCTGACGTGACACTTGGAGTAGTTGAGCTTGAGCCCCGCGTCGTCTATGCGTTGCAGCACCGCAGTCAGGTTCCTGTCGTGCTCCTCCACTGATGTACCTGTGACAATGATGTCATCGAGATAGCACTGGACCCCCGACAGACCTTTAAGGATTATTGACATCATCCGTTGGAAGCAGCTGGGTGCCGATGCCAGTCCGTACGGCACTCTCTTAAAGCGAAACAGTCCATCATGAGTAATGAATGTCGTCAAGCTACGGCTGTCCTCGTGTAGTGTAACCTGGTGATAAGCACTCTGAAGGTCTAATGTCGAAAACAGTGTTGCGCCCCTCAATTCTGTAAACAGTTCCTCCATGTGGGGTAGTGGAAACCCATCTATGACTACTGCCTTATTTGGCTCCCTCAGGTCTACACAGAGGCGTAATTCTGCGTTTTTCTTTGTAGTAACAACTATGGGTGAGATCCATTCAGATGCCTCTACAGGCTCGATTATGTCCTGCTCTACCAGTCTCTTTATCTCCTGGGATACAGCTGCTCTAACTGAAAATGGCAACCTACGTAGTGGTTGTTGTACAGGTCTGACTTCTGGACGTATTTTCACCAGATGTGTGAATGCCTTTGCACACCCAAGTGTATTTTTCTCAACACTGGTCGCAACTGAATTTGTCTGGTTGCCCTGAGCTGACGTGACCTTGCCGTCTAGTATCTGCATCTGTAACGCAGTAAACAGGTCCCTCCCTAACACTGGAGACCCATTTTGCACAATGTAAATTTCTGCGGTCACCAAAAGCTACACTAGCCTTCAAGCATCCATGAACGGGGATTGCATTACCTCCGTAGCTGACTAGACTTAGCTTAGGTGTTGTAAGAGATGCATTAGGGAATAATTGCATGTAACTCGCTCTGGGCAAAATAGACACAGCTGAACCTGTATCTAGCATGAGCTCAATGTCCTGACCGTCTCGTTCATCTGTGCTAACCTGCACTGTACACACTATCTTTTCAACAGAACGTGCACCATCTACCATGCACAATACAGTCACTTCAGGTACAGTCTCAGACTCGGTTACCTCACTCACTCTGTTAGAACCCCGACACACCTTTGAAAAATGTCCCTTCTTTTTACATGTGTTGCACAGTGCATCCCTAGCAGGGCATCTATCAAAGCTGGCGATGTGTTGAGGAGAGCCACATCTGTAACATGTCTTACCCTGCATAGACTGTGTAGGCAAGGGTTGCGGTGATGCATTAAAATTACCCCGCTGTGGCTTGTACTGTCGCCAGTGGCGGCTGGCGCTGGCCACCGGGGGCGCTAGGGCGCCGACCCACCTGTTAAATGAGAGAAGAAGAAAAAAACACTTTTTTGTTTTTTGTTTTATAGCCATATAAATAATATAAACATGTTTAAAATGAATAATATTTACTCATTTTAAGTATGTTTGTGTTTCCAATGCACAATATAACGTTAATATATAAAATAAAAAATACTCGTTTTCCTGAACAGGAAGTGACTCACTCCTGCCTCATTTCTCCTGCCGCATTTCTCCTAGCCGTATTTCTCGGCCCGGGCTAGACGCAATAGCGCTCTGAGTGCGCGTCACTGTTTGATCGCTGTATCCGTCGCAGCCAATCAGTGCGTAATGCGCTGTGCGTTGAAATATGATGTATTATGTTGGAAACCGGGCGCGATTTGAAGCGGTCTAAGCAGCAGCGCCAAGAATTTCCGTAGCCGCATTTCGCGGAGACGCTCTCTGATTGGCCGACGCCAGTATTTTTTTCCGTAGCAGCATTTCGCGGAGACGCTCTCTGATTGGCCGACGCCACTTTTCTATGTTCCAATTTTAGGTTTTCTAGCTTGGTAGAGATAGTTGTGTTGTTGTGAGATGCAGCTATTTGTCTTAGAGCGTGACTGCAAGTTCTTTCGACGGTTAAGCTTAGGCACTCTTTCAAAGTTGGTTAAGGTTAGAGTTTGTCTTAGAGCATGGCGATAGAACGCCAGGTAGTTTGCAGTCTGTTCGACGCGGAAATGGACAAAGAAATCAAGTACTTGTTGTTGTTGTGTGGTGCTAACTGCTAACAGCTAACACTAAGCTATATGGCGGATGCAGTCTGGACAGTGGACAGTGGTCTGGATATACATCATCAACAGCGGATTATACACTTTATCAAGCCCACCACGTTTCAATTAAACAAAGTGAGTTTATGCTGTTGTGTTGTGATGCAGCTATTTGTTGTTAGCTCACACAGTACTTGTTGGCTATAAGCTATATATGGATGCAGTGTGGACTGTGGAGGGACATGCATGGACAATGGACATCAACACAGTCTGGACAATGGAGTGGATACTTTATCAAGCCCTTCTGCCTGCGGTCAACTTAACAACAACAAGGTAGATTTGCGATATCGCTTGCTCTCTCTCTCTCTCTCTCTCGCTCTCTCTCTCTCTCTCTCTCGCTCTCTCTCTCGCTCTCTCTCTCTCTCGCCCTCTCTCTCTCTCTCTCCCTCTCTCTCTCCCTCTCTCTCTCTCTCTCTCTCTCTCTCCCTCTCTGTCTCTCTCTCTCTCTCGCTCCCTCTCTCTCTCTCTCACAATCCTGTGTCTCCGAGAAATGCGGCTATGAAATGCTGAGATGATAATAGCACTTCAAAACGCGCTGCTGTGTTGTGAACTATATCATAAATTTTGCTGCTGCTGATGCATAATGTATGAATGTATGAATGGTGAGTTGTTTAAAATGACAACATATACATGTGTTAATTATTTATTGGATTGATCCGAGAGACAGAGAGAGAGATTGCTCCAGAGCATTTATTAACGTTACGTTACATTTTCAACTCGACCTAACGTCGAGTTGCGACCCACCAATGGAAGATAGTACCAGCCGCTACTGACTGTCGCGAGCGTGAACACTGGAGACCCATTTTGCACAATGTAAATTTCTGCGGTCACCAAAAGCTACACTAGCCTTCAAGCATCCATGAACGGGGATTGCATTACCTCCGTAGCTGACTAGACTTAGCTTAGGTGTTGTAAGAGATGCATTAGGGAATAATTGCATGTAACTCGCTCTGGGCAAAATAGACACAGCTGAACCTGTATCTAGCATGAGCTCAATGTCCTGACCGTCTCGTTCATCTGTGCTAACCTGCACTGTACACACTATCTTTTCAACAGAACGTGCACCATCTACCATGCACAATACAGTCACTTCAGGTACAGTCTCAGACTCGGTTACCTCACTCACTCTGTTAGAACCCCGACACACCTTTGAAAAATGTCCCTTCTTTTTACATGTGTTGCACAGTGCATCCCTAGCAGGGCATCTATCAAAGCTGGCGATGTGTTGAGGAGAGCCACATCTGTAACATGTCTTACCCTGCATAGACTGTGTAGGCAAGGGTTGCGGTGATGCATTAAAATTACCCCGCTGTGGCTTGTACTGTCGCCAGTGGCGGCTGGCGCTGGCCACCGGGGGCGCTAGGGCGCCGACCCACCTGTTAAATGAGAGAAGAAGAAAAAAACACTTTTTAGTTTTTTGTTTTATAGCCATATAAATAATATAAACATGTTTAAAATGAATAATATTTACTCATTTTAAGTATGTTTGTGTTTCCAATGCACAATATAACGTTAATATATAAAATAAAAAATACTCGTTTTCCTGAACAGGAAGTGACTCACTCCTGCCTCATTTCTCCTGCCGCATTTCTCCTAGCCGTATTTCTCGGCCCGGGCTAGACGCAATAGCGCTCTGAGTGCGCGTCACTGTTTGATCGCTGTATCCGTCGCAGCCAATCAGTGCGTAATGCGCTGTGCGTTGAAATATGATGTATTATGTTGGAAACCGGGCGCGATTTGAAGCGGTCTAAGCAGCAGCGCCAAGAATTTCCGTAGCCGCATTTCGCGGAGACGCTCTCTGATTGGCCGACGCCAGTATTTTTTTCCGTAGCAGCATTTCGCGGAGACGCTCTCTGATTGGCCGACGCCACTTTTCTATGTTCCAATTTTAGGTTTTCTAGCTTGGTAGAGATAGTTGTGTTGTTGTGAGATGCAGCTATTTGTCTTAGAGCGTGACTGCAAGTTCTTTCGACGGTTAAGCTTAGGCACTCTTTCAAAGTTGGTTAAGGTTAGAGTTTGTCTTAGAGCATGGCGATAGAACGCCAGGTAGTTTGCAGTCTGTTCGACGCGGAAATGGACAAAGAAATCAAGTACTTGTTGTTGTTGTGTGGTGCTAACTGCTAACAGCTAACACTAAGCTATATGGCGGATGCAGTCTGGACAGTGGACAGTGGTCTGGATATACATCATCAACAGCGGATTATACACTTTATCAAGCCCACCACGTTTCAATTAAACAAAGTGAGTTTATGCTGTTGTGTTGTGATGCAGCTATTTGTTGTTAGCTCACACAGTACTTGTTGGCTATAAGCTATATATGGATGCAGTGTGGACTGTGGAGGGACATGCATGGACAATGGACATCAACACAGTCTGGACAATGGAGTGGATACTTTATCAAGCCCTTCTGCCTGCGGTCAACTTAACAACAACAAGGTAGATTTGCGATATCGCTTGCTCTCTCTCTCTCTCTCTCTCGCTCTCTCTCTCTCTCTCTCTCGCTCTCTCTCTCGCTCTCTCTCTCTCGCCCTCTCTCTCTCTCTCTCCCTCTCTCTCTCCCTCTCTCTCTCTCTCTCTCTCTCTCTCCCTCTCTGTCTCTCTCTCTCTCGCTCCCTCTCTCTCTCTCTCACAATCCTGTGTCTCCGAGAAATGCGGCTATGAAATGCTGAGATGATAATAGCACTTCAAAACGCGCTGCTGTGTTGTGAACTATATCATAAATTTTGCTGCTGCTGATGCATAATGTATGAATGTATGAATGGTGAGTTGTTTAAAATGACAACATATACATGTGTTAATTATTTATTGGATTGATCCGAGAGACAGAGAGAGAGATTGCTCCAGAGCATTTATTAACGTTACGTTACATTTTCAACTCGACCTAACGTCGAGTTGCGACCCACCAATGGAAGATAGTACCAGCCGCTACTGACTGTCGCGAGCGTGAGAACTGGACCGCCTCTACCGTGCTCTCCGGCTGTCCCTGAAGCATGACTTTTGCCTTCGATACCGCAGTTTCAATCTGACCAGCGATCATTATAGCCTTGGTCAGTGTCAGTGGAACTTCCAGTAGTAATCGCTCCCTGATGCGTGCTGAGTTGGTCTTTTTGACCAGCTGGTCCCGGATCATTTCCTCTTCCATCATCCCGAACTCACAAGTTGTAGCTAGCTCTTTTAGAGAGGCAACGTACTGGTCCGTGCTCTCGCCATTGCGTTGGCTACATTGACGAAAACGGTAGCGTTCCGCCACTACATTAACTTTCCGTGTAAAGAACTTTCCAATAACTGATAAAGCTGTGGTGTACTTATCATCTGCCACTGTCATTGTATAGAAAAGTCTCTGTCCTTCCACTCCCAAACAATGGACGAGCAGGGCACGCTTGCGCGCGTCAGGTAGCTCCTTCTCGGACATGGCTAGCAGGTAATTTTCGAACGCGCGGATCCATGCCTTGAATGGAATGGCTGGCTCTCCGCCGTTTTGAAGAAAAGGTGCCGGTTGGCTTAGGTTCAACATCGACATCGTCGTCGCCAATATGTTATGTCGTAGTAAGAACGAGTAATGGACACTTTAGTACCAGCGTCTGTCTTTATTCACATCCATACCAAGAGCTACCTTGCTCAGTCATTCCCTCTACCTTGTGTGTCACACAGGAGCACATCCAGCCCGGTGTAACCCATACTCTATGTTAGAGCTCCGCCTACAGGCCTAATGGAGACACCACAGTTATACAGCTACACAGACGTGCACAGCTACTCAGACTGAAGGAGAATGTAAGGGTCTACCTTTCTTTTAGGAACTGAGAAGCATGATCTTTAAAAAATGCAGCAAGTCTGTGCAGTAATCTTTCCATAAATTGTGTGTCTGGGAATATTCTTTCCACAAAGATATCTTTCTGCGTAAAAACTATGAATTCACAGAATTGGCAGCCTGTCACCATAAGTTGTCCTTGTATTTGCACATAATAGTCGTGCGTCTTCTTCAATGAAATACTGCCCCCCTCATCTTCGTGTAAACAGAAATCTGGGAATTTGTCGCAAGCCTCCAATATCAAACAGTGTCTTGCTTTATAAGGACATTTCACTTCGACTATCCCACTCTCGCCATTGTCACACAACTTCCCGTCAGGTGTGGCTCCTAAAAAATCAAACTCTGAATTGACAACAAGACCACACTCGTGAAAATGTCTGGCGGGATAAACCTCCAGATATTTGGCCTTGGCTTTTGCCTCATTCCTTTTCCCATACTCCAAAGCCGGGGCACAAATGGGTGTTAACCGGAAAACACTCTCCAGAAATGTTGTTGTTGGGGCAGATTTTCTGTTTACCGCTTTCGCAAAGTTTGAAGCAGTCAGTCGTGACCTCCGCTCTTCAAACCAGTCATTTGACAGAGCCTGGGCCCGAGTGCGTTCTTCCAGTGCTACCAGGTTTGTGTCTGCAGTATTCAGATCTTTGTAGATCGCTGGAAGCTTCACTGAAGATGGCTGGTGCACAGATACATTTCCACACCTCTGGTGTGGAATCGGGTCTGTTTTCTCCTTGAGATTTCTTGTCTGTAGAATAAAAGCAAAATGTTATTATTGTGATGTCATGTATATGTGGAAACTCCCTAACAATAATTTTAATATTTCTGTTTCCAGGGGTTTGCCCTTTATAAGTATTGGGCACTGCTGTGGAAGGTGCAAGATTGAAGTCAGAGTTGGAGAAGAAGGAGAGGACGATAACCTGGTTGAGAGGGCAGCTTCTTGAAAAGGAACAGATAATACAGTCTCTCGAACAGGATGCTCAGAAAAAGACATTCTGTACTGTACAAAGTGTTGTCCAAAAAGAAACAAAGATCAAAGGGCTTTTTAAGTACTACACTGGGATCACATATGTTAGATTCATGTTATTGTTAGATTTTCTTGTGCCTGCTGGCTGTGATGCACCTTATGCAAAGGGCCGTAAAGACATGAAGTCACTAGGAAAACAAAATGGCCTATTTTTGACACTGTGTAGGTTAAGACACAACTTTGGACTTCAAGATTTGTCTCAGAGATTTGGAGTATCCATGCAGTCTGCAGGACTTGTTTTTAATACATGCATAGAACTTATGTATTTAAAATTTTGACAAATTAGCATATGGCCTCATAGAGACATTATTATTGAAAACATGCCTGAAAACTTCTACTTTAGTCATTATTGATGGTACTGAATTTAAGACCCAGGTGCCATCTACACTGGCTTTACAAAGTCAGCTTTATAGTGACTATAAGTCAAGTACAACCCTCAAAGCATTGATTGGATGTGATCCAAGTGGGTCTGTCATTTTTGTGTCCGAGTTATTTACAGGTGCTGTATCCGATAAGGCTATTACTGAAAGCAGTGGTTTTTATGATTTACTTAAAACACTGAAAGTTCATGGTTACATCAAGGATGGTGATGCTGTTATGGCTGACAAGGGTTTTACAATACACAATGAGTTGAAAGAGCTTGGATTACGTCTGAATATCCCTCCTTTTGCTGCTGGTCATTCTCAGATGTCTCAGTCAAATGTGGCGTTGACTAACAAAATTGCTTGTCACAGGGTTCATATTGAGCGTCTTATATGTAAAGTTAAGACGTACAAAATCCTTTCAGATCGCATACCAACAACCCTTTTCAAAACGATAAACCAGATATGGTCAGTTTGTTGTTTTATGACCCTACAACAGGATGTGTTTGTAACTGATAAATGAAATTGTAGACCTGCATTACCTGATAAGAAAGTACAGAATCAATCTGGACTTCTCCAAAAGGGGTTGTGATCTTTGGCACACTGGTAGACAGGATAGTTGCCAAAGGTGTTCCAGTCATCCGTTGTAGATGGGCAATATCTTCCTCTGTTACAGCTGGAAGTCTGTAAATATTTAAAATATTGTATTAAATGTATTGCATATATTAATAATAACTTGGTCGTACTTTTGCTATATTTCTGAGATGGAAGAACGATGTTTTGGTCACTTTGTTAATATTAAAATTTAAGTTCAGTTCTGAATCTATGATAATCCAGAGACTTGTGACCTCAGATTTGATCCAAGGGGTTAGTCCTCCCAGGTTCTTTATTAACGTTTATTTTTTTGTTTTGGGGCCGATAATTAGAATTATAGATAGAAAACCTACATTATGTCCTCTGATGATATCACCCAGCAGTAACATGTAAAGGACTTAAGCAACTCCCTTGTGCAACTCCATAGTTGTTGTCATATATCTCAGACATGTGGCCTCCTAGTTTAACATAGAATTTCCTCCCTCTGATGTATGTTAACCCTTCTGCCTTATTAGGTAACTGACAGAGTTGGCACATCAGTGCATGAAAAGATTGCATCACGTTCAAGGTCATAAAAAACTTAATTTGTAATATTTCGTTCCAATTCTTTTTTTTATGAATACCACTATAAGGATGGAGACCTTATTCTCATCAGAGTTTAGTCTGAGGTCACTGATTATTTTGGTGAGGGCAGTTTTAGTGCTATGCTATTTTACGAATCCTGAATTCTTCTAAGATTGTGTTCTCTTCATTGACATTGATGTCTCATGAGCTAATTTTATATGTACATCAACTTATAAAGAGTGTATTACCAATAAAATTCATTTTTGATATTGTAACTCATTGACTTTGTTCACTTTATTATATCTGTTGGATGTATTACTACCACTTTACCTGTAAGAAGTGTCAACATGGCACACCACTGGCCGTCTCTTTCTCTTCTCAGAGGGTTTTGCAACCACGACATGGTTTATAGGTTTTTATTATATCTGCTCATGTCGGGTGACATACATCAGAACCCTGGTCCCGTAATGACACGGAACCAGAGACTACAGCAAGAAGCGATGGAGGTTCCCATCGCGACCAACAGCATCAACAACGCAACCTGTGGCTACATCTACTGCGCGGACGGCAACGCTTCCCCAATGACGCCGCAGCAGACGAGCACACGTGAGGCAGTGACGAGAGGAGGTGAACCGAGGGTCGAAACCATGACGACCATCTCGACGCGGGATGTAAGCATCTCGACGCCCGATAGCCGGCTAGCTAGCAGAGCTAACAACAAAAACAACCAGGAACGAGTCCTTTGTTGTCCCAGCACGGCGCGGGACCCGACACCCCCCTCCCCCCTTCTTTGTTGTTCCAACACGGCGCGGGACCCGACGCCCCCCCCCCCCCTTCCCACCCACAACAACACAGAGGAACAGATCACAAACGGACAATACTTCGAACCTGCCAACATAAATGAAATAACCAACGCCAATGGACTGAACATTTTTCACATTAACATTAACAGCTTAAAAAACAAATTGGATGAAATCAAGCAAATATTCATAAATGGTAAGGCAAACATACTGTGCTTCTCAGAAACTAAGCTCGACGATTCTGTAAAAGATCCAGAGATAGAGATTGAGAACTACTCAATAATCAGGAATGATAGGAACAAACATGGAGGTGGTGTCTGTATGTACATACACAAGGACACCAAATTCATCAACAGAAATGACCTGAATCATAAATCAATTGAAACTGTATGGGTGGAAATCCTATTCGAAAGGGCGAAATCCCTACTGGTTGGCACAGTCTACAGGCCGCCAGATCATAGTGGCTTTTATGATACAATGGATGGGTGTTTAGCTGGAGTTGAGGATGTAGACAAAATTCTTATTGGAGACTGGAACACGGATATGCAACGAAAAGATGCACCCGTCTTCAAGGCCTTCAGTAGGTTTTGTGATCTGCATGGCCTCAGCCAGCTAATCACCCAACCCACACGTGTATGTGAATCAACTCAGACTACCATTGACCTCATTCTGACCTCCGACAAGTCCAAGATCTCAAATAAAGGGGTTATAGCATGTGGGTTAAGTGATCATTATATGATATTCTGTACCCGAAAAAAACTAAAACAAAAGGCTGGCTGCCACAAAACAGTCACATCTAGAGACCTCAAAACCTACTCTAGCGAGGCCTTCAACCTTGAACTGGAGAGTCTGGACTGGTCAGATGAACTCAATGGTACACTGGTTGACGAAACATGGCTTGGTTTCAAAACCAAATTCTCAGCAATACTAAACGACATGGCCCCCCTAAGAACCACCAGGGTAAAAAATCGCGCTGAGCCGTGGATGCACTCCGAAATACTGGCCGCTATGAAAACCAGAGACAAAAAATGCTCTGAGTTTCGTAAAAGTCAGTCAAAGCTTACTAAAAGCACGAGCAGTGAACTCCAAGCCCACGTGACTGAACTCAAACTAGAAAGAAACAGACTAAGAAACGACGTAAACTCCATGATCAAAACTGCAAAAAAGAATTTCATCAATGACAAAACTGAGGAAAACAAAAACAAACCACGTGAACTTTGGAAATTACTCAATAATCAACTAGGATGCAGTAAAAAACTTAAAACCAGATTCTCAAACATAAACATAAAAACTGACAACACGCTCATCACAGACAAGCTGGATGTAGCCAATTACTTAAACATTTTCTTCACAAACATAGCCACAACACTGGTAAACAAACTACCCTCCCACTCAGGGCTTTATGGGGTAGAACACATAGTAGCTTTCTACAAAAACCTAGGGGTCCGCAAGGACGACTTCAAGCTGGAAATGGTAACAACAGATGAGGTACTCAATAAACTGAGCGCCCTCCAACCTAACAAGGCCACTGGCCATGACAACATCCCCTCCAAATTCCTCAGAGACTCAGCAGCCGCCATCACACCAATCATCACACACATAATAAACCTCTCCATAAAACAGGGACACGTCCCCAAGGACTTCAAAATTGCGAGGGTGACCCCTCTGCACAAAAAGGGCAGCAAATTAGACCCAGGCAACTACCGCCCTGTTTCTATTCTCACCTCCATCTCGAAAGTCATGGAAAAAATAGTCTACGAACAGGTCGAAAAGTACCTAGCGGAAAAAAATCTAATCTACGAATTCCAATCTGGCTTCAGAACATCCCACTCCACTGACACATGCCTTCTCTATTTGAATGACCACATCAAACAAGAGGTGGACGCAGGCAAATACTGCGGCATGGTCATGCTGGACCTACAAAAGGCCTTTGACACGGTCAATCACTCCATTCTGATTGACAAGCTAAAAGCAATTGGTTTTGATAGTCTATCAGTGAGCTGGATGCAATCCTACCTTGAGGGGAGGGAACAGATGGTGGAGGTAAACGGTACCCTATCCCCCCCCCTCACAGTGAGCTGTGGTGTTCCACAAGGAAGCATACTAGGACCGCTACTGTTCCTAATTTATGCAAATGACATGTCGTCAGCTTGTGACTGCAACTTGTTCCTGTTTGCGGACGACTCAGCCCTGCTGGTCTCTGACAAGAACAAGTTACAGGTTGAAAAAACCCTCAGCTCGGAACTAGGCAGAATCTGCATATGGCTCGCTGATAACAAACTATCATTACACATGGGCAAAACAGAGTCCATTCTCTTCGGTTCAAATAACAAACTCAGCAAGACCGACGGCTTCTCAGTTACAGTGGGTGACAATATTGTCACAAGGAAAGATGAAATTACCTACCTGGGGTCCATCCTAGAGGCTAATCTCTCCTGTGACAAAATGGCATCCAATGTAATAAAAAAAGTCAACCAACGAACTCGATTCTTGTACCGGATCTCCTCTCTGGTAAACAAGAACACCCTGAAGACTCTGGCAGGAGCACTCATTCAGGGGTACTACGACTATGCTTGCACCTCATGGTACCAAAGCACCTCAAAGGCGCTAAAAACAAAATTACAAACATCTCAAAACAAACTGGTCAGACTACTGCTTGACCTTACTCCTAGAACCCACCTCACCCCTGCCCACTTCGACAACCTAGGATGGCTTAGAGTAGACGACAGAGTACAACAACTTGCAATGGGCCTGGTCTACAAGATACACTACACGACCAAGGTACCCATGTACATGTCAAAATACTTCCCAAAGGTCAGTGAATACCACGATCACAACACCAGAGGGAGCTCCACAAATCATGTCAAACCCAGATTCGGCTCAAATAAGGGACTAAACACGTTTCGCAATTATGCCACATCAATGTGGAACGCCCTACCCAAAGCTGTAAAGGAATGTGGATCACTACCCACTTTCAAAACCTCTCTCAAGGGACACCTACGGGAGACTGCAATTCAACACTGGCCCCTGTAAATATCCTAACCCAATCATTCCAACCCCCTCCAATGTACAGTCATTTACCTAGTATGGTTTTGTCAATAGTTCAATGTACAATTGTGTTTGTTTGTACAGTGTCTCCCCCCCCCCCCCCTCAATGTACAGTGTTACTTGTTTATACAGTGTGCCCCCCGCCCCCCCCCCCCCCCAACCACCTCCAATGTAAATTACCCAGTATGGTTGTCAATATCCCAATGTACCCAACCCCCCCCACCCAACCTCCAATGTACAGTTTCTACGTCAAATGTATATACTCCCTTTTCTTGACTCCTTCTGTATCACAAACAGTACTGTATTTGCAAATCTGGTATGTCATAAATGTATAGATGTAGCAGTACTGACTATCTGTATGTCATGTATGTCATATATGTCTATATGAATTGAAAATGGGGGACCCTGATGGAAACAAGACAAACGTCTTTCTCAGGTCTGCATCCCCTTAACAATTGTATGTATTGAGCCGTACTGTATTGTACCCATTCTGCAATCTGTTAAATAAAGTTTTCATTCATTTCATTCATTCAGGTACTGGCTGTATTTTATCACCTCTGGGGACATGCCATTGCTGTGGTATGCTGGTGCAACTTTGTTGTTCTGGTATGTGGGTAAAGTTGTGCCATTTGAATCCTTGAAGAGACTTGACAATGCCGACGATATGGGAACAGTGTCCATTTATCCTGAAAATACACATGCAACAATCAAATGGTTGATAGCTACTCCACACATCAATGTACAGCTGCGCCAACACTAAAAGGTAAGCTAGCTAATTACAGTAGTTCAAATTCAAAGGTTTATTTGTCACCTACATACCGCAACATTTGTGTGATTAGCATAATGTTAGATGATTAGCCCATTGTAGCTAGCAGTTAGCAGATACTAGGCTTAAATCTTCATTCACTCTAACAATTTTATAATAAGGGACCACTAACATACTCACCCTGCTTTACATGTGCAGTAGGACTTGAATTGTATCCTGACGAATTACAATGTGGCGTTTGTGAGGCGTTTGTGTCTTCCGCATAGATCGCCAACACTTGACATCAACGTTGACGTTGTCATCTCCTTCTCCGTCCGAAATCCTAATTTCATGGATATATCCTTGAGTAAAATAATTCAGGCCTTTCTGGAGAACTCTCTTCGATAGAGTAGCGGCATTGGGCAAATAACTGATAGCAATAGTTTCAGGAATCCTTAAGAGAGAATCCATGTTGTTCGATTGACATGTGGTTGTTTCAGTGTGCGTGTGAGAACATTTGGGAGAGCGTGGGAGACCATACAGTAACACGGGGGGGCGGGACTTGCCGTCAGTGCGGAAAGGTGTATTAAATACAAATAATACAAAACGATTACACTTTCTATAAACAAAATATCAACAACTAGGCGCGCCTCTCAGCGGAAAAAAACTCAGAGCGTGTTTTTATAGTCACATATTTGTCATGTGTAGGTGGGTTTTCCAGCAAACTCACCACTCTCGCTGCCGTTGAATTCGTAAGGGCTGCTACCACATAGTAGTACTTGGTGGCATCCGCGGTAATATTCCTGAGATCGAATAGGGCTTCGGCTTGCGCGAACCAAGCGTTGGCACTCTGCGCAGCTTGAGTGAAACTGCGTTCAAAGTTCTGCGATCTGCGTTCTGTTGTTCAGTTGACATGTTCGATATAATCTCCGAAATACGTCCAAGGGTCACAAATGTAGGAATGCAGTAATGATAGCGTAGACGGAGTCGTGTTCCGATGCAAAAACGCTCGTTTATTACGCACTCTACTGTCGCACAAACAACACCCATTCAACTTTCACTGTCTCTCTTTAACTACGTCATCCCCCGCTAAGGGTCATGGGAGATGTAGTAAACACCACAAAAGGCTAGAATGCCGTGAATTGTGTCCCAGTAAGTAGCCACTACACGCAAATCATTAATCATACATCCAAAATAGCATACGTTTATTATTATACACGATGATGATACAGCTCCCAGGGGAGCTTTAGAGACCCCCAGGGGAGCTGATGTCTGATCTAGGGGAGCTATAGCTCCCCGGGCTCCCCTCTTGGATCGCACCCTGATGAACCCCCCCCCCTGTACTCTACCACACTTGCTTCCTCCCCAATCTCCCCTCCAGAAAAGGCTTTGGCCTCTCCCAGTTCTGGTTGGGCAGCCAGAGATCCTACAACAAGGAACCAAGTGGGAGCACAGACAAAATGGTATTTACAAACAATTTATATACTACACATAACAAGTTATGATTTAACAGAAGGTTGTCTTCTGTGCCATGGGTTCTACCAGTACAAAATAAACAATGCCAAAAAAACTAAGCTAAAGCTAAAGCTAAATGTTTGGTAGCATGACCACATGTGGGGACCAGGGCTAAACCAACTAAGACTGTCAGGCAACCATTATAGGGCATGGGGTAGCCCCATGACAGGTTAAAAGCAGAAAAAGCAGACATGGGAGCAGATAACAGACATCCTAACTAAATTAAACAGATTAACCTGTTAAGCTGTAGGGTCCCCCCTTTTTTATCATAAATCGATCAATACAGACCGTATTAGATCCCCACGTGGGGTATCATTGGAAAGCCACACTCATTGGCTACAACCCTGTCCAAAATGTTTCGAGATCGCCAAATGATTGACGGTCATCAGGAAGGGCACAACTCTATCAGCTGAGTAACAATGTTCATCAAAGTGTTGAGTGCTACAGGTTAGTTTATTAGGACAAGTGCATGACAGTAAGGTTAGTTATGGTTAGATTTTTTAATTAGATTTTTTTTTTTTTATTCTTTTTAGATAATGGTTGAAGACGTGCGTCTTTAATCGGCGGCGAAAGATTGGACGGGATTCGGCTGTCCTAACTGGGGTGGGTAGTTCATTCCACCATTTTGGGGCAAGGACTGAGAAAAGGCAGCTTCTCCTTGATGACCCTCCGGGAGCTCGGATAGGAGTAGTGGGTCTGAGACGGCCAGAAGATGCAGAGCGTAGGGGTCTTGAGGGTGTGTAGTTAGAGACCATTGACCGGAGGTAGGCGGGAGCGGTTCCCTTTGCCGCACGGTATGCCAGGTCGAGGGCCTTGAAGCGGATTCGTGCGGCAATGGGGAGCCAGTGCAGGTCCCTAAGAAGTGGGGTGACATGGGCCGACTTCGGTAGGTTTGAGATCAGGCGGGCCGCTGCGTTCTGAATGAGTTGAAGAGGCTTGGTGGCAGTGGCCGGGAGGCCAGCAAGCAGTGCGTTGCAGTAGTCGAGGCGGGAGATGACTGTTGATTGGACGACAGTGTCTCACCTTCCTGCGCTGCTGGGGCTGAGAGGCAAGTTACAGGGGCTGAGAGGCAGGTTACAGGGGCTGAGAGGCAGGTTACAGGAGCTGAGAGGCAGGTTACAGGGGCTGAGAGGCAGGTTACAGGGGCTGAGAGGCAGGTTACAGGGGCTGAGAGGCAGGTTACAGGGGCTGAGAGGCAGGTTACAGGGGCTGAGAGGCAGGTTACAGGGGCTGAGAGGCAGGTTACAGGGGCTGAGAGGCAGGTTACAGGGGCTGAGAGGCAGGTTACAGGGGCTGAGAGGCAGGTTACAGGAGCTGAGAGGCAGGTTACAGGGGCTGAGAGGCAGGTTACAGGGGCTGAGAGGCAGGTTACAGGGGCTGAGAGGCAGGTTACAGGGGGCTGAGAGGCAGGTTACAGGGGCTGAGAGGCAGGTTACAGGGGCTGAGAGGCAGGTTACAGGGGCTGAGAGGCAGGTTACAGGGGGCTGAGAGGCAGGTTACAGGAGCTGAGAGGCAGGTTACAGGAGCTGAAATCCTTGACTGCAGGGACTTTAACCTCCTGGGCCGCTGGGGCTGAGAAGCAGAGGCAGAAAGAGGTTTGAAATGACCAATACAAATAATACTAACAAACTCAAACACGTCTTTTCCTTTGACCAGTCATTCCCTAAACTGAAATAAAACCAAAGACTTAAAATACTCCTGAGCCAATAGAACACACCTGGGACACCCCCTCTCTGACGAGACGAGTACCCCCATTACCCTTGGCTGAAGCCGACTCACTGACGAGGCGCTCCAGGTGTGGCCAACGGCTCGTTAACTCACTTGAGAGCCACTTGTCTCCCCGACTAGCTGACTGCCAGCTGACGAGACAAGTGACTCTACTGGCTCTTCCACAGTCAGGAACTATTTGTACATACGATGACAGACTAACGCTACAACTTACAAATTGTGTTTAACAAGACAGCAGGAGGGATACAACTTCCGGCGGCTAAGGGTAAGTGGTATTGTTCATCAAATAGTGTTGAACTTTAGTGTTACACTCTGAGTGCATAGTAGTATAGACATATTAGTGTAACCGATCGTACGTTACTCCTCTGCATTGTGTTAAATGTCGATGCCCAGTGGGAGTTTCAAACCCCGGTCCGCCGCGCCGTGGGTGACAGCATAGACTGCTATACCAAGAGGTGAATTCACTTCTTGGTAACGTGTCTATGTGTCTTTTAAGGGGTAGTGAGTTTAACTCGCAGTACCGCTTACTGCCACAGTCACTTCACAACACACGTCCATCGTGACTGTGGATATTACTCACAGACCTCTGTTACACTCACCTTCCTAAACTCATGCCACCTCAGGACATCCGGGTCATACCGGGTGTGACCGATCGTATGTTACTCCTCTGTGGATATTACTCACGGACCTCCGTTGCATTAGCATAGTAGGTAGTAGTATAGACATATGTGACCGAGTCCAGGGTTTGTGACTACATGTCTCCATTTTCATTTTCCAGATTTTTCCAGATTGTAAAAGTACAGAATGTAAGCTTTTAAATGATGTGTCATACTTTGAAATATGAGAATGTTTTGAATATCATATATTCATTTAAATCTTGTAACTCAGTCTGTTGTCTAAAACACTCAAGGGGAGAAAACGCCTCTCAAAGATGTTCACACTTCAGCTAGTTTGGGGGGGGGGGGGGGGGGGGCGTGGACAACTACCCTCACCTGAATGCGTCCATCGTTAACGTTAATGACTCTCTCTGTGTGAATGCCTTTACCTGGCTCAGTGAATCTGAATCCCAACACGCAGCTCTATTCAGATGCAATAATAAACCCAGCCCCCACCTCTCCTCTGTGGAGAGCACAAACTGTGTTTCAAAATGGCCTTTTTTAAACACAGAATTCTTACAATTAGAGTTATTATATCTGTTCGCTGTTGTACTAAATATGTTCTTCAACTCTCGGACTGTAGTTAAAAAAATAAAAAATTAAAAATCTGTCATTTCACCCTGGCGACTTGTAGGCTACATCACCAGACTGGGTCACATATTAGCATGGTAGTAGTATAGACATATTAGCATAGTAGGTAGTAGTAGACATATTAGCATGGTAGTAGTATAGACATATTAGCATAGTAGGTAGTAGTATAGA
>NC_140166.1:16669878-16682378 GCF_963971535.1 Notolepis coatsorum | reverse complement strand
GCAGTTAGGGTTGGGTACCGAACTCTGTACTTTTAAGGATACCGATCAAATTTCGTCGTGAATCGGTGCCACATTTCGGTACCTTAACACTTTGAGTGCTGCGCTGTTTGGTTAATTTACCTTTAGAATGCCAGCCTTTCTTTCGTCACCAGCCCCGGAGCTGTGAGCTGGATTCGCCTGTTCGAATCCAGCTCACAGCTCCGGGGTTGTCACCAGCTTGGCTGGCCGTCTGCACTAATACAATTGGCTGTATTAGAGGGTGGGAGAAGCTGGCGGGGTGGGTCCGGGTCGTTGTAAACAGCGACTCCTACAGTTCGGTCGGGGCGCCTGCTAAGCGCGGATTGGACTTGAGGGGGATAGTGTGGTCCTCCCACACGCTACGCCCTCTCAGGGAGGATCCGCGCTGCCAGGTGAAAAGAAGCGGTGATTGGCTGGACGTGTGTCGGAGGAAGCACGTGGTAGCCTCCACTCTCCCAGATGATCTGACTGTGGGGGGTAAGTGCGCAGCGACCAGGAAGGGACTGGGAATTGGCATACGACTAACATTGGGATGGGAGAAAATCGGAGGAAAAATGGAGGGGGAAAAAGACAAAAAAAAAAAAAAAAAAGAATGCCAGCCTTTCTAGTCGTTTCCGTGGTCGTTGCACTATGTTTGCGAAGCTGTGTTTGTGTTCTGTATTATAGCTGTAGAGACATGGTGTGGCCCATTTCGACAAACATTACTTGTAGTCCAGCATGGGAATAATAGTTTGTTTCCACACGCTGTAGTTTGTAGTTTATTACACGCTAAACATCTCGCATTTCCAAGATAATAGTATTTTTTAATAGATCGCAAGATAAAACATGTTATGTGCAATAAGCCCAAACCATTCTGGCTGATCCCCTGAAACCCCAAATACTCCCATATCAAAGGTATATGACTTCTATATATGTATCATCACAAAATCATCAAGGGGGGGGGGGGTTAACTCAAAACTATGATCGCGTTTGCCAAGCATGTTTTTCGTCCGTTGAAACACAGAACTGTGATCGTTAGAAAATCACGTTTCAGATTAGGTAAAATAGACATAGAATGTACCTTACTTTAGCCAGAAGGTATTCCAAAAGAATAATTCCAAGTGCTCGCATCGCCATCGCGATTACCAGTGTATGGTAAAATACGCTTATGCAACGGAATCCCGAAGCGAGGACTGTGAATTCCTGTCCCAGGAGAAGGAGGGGCCACTCGCGAGGAGAACCTGAGTGAAGCTGACTATCAGCCCAGAGCCCCATGCAGTTCAGACACGGGACGATACTGCCACCTGGTGATAGTCGATCAGAATGCAGTTCCAATGTGTCGGGACGTGCCTAAATGATGCAGATCACTCTGGGCAACTGTGTAGAGTGGGGATCAAAGTAAAAAGATCAAACAATCCAAAAACTTCTTTTTTTCGTTTATGGCACTCAACGATCGGCGCCCCGGAAACGTAAAAAGACATTTATGGCACAGAATGTGTTAAGACCCGGCCAGTTCAAAAATAATCAGAATTTCAATGATGCACAATTATCATTTCATAATAGACACAGAGCAGCGTGGACCTTCAGTTGGTGTGTATGCTTTCTATGGCACACCGGTAAAAGTTCACCAGTCTCCTCAGGAAGAAGAGGTGCTGGTGGGCCTTCTTGACCAGTGGCGAGGTGTTGAGGGTTCAAAAGAAGTCCGTGGAGATGTGGACACCCAGGAATTTGAAACTGGAGACACCAGGGGCGTGTGTGCTAGCTCTGATCTTCCTGGAGTCCAAATGAGTTTTACACATTGCTGATTAAGCCTGATCACCACAAGGGAACTCTCTCTGTATTTCTCAGTATACCAGAGTGAAATGGCGGAAAACCCAAGAAGCGTCCAAGAAAGGTTTCTGGAGTGGATGCACCGGAAAGAAGGAATAAAGTAAAATGTTTTTTTTTTTTTTTTTTTTTTTTTATCGACGGAAGTGTGTGTAATTACTCTCACTGCCAGTAGATGAAGACAAAAGTTCCACACTGTAGCTTTAAGTTTAGCTGGGAAAGACCATTCATCACTCCATACAACTACAGTAGGTTCAATCCAAAAGTCTGTTTGAAAGTTTTGTATTATGAAATAAGACATTTGTGACATTTAGGGTATGTCTGGTCACGGTACTATTCTCCCTGATGTGGTTTGCAGTTTATTCAAATTAAAATAAACTGTTCTTCTTCAATTCTTTCCCTCAACTTGCTGTTTTTGCCAAGTCTCACAATTTTACCAGAATAAATCACATAAAACCTGGCTAATTGCATCACAATCTTTGAGAAAATATCCTGCAAAATCAAGCATTTTTTATCGCAACAATCACAAAATTATTCTAAATCCTGAAGGGTCTTAATGATATAGAGCCTTCAGTTTATTCTAAAACCAACAGTTAAAAGTCTATATGGCAAACTCACTCACTCACTCACTCACTCACTCACTCACTCACTCACTCACTCACTCACTCACTCACTCACTCACTCACTCACTCACTCACTCACTCACTCACTCACTCACTCACTCACTCACTCACTCACTCACTCACTCACTCACTCACTCACTCACTCACTCAGTGAGTTACTTTTTACATGCTTATTACATATAGTTTTCATCTATACTTCCCTGTCAAGGCTAACCGCAGTAACTCGAAAAAAGTCAAAATTTTGTTATGAGTGAAATTTACCTTGTCAATACATTATTTCTCTTGTGACCAAGTTTCAGATGTTAATGTCGCTCAGTTTTGGAGATATGGGGTTTTAAAAACTGCAGTAACTACAAAATCACACTCAAAACCCAGGCAGACCGCAGTAACTTCCAAACAGTGAAAAATGGCTTTAAAGTGTTTTGACGTGCAGTAACTTCAAATACAATGTTGTTTTCCCTCCAGCTTTCATAACTTAACCTAGCCATTTTGAAAATGAAATTTAACACCTGAATATATTGGAATGATGATGATCCAAATAAAATGGCTAGGTTAAGTTATGAAATCTGGAGGGAAAACAACATTGTATTTGAAGTTACTGCACTTTTCCTGTACATTATCTGTATAATTATTTAAGGAAATCGTGCAGCAGAGTGCAGTATCTGCTTTTTTGGGGTTAATTAAAATAATTACGTCATATTTTTGTATGCCTAAAGATTACTTCATTAATATATGTTAAATCTGGGTACTATCATCTATCTACCTATAACACATTTTGGATGGCAATTGGCAAGTCAAAAAACTTTAAAGCCATTTTTCTCAGTTTCACTGTTTGGAAGTTACTGCGGTCTGCCTTGACAGGGCAGTATAGTATGGTTGTTTTACTTTTTTATTTTGTATATAATATATATAGGCTAAATATTTATCTTTTTATGTTACAGCATGCTATGGCCAGGGATACAGTACTATATGTGCAGTAGTGTATTACTAGTACCTGTTCTCATTCCTGAACATACATATTATTGATGCCACAGTGGACTGGTTCTGCTGGGGCTGCACTTGTCGACCTGCTTCAGCCACTTAGACCATGATTCGCTACATATACTTAGACCATGATTCACTACATATGACCATGATTCACTACATACTTAGACCATGATTAAATACTTAGACCATGATTCACTACATATGACCATGATTCACTACATACTTAGACCATGATTAAATACGTAGACCATGATTCACTACATACTTAGACCATGATTCACTACATATGACCATGATACTTAGACCATGATTCACTACATACTTAGACCATGATTCACTACATATGACCATGATACTTAGACCATGATTCCCTACATACTTAGATCATGATTCACTACATACTTAGACCATGATTCACTACATGGTAAATGATAGTGGTATTATCTCATTTGGGACATCGATACGCCTATTCCTTTCCCTGTCTCTCCTTCTGTCTCTTCTCCTGTCTCCTCCTGTCTCACCTCCTGTCTCTCTTCCTGTCTCTTCCTGTCTCTCCTTCTGTCTCTTCTCCTGTCTCTCTCCCTGTCTCACCTCCTGTCTCTCTTCCTGTCTCTTCCTGTCTCTTCTCCTGCCTCTTCTCCTGTCTCCTCCTGTCTCACCTCCTGTCTCTCTCCCTGTCTCTCTTCCTGTCTCTTCTCCTGTCTCTTCCTGTCTCTTCTCCTGCCTCTTCTCCTGTCTCCTCCTGTCTCACCTCCTGTCTCTCTCCCTGTCTCTCTTCCTGTCTCTTCTCCTGCCTCTTACTGTCTCTTCTCCTGCCTCTTCTCCTGTATCTCCTCCTGTCTCTCCTCCTGTCTCTCCTCCTGTATCTTCTCCTGTCTCTTCCTGTCTCTTCTCCTGTCTCTTCCTGTCTCTTCTTCTGTCTCTCTTCCTGTCTCTTCTCTTGTCTCTTCTCCTGTCTCTTCCTGTCTCTTCTCCTGTTTCTTATTCTGTCTCTTTTCCTGTCTCTTCCTGTCTCTCCTTCTGTCTCTCCTCCTGTCTCTTCTTCTGTCTCTCTTCCTGTATCTTCTCCTGTCTCTTCCTGTCTCTTCTCCTGTTTCTTCTTCTGTCTCTTCTTCTGTCTCTTCCTGTCTCTTCTCCTGTCTCTTCCTGTCTCTTCTCCTGTTTCTTCTTCTGTCTCTTCTTCTGTCTCTTCCTGTCTCTTCTCCTGTCTCTCTCCCTGTCTCACCTCCTGTCTCTCTTCCTCTCTCTTCCTGTCTCTTCTCCTGCCTCTTCTCCTGTCTCCTCCTGTCTCACCTCCTGTCTCTCTCCCTGTCTCTCTTCCTGTCTCTTCTCCTGTCTCTTCCTGTCTCTTCTCCTGCCTCTTCTCCTGTCTCCTCCTGTCTCACCTCCTGTCTCTCTCCCTGTCTCTCTTCCTGTCTCTTCTCCTGCCTCTTACTGTCTCTTCTCCTGCCTCTTCTCCTGTATCTCCTCCTGTCTCTCCTCCTGTCTCTCCTCCTGTATCTTCTCCTGTCTCTTCCTGTCTCTTCTCCTGTCTCTTCCTGTCTCTTCTTCTGTCTCTCTTCCTGTCTCTTCTCTTGTCTCTTCTCCTGTCTCTTCCTGTCTCTTCTCCTGTTTCTTATTCTGTCTCTTTTCCTGTCTCTTCCTGTCTCTCCTTCTGTCTCTCCTCCTGTCTCTTCTCCTGTCTCTTCCTGTCTCTTCTCCTGATTCTTCTTCTGTCTCTTCTTCTGTCTCTTCCTGTCTCTTCTCCTGTCTCTTCCTGTCTCTTCTCCTGTTTCTTCTTCTGTCTCTTCCTGTCTCTTCTCCTGTCTCTTCTCCTGTTTCTTCTTCTGTCTCTTCTCCTGTCTCTTCCTGTCTCTTCCTGTCTCTCTTCCTGTCTCTTCCTGTCTCTTCCTGTCTCTCTTCCTGTCTCTTCCTGTCTCTTCCTGTCTCTTCCTGTCTCTTCTCCTGTTTCTTCTCCTGTCTCTTCTCCTGCCTCTTCTCCTGTCTCTTCTCCTGTCTCTTCTCCTGTCTCTTCTCCTGTCTCTTCTCCTGTCTCTTCTCCTGTCTCTTCTTCTGTCTCTTCTCCTGTCTCTTCTTCTGTCTCTTCTTCTGTCTCTTCTCCTGTCTCTTCTTCTGTCTCTTCTCCCGCCTCTTCCTGTCTCTTCTCCTGCCTCTCCTCCTGTCTCTTCTCCTGTTTCTTCTTCTGTCTCTTCTTCTGTCTCTTCTCCTGTCTCTTCCCCTGTCTCTTCTTCTGTCTCTCCTCCCGCCTCTTCCTGTCTCTTCTCCTGTTTCTTCTTCTGTCTCTTCTCCTGTTTCTTCTTCTGTCTCTTCTCCTGTCTCTTCCCTGTCTCTCTTCCTGTCTCTTCTTCTGTCTCTTCTTCTGTCTCTTCTCCCGCCTCTTCCTGTCTCTTCTCCTGCCTCTCCTCCTGTCTCTTCTCCTGTTTCTTCTTCTGTTTCTTCTTCTGTCTCTTCTCCTGTCTCTTCCCTGTCTCTCTTCCTGTCTCTTCTTCTGTCTCTTCTTCTGTCTCTTCTCCTGTCTCTTCTTCTGTCTCTTCTCCCGCCTCTTCCTGTCTCTTCTCCTGCCTCTCCTCCTGTCTCTTCTCCTGTTTCTTCTTCTGTCTCTTCTTCTGTCTCTTCTCCTGTCTCTTCCCCTGTCTCTTCTTCTGTCTCTCCTCCCGCCTCTTCCTGTCTCTTCTCCTGTTTCTTCTTCTGTCTCTTCTCCTGTTTCTTCTTCTGTCTCTTCTCCTGTCTCTTCCCTGTCTCTCTTCCTGTCTCTTCCCCTGTCGCTCCTCCTGTCTCTTTCCTGTCTCTTCCCTGTCTCTTCCTGTCTCTTCCTGTCTCTTCTCCTGTCTCTTTCCTGTCTCTTTCCTGTCTCTTCCTGTCTCTTCCCTGTCTCTTCACCTGTCTCTTCCTGTCTCTTTCCTGTCTCTTCCCCTGTCTCTTCCCCTGTCTCTTCCTGTCTCTTCCCCTGTCTCTCCTCTTGTCTCTTCCCCTGTCTCTCTTTCCTGTCTCTTCCTGTCTCTTCCTGTCTCTTCCTGTCTCTTTCCTGTCTCTTCCTGTCTCTTCCTGTCTCTTCCTGTCTCTTCCTGTCTCTCTTCCTGTCTCTTCCTGTCTCTTCCTGTCTCTTCCTGTCTCTCTTCCTGTCTCTTTCCTGTCTCTTTCCTGTCTCTTCCTGTCTCTTCCCCTGTCTCTTCCTGTCTCTTCCTGTCTCTTTCCTGTCTCTTCCTGTCTCTCTTCCTGTCTCTTTCCTGTCTCTTTCCTGTCTCTCTTCCTGTCTCTCTTCCTGTCTCTTTCCTGTCTCTTTCCTCTCTCTTCCTGTCTCTCTTCCTGTCTCTTTCCTGTCTCTTTCCTGTCTCTTCCCCTGTCTCTTCCTGTCTCTTCCTGTCTCTTTCCTGTCTCTTTCCTGTCTCTTCCTGTCTCTTTCCTGTCTCTTTCCTGTCTCTTTCCTGTCTCTTTCCTGTCTCTTCCTGTCTCTTTCCTGTCTCTTCCTGTCTCTTCCTGTCTCTCTTCCTGTCTCTTTCCTGTCTCTTCCTGTCTCTTTCCTGTCTCTTCCTGTCTCTTTCCTGTCTCTTCCTGTCTCTTCCCCTGTCTCTTCCTGTCTCTTTCCTGTCTCTTTCCTGTCTCTTCCTGTCTCTTTCCTGTCTCTTCCTGTCTCTTCCTGTCTCTTCCTGTCTCTTCCTGTCTCTTTCCTGTCTCTCTTCCTGTCTCTTTCCTGTCTCTTCCTGTCTCTTCCTGTCTCTTTCCTGTCTCTCTTCCTGTCTCTTCCTGTCTCTTTCCTGTCTCTTCCTGTCTCTTCCTGTCTCTTTCCTGTCTCTTCCTGTCTCTTCCTGTCTCTTTCCTGTCTCTTCCTGTCTCTTCCTGTCTCTTCCTGTCTCTTTCCTGTCTCTTTCCTGTCTCTCTTCCTGTCTCTTTCCTGTCTCTTTCCTGTCTCTTTCCTGTCTCTTCCCCTGTCTCTTCCTGTCTCTTTCCTGTCTCTTTCCTGTCTCTTCCCCTGTCTCTTCCTGTCTCTTCCCCTGTCTCTTTCCTGTCTCTTTCCTGTCTCTTCCCCTGTCTCTTCCTGTCTCTTTACTGTCTCTTCCCCTGTCTCTCCTCTTGTCTCTTCCTGTCTCTTCCCCCCTGTCTCTTCCCCTGTCTCTCTTTCCTGTCTCTCTTTCCTGTCTCTTCCTGTCTCTTTCCTGTCTCTTCCTGTCTCTCTTCCTGTCTCTTCCTGTCTCTTTCCTGTCTCTTCCTGTCTCTCTTCCTGTCTCTCCCTGTCTCTTTCCTGTCTCTTCCTGTCTCTTCCTGTCTCTCTTCCTGTCTCTTCCTGTCTCTCTTCCTGTCTCTCCCTGTCTCTTTCCTGTCTCTTCCTGTCTCTTCCTGTCTCTCTTCCTGTCTCTCCCTGTCTCTTTCCTGTCTCTTCCTGTCTCTTCCTGCCTCTCTTCCTGTCTCTTCCTGTCTCTCTTCCTGTCTCTCCCTGTCTCTTTCCTGTCTCTTCCTGTCTCTTCCTGTCTCTCTTCCTGTCTCTTCCCTGTCTCTTCCCTGTCTCTTTCCTGTCTCTTCCTGTCTCTCTTCCTGTCTCTTCCTGTCTCTTTCCTGTCTCTTCCTGTCTCTCTTCCTGTCTCTCCCTGTCTCTTTCCTGTCTCTTCCTGTCTCTTCCTGTCTCTCTTCCTGTCTCTTCCTGTCTCTCTTCCTGTCTCTCCCTGTCTCTTTCCTGTCTCTTCCTGTCTCTTCCTGTCTCTCTTCCTGTCTCTCCCTGTCTCTTTCCTGTCTCTTCCTGTCTCTTCCTGCCTCTCTTCCTGTCTCTTCCTGTCTCTCTTCCTGTCTCTCCCTGTCTCTTTCCTGTCTCTTCCTGTCTCTTCCTGTCTCTCTTCCTGTCTCTTTCCTGTCTCTTCCCTGTCTCTTCCCCTGTCTCTTCCTGTCTCTTTCCTGTCTCTTCCTGTCTCTTCCCCTGTCTCTTCCTGTCTCTTCCTGTCTCTTCCTGTCTCTTCCTGTCTCTTTCCTGTCTCTTTCCTGTCTCTTCCTGTCTCTTCCTGTCTCTTCCCCTGTCTCTTCCTGTCTCTCTTCCTGTCTCTTCCTGTCTCTTTCCTGTCTCTTCCCCTGTCTCTTCCCCTGTCTCTTTCCTGTCTCTTCCTGTCTCTTCCCCTGTCTCTTCCTGTCTCTTTCCTGTCTCTTCCTGTCTCTTCCTGTCTCTTCCTGTCTCTTCCTGTCTCTTCCTGTCTCTTCCCCTGCCTACCCATCCTCTGTGTGCCCCTCTCCCTCCTGCCTACCACCATGCACTCTGACACCTCTTGCACCCCCCCGATTGACACCTGCTTCTGGCTCCACTTTTACGAAACAGTGCATTTTTATTTGAAAACTATTCATAAATAGGCCGACAAATATCAACGTTCTGGAATATTCTAGTAAAAGACGATTATCACAGAATGGCCCAGAATGGGCTGTTTTTTACCTCAAAACGGGTGCTTTTCTAAAAGCTCTCAAACGGAAATGAAGCGATAAAAAACCAATCTGCCTTGACAGCACTGACTGGAAAATGATTCTTTGATAAGCGACGGACAGATTAGACACATAGCCATAATTTAAAACATAGATTAGGCGATATTAACGTTAACATTAGAGCCGATGGTGGCATTCATGCACTAAGTCGTGCGCCCCCTGGTGGCACTGACAGTGTTAAATGGGATCAATTCTCGGTCCTCGCTCCACAATGGTGGAATGAACTTCATTGAGGGGGCTTTCTCATTAGGAACGGGTGCACAGTGCACGAAACAGCATAAGTGTGTCATTGCCTATCATGCTGGCTTTTTATTTTGTACAAACACAATGCTCATTGTATATAGTATTTTGCGTGCAATGATTTACCCAGTGAACTGTGTCAATGTGAATGGGAAATGCACATAGCCAATTGAGAAAATAAATCTGTTTTGACTGGGATGTCAAAATGGAATGAGAATTGCATCTATGAGAAACTGGGTTTAATATTTTACATTCTGTGTGAGAAGTGAAATAGTGGATTGGCCAATTGCTTTAATGGTGTGGGGTTTTGAGGCACTGTTAAGAGAACAGCCTAACAGTAAATACAATTCTGTGAAATAATGTGACATTCAGTTGCTCTCTCTCTCTCTCTCTCTCTCTCTCTCTCTCTCTCTCTCTCTCTCTCTCTCTCTCTCACACTCACACTCACACTCACACACACACACACACACACACACACACACACACACACACACACACACACACACACACACACACACACACACACACACACACACACACACATACACACTTTTACACACACTAGTGAGCAAGCTAATGGCGGGTCCTGTTGGGCTGAGCTCAGTCCTGCATGGTAATAATAATAATAATAATAATAATGCAGGACCTCTTTAGGGGGTCTTTATTCGGCATGCAACGAACTGGACATGCAATTGGAGCGGCACACACACACACACACACACACACACACACACACACACACACACACACACACACACACACACACACACACACACACACACACACACACACACACACACACACACACACACACACACACACACACACACACACACACACACACACACACACACACACACGCATTGTCTTTTTCTCAGTCGCTGATGCGATTGAGTCTCTGCGCCTAACCCATCGCATCGTCCTTCCCCCCATGGGCAGCCGGGAGCAGATAGGGTGTCAACGTGAGCCGCGCCCCGGGGACCAATCCAAGTGCTCCTGTCCGTCTTCGTCAAGGATGCCACAGCGTTAGCAAACTGTTGTTGTGCATGTTTTTCCATTGGGTTTATCTTATCGGGGGGAAACCCTTGCGAGCACGGGGACAACATGCAAACTACACACAGAAAGGCCTGGGAGATATCCCACCTGGGTACCTGGCATCATGGAAACCTGGTCCCCAAGTGGGAATTGAACCCTGGACCTTCTTGCTGTGAGGCGACAGTGTTAACCACTACACCACCGTGCCGTAGTGTCTGCCTCAGAAGATAATCAACTAGACTATGACTTTACACAATGCACTAGCCTGCATACACTACTGGTAGAGAGAGAGAATAGATGTGTGTGTCTGAGTGAGAGGAGAGAGAGGACAGAGAAACAGAGAGAGAGAGAGAGGACAGAGAGAAACAGAGGCAGAGAGAGAGGACAGAGAGCGAGAAAGACAGAGCAACAGAATGAAAGGCAATAGAATGAAAGACAACATTATGACAGAAGTCACTGTACAATCCGATTAAGTCCCATTCAAAGGTGTTGAGAGGGACAATGGTTTCCACTTTGTTATCAAGAAAGACTACATTTCATGAATGACAACTAAAGGGTCACAGGCTTCAGGCACAAATAGACTATTCAATATGATGACTTAATTTAAGTTCATATTAATTTGTACTTTCTTTTAGTCCCCTAAAATTGGGGAGTTACAGACAGTATATATAAAAGGACTAGTTCAAGTTCAAGTAATTTATTTGTCAAATACACAACAATACAGGGCATTGCAGGTAATGACATTCTTGTGTTTCGAGCTCAGACTCAACAGTGCACAATTAAGAAACATCAATGAATACAAGAATGGGCAGGGCACTACAAGGTAATCTGATATGGATGTTAACACTCTCAAATTAAAGTCTGCACTTCATCGTCATAGCCATTGTTTAAAATCCAATGTGTTGATGGCGGGGTTATCACAGTTGTGGTTGGAACCCAATGTGCAGGCAAGGAGACATGGTAAGCAGAACTGAGCAAAAACCCAATATGGGTATATTTAAAAGAGTGGTCTAAGTCCAGGCATGGGTCAATACACAGAGGAGGTTCTCGTAATGTCCAGGATATATACAGGGGCATGGAAGTCAAACAGACGGGTGAGAGCAGGAGCAGTTGTCGTCAGCCGGGCGTAGGTCTGAGCAGTACTTTGTGAGCAAGGCCAGTGTCTCCATGTCTTAGCCAGCAAGTCAGTGTCTCCAGGTCTTAACCAGCAGGCCAGTGTCTCCAGGTCTTCACCTGCAGGTCAGTGTCTCCAGGTCTTAACCAGCAGGCCAGTGTCTCCAGGTCTTCACCTGCAGGTCAGTGTCTCCAGGTCTTAACCAGCAGGCCAGTGTCTCCAGGTCTTCACCTGCAGGTCAGTGTCTCCAGGTCTTAACCAGCAGGCCAGTGTCTCCAGGTCTTCACCTGCAGGTCAGTGTCTCCAGGTCTTAACCAGCAGGCCAGTGTCTCCAGGTCTTCACCTGCAGGTCAGTGTCTCCAGGTCTTAACCAGCAGGTCAGTGTCTCCAGGTCTTCACCTGCAGGTCAGTGTCTCCAGGTCTTAACCAGCAGGCCAGTGTCTCCAGGTCTTCACCTGCAGGCCAGTGTCTCCAGGTCTTCACCTGCAGGTCAGTGTCTCCAGGTCTTAACCAGCAGGTCAGTGTCTCCAGGTCTTAACCAGCAGGCCAGTGTCTCCAGGTCTTCACCTGCAGGCCAGTGTCTCCAGGTCTTCACCTGCAGGTCAGTGTCTCCAGGTCTTAACCAGCAGGCCAGTGTCTCCAGGTCTTCACCTGCAGGTCAGTGTCTCCAGGTCTTAACCAGCAGGTCAGTGTCTCCAGGTCTTCACCTGCAGGTCAGTGTCTCCAGGTCTTAACCAGCAGGTCAGTGTCTCCAGGTCTTCACCTGCAGGTCAGTGTCTCCAGGTCTTAACCAGCAGGCCAGTGTCTCCAGGTCTTCACCTGCAGGCCAGTGTCTCCAGGTCTTCACCTGCAGGTCAGTGTCTCCAGGTCTTAACCAGCAGGTCAGTGTCTCCAGGTCTTAACCAGCAGGCCAGTGTCTCCAGGTCTTCACCTGCAGGCCAGTGTCTCCAGGTCTTCACCTGCAGGTCAGTGTCTCCAGGTCTTAACCAGCAGGCCAGTGTCTCCAGGTCTTCACCTGCAGGTCAGTGTCTCCAGGTCTTAACCAGCAGGTCAGTGTCTCCAGGTCTTCACCTGCAGGTCAGTGTCTCCAGGTCTTAACCAGCAGGCCAGTGTCTCCAGGTCTTCACCTGCAGGCCAGTGTCTCCAGGTCTTCACCTGCAGGTCAGTGTCTCCAGGTCTTAACCAGCAGGTCAGTGTCTCCAGGTCTTAACCAGCAGGCCAGT
>NC_140166.1:16544878-16664878 GCF_963971535.1 Notolepis coatsorum | reverse complement strand
TGATCTCGAACCAGGTATAGGGGTCCGCGTGGATGTGTGTCTGTGTGTGTGTGTGTGCGCGTGCGTGTGTTCCGTACATGCGCCTTCGTGCACGCGCGCCATGGGGATTATGATACAATGGACCCCATCGGCAAAAATATCTAAAAGCCTAATTCTTAAACTAGAGCGAAGCATGTTGGTATCACGTGAAACTATAGACACCATGAGGAATCCATGCCAGGCATGTCGTGCTAGCCTTTGCGGAGGGGGCTAAATATTGCTCCAAAATGTAGCTAATTTGGACAGGGGGGAATTGGCTAAATCATTTTCAAAGGGGTCTCCTCACATCTCACCTCAAGATATCTGATCAATGGAACCACATAGTCTCACATGCTTTGCTCCATGCAGTTTTATGGCAGATATGTGATATTTTCCATTTTTATAAATATATTATATATTTGCACATTTCTACATATTGTGATCCCTAAACAGTCGTGTTTAAATTGAGTATTGAGAGCTGAGACTTTGAATGTGGTACATTTTTACTTGACCTCACTGGATAAAATTACCTATTGTGACCACTAGGATTATCATAGCCTCATGGAACCTTACAACCAGAAACTAGAGACCTAGACCAGTCAGAGGGTCTATGGCACGTCTAGGTGCATTGACGATAAGTGGGACCATTTTCAGAAAGAAAAACAGCTCATCATCCAATCCATGACCCTAACTGAAAACAAATGATTCATTACTCCAGAATCGTCCAGATGTCAAACATCAGTGGTCAAAATGGTTTGATATTGCACCAAAGCTGAGTAACTAATAGTATTCATTCAGAAATTGCTGGAGCAACTTATTAGACCTCTGTCATTATAGGTGCATTATAATGTCCCTAGCCCCTCTACACTCAAAATGTTCTTCATTTGAACAGGTGGTATTTAAGCGCAGTTTCTGACTTAGGAGCCCCTTGAGCCCCTGGGCCTAGCACCGGTAGGCCCATTCTGTAATCCATCTCTGACACACAAATACAAATATTCAAACCCAGTAGGCCTGATTTAATGTCTATGTGAAACATGGCAGGATGCTGAAATGCTTTGGCTGATTCAACCATGTTAGATGTTTCAAAACAATCAGCAACTGTCTGACTGGAGATTAAATATTTTTAGTTTTTTAACCTTTATTTACGACACGAAGCTTGATCAATGCTCTTTTTCAACACTGCCTTGCTTCACAATCACAGAGTTCCACACATTCATATCACAGTCGTCAGCTTGTGACTGCAACATGTTCTTGTTCGCGGACGACTCAGCCCTGCTGGTCTCTGACAAGAACAAGTTACAGGTTGAAAAAACCCTCAGCTCAGAACTCGGCAGAATCTGCACCTGGCTCGCTGATAACAAACTATCATAGGTAAAACAGAGTCCATTCTCTTTGGATCAAATAACAAACTCAGCAAGACTGACGGCCTCTCAGTTACATCCTAGAGGCAAAATCTTGGCATCCAATGTAATAAAAAAAGTCAACCAATGAACTAGATTCTTGTACCGGATCTCCTCTCTGGTAAACAAGAATACCCTGAAGACTCTGGCAGGAGCACTCATTCAAGGGTACTACGACTATGCTTGCACCTCATGGTACCAAAGCACCTCAAAGGCGCTTAAAAAAAAGGTTACAAACATCACAAAACAAACTGGTCAGACTACTGCTTGACCTTACTCATAGAACCCACCTCACCCCTGCCCACTTTGACTACCTAGGATGGCTTAGAGTAGACGACAGAGTACAGCAACTTGCAATGGGCCTGGTCTACAAGATACACTACACAACTAAGGTACGCATGTACATGTCAAAATACTTCCCAAAGGTCAGTGAATACCACAACCATAACACCAGAGGGAGCTCCACAAATGATGTTAAACCCAGATTCGGCTCAAACAAGGGACTAAACACGTTTCGCAATTATGCCACATCAATGTGGAACGCCCTACCCACAGCTGTAAAGGAATGTGAATCACTACCCACTTTCAAAACTAGGGATGCACCGATCCGACTTTTTCAGTCCCGATACCGATACCAATACCTGGGTTTGGGTATCGCCCGATACCGATACCGATCCGATACCCATTGTCCAAATGTTTTTTTCTAAAAAAAAATTATCCATGTTTTGTTTTTAGATTTTTTTTTGTTTTTAAGAATTGTAAAGGATCACAAGTGTGTTTTTGATTTGTTGTAAACAAAGACAGAAAATAAACTTCATTAATTCAATTAATAAACTGTATGCCTCACTGTCACTATGTGAAAGAGACTGGGATCATTCTTTTGTGCAAGGCAACATCAGGCTTGACTTAAAACATTACTTTCCTAACTTTGTGAAACTAAATGTAACAAATTAACACATAGATATAAATGTACTGAATGGTTATTTATTATTTTATTTATTATTAAAAAAAATTAAAAATCCGATATATATATATATTTTTTTACCGATACCCAATCCAGCTATTTTACTGATATCGGCGGCCGATACCGATACCAATATCGGATCGGTGCATCCCTATTCAAAATCACTCTCAAAGAGCACCTACGGGAGACTGCAATTCGAAACTGGCCCCTGTAAATGTACAGTAAATGTCCTAACCCAATAATACACAAGACCCTCTTCTTGGGACCAAGTAAGGTTTTGTCGATAATCCAATGTACAGTTGTACAGTTTCCCCCACCCCACCTACCCAACCCCACCCCGCCTACCCAACCCAATTTTTCCCCCCGATTTTGTTTTACCGATCCCGATCTTCTGAAAATCATGTGATCAGCCCCCGATCCCGATCACGTGATCGGATCGGGACATCCCTAATCGCTATGCAAATGAATATGGCCCTATATGATGCAGCCAGTGGGCAAGGCAGAGTCCTCCTTTAGGATCCAGGTGACATGTGGGGAGCAGCCCCTCTTGAGCCTCTCTGTTGGCCTTTAGATGGTCATTCTGAAATCACTCTCACTTTCATCTGGATATGGACTTCTCACTCTGTCTCTCTGTCTGTCTGTCTGTCTGTCTGTCTGTCTGTCTGTCTGTCTGTCTGTCTGTCTGTCTGTCTGTCTGTCTGTCTGTCTGTCTGTCTGTCTGTCTGTCTGTCTGTCTGTCTGTCTGTCTGTCTGTCTGTCTGTCTGTCTGTCTGTCTGTCTGTCTGTCTGTCTGTCTGTCTGTCTGTCTGTCTGTCTGTCTGACTGACTCTCTGATGCTCTCTCTCTCTCTGATGCTCTCTCTCTCTGATGCTCTCTCTCTCTGATGCTCTCTCTCTCTTTCTCTGATGCTCTCTCTCTCCCTCTCTGTTTGTCCCAGTGGGGTGGTTGCGGTCTCAGTTATGATCCTTGCTGTGTTTACTGTTGTGAAATGCCATGATACCATGTCAGAGAGAGAGAGAGAGAGAGATGAGAGTGGGGGGGGGGACAAACAGAAGAGACATAAATAGTGAGAGAATGGGAGCTGAGTAGAGAGATGGTGAGATGAGAGAGGTGAGTGGAGAGGGGATCTGGGGAGAGAGAAATAGAGGGAGAGAAATAGGAAGAATGAGGGAATGAAAGAGAGTATTGAGAGAGATGAGTAGAGCGAGAAAGGAGAGAGTCAAGGAATGGGGGGTGGGGGTAGAAAGGGAGAAAGTGACTTTGTAAAAAAATACAAATAAATCATAAACAACAGTGCAGTGATTATCATGATGTAATCTGGCATCAGAGAGAGAGGCAGAGAGAGGGAGTGAAAGAGATGGAGATATGGCAGGAGACAGAGGTAGAGGGTGAGAGACAGAGAGAAAGTGAAAAGGATGGAGAAGGAGCGAGAGAGAGAGGTAGGGGTAGGGATGGGCAAGTACTCACCGTTTAAACTGAACTTAGGAAACCTGATTTATATATAACACTGGAAGCTGTGGAACATGAGAGTGTAAGCATGATTATATGAATACTACGCTAACGTTACTGTGAAAAGTTTGTTGCGTTGGAATACAGCTAGCTTAGCATTATCTAAAAGATAAGAATAGTGGTTTGTGTTTGTGCATTTCCAAATTGTGCAAACAACATGTTGCCCTCTTTGCGTAGTGTTCATAGACTAGACACGTTTTTTTCAAGAAATATGTCCTTCCATGAGCGGAGAGATCTGCTGCAGACAGAGTGGAGGTAATGTACTTACTGGTTACTGGCATTTTGTTTTGACTGACAATATGCATTAAATGGTAAATGGCTGCATAGTGCTTTTATCCAAAGTGCTTTACAATTAGTTCCACACATTTTTACCCATTCACTCACACATTCACACACCAACAGCGGAGGCAACCATGCAAGGTGCCAACCTGCTCATCGGGAGCAATTAGGGGTTAAGTGTCTTGCTCAAGGACACTTCAACACATTGCAGAGAGGAGCGGGAATTGAACCGGGAACCTCTGGATTACCAGACGACTGCTCTACCTCCCGAGCCACTGTCTGAGTGAGAGAGAGGTAGGGGGAAAGAGAGAGAAACACACACAGAGAGGTGAGAGAGAGAGACAGAGGTAGGTAGAAAGAGAGCGAGGCAGGGGGAAAGAGAGAGACAGAGAGGTCAGTGGAAAGAGAGAGACACACACACAGACAGGTAGGGGGAAAGAGAGAGAGACACACACATACACACACACACACACAGTTGTCGTGTCAGGCTGTTGGCTGCCTGTTGACGAGGAGGACAGGTGATGCTCGTTAACAGACCGAGAGGAAGGGAAACTGTCACCAGCTGATAAATAGAATAATAAAATAGCCAGAATCTAGGGCCGTGTCTGAAATTCCTCAGTACTGTACCTACACACTCAGGCAGAAGCTAGTAACTCTTCTACCTACACTTTTAGAACCCATACGGTTGAGAAGGTTCACCCAGTAGATCAGAAATCCGCTCATACTGTGCAGTAGTTAAGTAATGTATTATGTCATTGTCCCGCCTCTTGTCATGGAAATAAAAATCACATATCATGTTATTAGTGTCATGTTATTAGCTAAATGACTAAATGTAGTGCCAGCAGTAGAAACATGCAGCATCTAATTTGGTTGGGTGCAGGGCTTTCCCTAAACAATGGTATAGGGGGCGCAGCGCCACTATGACAACGTGCACTGCCAGTGCCATCGTGTGTTTAAAAATAAATAAATAAAGTAGATAAATAAATTTTTGTTGCAGTGAAAGCTTGGGGCCAGTTTAGAAACAGATACATCATTGTCTAATCTGTTGTCATCTGTCATCTGTTCCACTGTGTGTGTATGTGTGTGTGTGTGCGCGCATATGTATTTGTGTTCAATGTTAAACTATTGTGCAGTGTACAATAGTTACACACTGTACCGAGGGAACTGAGATCTCCTCCTGGGTAGGGAACAGTGGAGGCTGGTAGCCCAGAGAAGACTCGAAGGGGGACTGACCTGTGGCAGCGGAGGACAAGGAGTTGTGGGCGTACTCGATCCATGGCAGGAAGGCGCTCCAGCCAGAGGGGTCCCGGGTCGTGACGCAGCGGAGGGCGGACCCCAGGTCCTGCTTGGCCCGCTCCGACTGGCCGTTGGTCTGCGGGTGGTATCTGGAGGAGAGGCTGACCGTGGCCCCCAGGGCCCGATAGAAGGCCTTCCAGACCTGGGAGACGAATTGAGGCCCTCTGTCGGAGACGATGTCCACCGGGATCCCGTGGAGGCGGAAGACGTGGAGCACCATCAGGTCCGCAGACTCTGAAGCAGAGGGAAGTTTGGGGAGAGCAACAAAGTGAACGGCCTTTGAGAATCGATCGACAATGGTGAGAATGACTGTGTTACCGTGTGAGGGAGGCAGGCCGGTGACGAAGTCCAGGGCGACGTGTGACCAGGGCAGGCCAGAAACAGGCAGCGGGCGGAGGAGCCCGGCAGGTGGTCGGTGGGAAGCCTTCCCACGAGCACAGACGGTGCAGGCAAGGACGAAGGCGTGGGTGTCTTCCCTCATGGAGACCCACCAGAAGTGCCGCTTCAGTAGGGACAGGGTACGGTCGATCCCAGGATGACAGGCGAACCGGGAACAAAAAGCCGGTTAGGTGGACCGTTACCTGGATCAGGCTGGATGCGCTGAGCCTCCTGGACGACGGACTGGATCTCCCAGGTGGCGGAAGCCACCAAGCAGGAGGAGGAGAGGATGGTGTCAGGGTGTGAGGAACCCCCTTCGGGGACAAACTGCCGGGAGAGGGCGTCCGGCTTAATGTTCTTGGAGCCTGGCCTGTAGGTCAGGGTGAAATTGAACCGGCCGAAGAACAGTTCCCAGCAGGCCTGGCGGGAGTTCAGGCGCTTGGCCGTCTGGACGTAGGCGAGGTTCTTATGGTCCGTCCAGACCAGGAAGGGGATCTCTGAGCCCTCCAGCCAGTCCCTCCATTCCTCCAGGGCCAGCTTGACTGCCAGGAGCTCCAGGTTTCCAATATCATAGAGAGAAGAAGGCGCAGGGGTGTAGTCTCTGGTCGAGAGCGGAGCGCTGAGAGAGGACCGCCCCGACCCCGGTACTCGAGGCGTCCACCTCCACCACGAACTGGCGGGACGTGTCCGGCTGGACGAGGATGGGCGCGGAGGTGAAGTGCCTACACAGCTCGGAGAAGGCGGAGTCCACTTTAGCGGACAAGATGAAGGGCACGGAGGGCGAAGTGAGTTGGGTAAGGGGTGCAGCGAACCGGCTGTAGTCCCTGATGAAACGCAGATAGAAGTTAGCAAATCCCAGGAAGCGTTGGAGTTGCTTGACGTTGGTGGGTCTGGGCCAGTCTGACACTGCCTTGATCTTCTCGGGGTCCGCCCGGATCTGGCTGCCTTCTATTATGTAGCCGAGGAACCCGATGGAGGAGACATGGAACTCACACTTCTCCGCCTTGACGAACAACTTGTTCTCCAGCAGGCGTTGGAGGACCCGGCGGACATGCTGGACGTGCTCTTCCATAGAGCGGGAAAAAATCAGAATGTCATCCAAATAAACAAAAACAGAGCGGTTAAGGACATCACAGAGAACGTCATTGACAAGGGCCTGGAAGACAGCAGGGGCATTGGTCAGCCCAAAGAGCATTACCTTGTACTCGAAGTGACCGAGCGGGGTCTTAAAGGCTGTCTTCCATTCGTCCCCCTCCCGGACAGGTCCAGCTTCGTAAAAATGGTGGCACCTTGCAGGGGTTCAAAAGCAGAGTTAATTAATGGCAGGGGGTACTTGTTCTTGATCGTGATGTTGTTGAGGCCCCGGTAGTCAATACAGGGGCGAAGGGAGCCTTCCTTTTCGGAGACGAAAAAGAAACCAGCGCCGACAGGAGAGGAGGAGGGGGTAATAATGCCAGAGGCCAGGGACTCATGGATGTATTTCTCCATGGACTCCCTCTCCGGGCGCAAGATATTGAACAGGCGACTAGCGGGGAGCAGGGCTCCCGGGAGCAGGTCAATAGCACAGTCGTACAGGCGATGGGGTGGCAAGGAGAGAGCATGCTGTTTACTAAAAACAGCCTCTAAATCATGATAAATTGGAGGGATAGCAGAAAGGTCAATGGGTTCGTTGGGAACGTGAGAACCAGCGACCTCCAGTGGCGGCCGAGCTGACTGTAGACAGGAGGCGTGGCAGTGGGGGCTCCAGCTCACGACTGAGCCTGTTGGCCAGTTTATTACAGGGTTGTGTAGCTTTAGCCAAGGCATGCCAAGAACAATGGGATTATGGGGGGAATTAGTGACGTGGAAGCGGATAACTTCGTTATGATTCCCTGAGAGTAGGAGGCGAAGAGGCTTGGTGTGGCGGGTTATTCGCGAGAGCAACCTCCCGTTTAGACCGTGAGCATCGCGGGGAATTGGCAAGGTGTCAGTGGCAATGCGGAAGCGGGACACTACCCCAGTAGGGCGGGCCATACTTTTTTTTTTTTGGAAAATCAATCGAGTGGGGTGTCTAAAATACGTGTTTTTTTGTGGGGAATTCAAATATGGGATTATTTTTACAATTGGATAACTCCTACCTACATTGTTTTGGATTTCAAAATGGCCGATTTGACCATTTTTCACCCCTTGGCCATACATGGATGCCAACATGAATCTTAAGGAAATCCTAACATGCAAGGTGTCTAAATGATGTGTTTCTTAATGGGGAATTCAAATATGAGTTCATTTTTGGGATAGGATAACTCTAACCTACATCATTTTGGATTTCAAAATGGCCGATTTTACCATTTTTCACCCCTTGGCCATACATGGATGATAACATGAATCTGAAGGAATTCCTAACATGCAATATGTCTAAATGATGTGTTTCTTAATGGGGAATTCAAATATGAGGTCATTTTTGGGATAGGATAAATATAACCTGCATAATCTTGGATTTCAAAATGGCTGATTTTACCATTTGAACCCATTGGTATTGTATTACAAAATTGCAAAGATAAAAAATATATGGGAAATCATTTATAATGACAAAGCCATCAAATTTATTAACAAGTGAACTGTATATAACTGGATACAACTCCAAAGATCAATAATAATAATACTAACAATAATAAATTGTATTTGTAATGCACACAAACACCTAAGTGCTAAATCTCGATTTCCTGACTTCTTGAACTTTGCCAGGTTCCAATATCAAGTTCAAGTTCAAGTTCAAGTTCAAGTTCTTTAATAGTTGTCATACAGAAGTACAGAATACTTTCATACAAAATGCTTCTTACTGTTACGCTCCAGAGACTGTGCTAGACAAGATAGTATCAAATAACATAATAACATAATATAGCATGAATTTAGAAGAAGAGAATGAGGTCACAGTGTTCGGTATAGACATATGTACAATGTTCTGAGTTACCATATAATATACAATACACAATACTATGCAGTGTACTAATGTACAGTACTATCTAGTGCAAAGCAGAAATGGGATGAGGTACAATTTTAGGTACAATTTACAGTAAGGTGTACGAGTTGTAGTGCAATCCTTCGTCCATAAATATAAAGTGTGGGGAGTGGGTGCTACAGTGTGTTTGTTTAAAGTGGGTGTGTGCTATAAAGTGTGTGGAGTGGGTGCTACAGTGTGTTTGTTTAAAGTGAGTGTGTGCGTGTGGATGTGTGTGCTATGTGCGTTTGGTGGTTGTTGTTGTGTAGTGTTCATTCATTGTTCGTTTAGCAGCCTGATGGCCTGGGGATAGAAGCTACTTCTGAGTCTTTCTGTGCTCGCCTTGAGACTCCGGTATCGCTTGCCTGACCGCAGCAGTTCAAAGAGGCAGTTGTTCGGGTGACTGGAGTCTTTAATGATTCTCTTAGCCTTGCCCTTGCAACGCTTGTAGTAAATGTTCTGGAGGGTGGGGAGCCCCCCTCCAATTGTGCGTTCGGCTGCACGTGTCACTCTTTGTAGTCTGCTTCGGTCTTTTGCAGTGCTATTCCCAAACCAGGAGGTGATGTTGCCGGTCAAGATGCTCTCTATTGTACATGAGTAGAAGTTCTTAAGGATCTTCTGGCTGACTTGGAACTTCCTTAGGCGCCTGAGGAAGTAGAGGCGTTGTCGTGCCTTCTTCACCACACTGTTAATGTGTGTGGTCCATGTCAAGTCCTCGGATATGTAGGCTCCGAGGTACTTGAAGCTGTTGACTCTCTCAACCGGTGCCCCGTCGATGCTGAGGGGGCTGTAGTCCTTGACCCCCGACCTCCTGAAGTCCACAATCATCTCCTTTGTTTTGCTGACGTTCAGGGAGAGGCTGTTTTCCTGGCACCATCCCGCCAGGACCTTGACCTCTTCCAGGTAGGCCCTCTCGTCGTTGGCAGAGATCAGGCCCACCACCACTGTGTCGTCAGCAAATTTGACGATTGTATTGCTACTCCGCTGAGCCACACAGTCGTGTGTGTACAGGGAGTAGAGGAGGGGACTCAGAACACAGCCCTGGGGGGCCCCTATGTTGAGGGTGATGGATGAGGAGGTGCAGTTGCCTGCTCTCACCACCTGGGGTCTGCCAGTCAGGAAGTCCAAGACCCACTGGCAGAGGTCATAGCCCAATGTGTCCAATATCTTGATTGGACTCATTCTTGGATGGCAAGATCTCCTACTGTACTGCTTTAGCCACCAACCTACAAACACAAACTTAAAGTCAACGTCAGCCATAAATAGGTGAGCTCTTTCCAGAACTACTCAGCAGAAACCTCTGTAACCATTTTAACAAACGTCTCAATGTAGCCTATTGAGAAAATCCATGGGGCTCCATCAATCATCTATCTTCTTAAATTTGATCAGGTTGCACAAGTCCTGCTTGGATTCATTCTTGGACATCAGCCTCCTGCTGGTCTCCTGAGCCCTGATCCCTCCATCCCTTTTTTCTTATGAAAAGTACTTAGCAGAGGCCTCAGTCACCATTTTAACAACCCTCTCGATGCTTTGTGTGTGGCAAGGCCAGTCGAGAACCTCCATGGGGGTGTTGATGAAGTTCTTCACCTCGGAGGTGCTTAGGGAGCAGGTGAGAGGTGGCTCTGACACATCTTCTGACCAGCTGATTAAGCCACCAATGCTGGAAGCGTCACTATTGATGTGAGGTGTTCTTCTGATCCTGACACAGGAGTCTCCCAGCTGAGTGTCTGGATCCCCCTCTCCCCTGATGGCCAGGATTCTCTCCACCCCCTCAATTCTCTCTTTTTGATCCTCAGAGCACAGCAGTGTTTGGAGGATGGCTTCACTGTGGGCATACCAAGCAGATCTTCTCACAGTTGGCATCACAACATCCAGCACCTCCTTCCTCTGAGACTTGAGGCAGTCCAGCTGAAACAGGATGTGCCTAGGCCCTTCGATCCAGGAGTGCTTGACCTTCATGTTGAACCAACATGGATAATACACTCCAATGATGAATTCCACAATGCATTGTAGATTATTCAGGTTCTTTCTTTTAAGTTGATGCTTCGACACCCAGAGCCTGAGGAGTCTGTTTGCTGTGGTGAGCCAGCGGCTGTGGTTTACCGGTCCAATCTCCAGCAGAGCCAGCCTTGCAGAAAGCACTCCATCCCTGATTGCACAGACCAGCTTATAGCCATAGTGTTGATCAGTTGAGAGATCTTGAATGATCTTCTCAGGCAGCTTGATCAGCGGAGGGCCAAGAAAGATCCTGGTGAAGTTAGGATTGATCTCCAAGTCTGTAACAGAATCAAGGAGCTGTCCTATTGGCCCAGACAATTTGTTGTCTGACAGAGTAGCCCCATCAACTTCAACAATGAGACGGCGCAGTGGAAGTTCACCAGTGTGCAGGTTGCACAACAACCAGACCAGCTTTCTCCCCAGGTGCAGCTCCAGCTTCCGCATTACACCTGCCTTCACTCCAGTGTTGACATTGGTCGAGTCTCCTCCAATGGCCCACAAGGTCTTATCAGAACCTCTCTCTTTCAGCCAGGCAAACAGGACCTTAGCAATCTTCTCTGCATGGGACTCCTCTTTAGTTGCTTTCTCTGGTGTAAAGTGGAACAGATAGTTGCTGCCAGGCTCACTAGCAACACTATAGTGTTCTTCCTTGATCTTTGCAGGAAAAGATTGGTCACTGCCCTCAGCTTCCATCATCACATTGGTCATGTCAATCCGCCCATCAAAGAGGATACAGGAGATCCCCCCCTCCTCCCTGCACTTCTCCTCAAACTCTTCCCCCAGCTCTTGCATCAACTTTTCTTGTGCTCTCTTAACCTTGTTCTTATCAATCACTTTACTTGTGTCATCTTCTAAGATGAGTTCTGCATCAATCAGAGCTGCAGTTGCTATAGCTGCAGTTGGCCTTAGACCTATGCCATACCTTACACTAGCAAGGGCGATGTTTGGAATCTCATCATAATTTTTCCGTAGCTTTGCTGAAGCTGCAGGGTCAGTTTCAGGAATGAGCTCAACTTCAGGGACTGTAAGGAAGCTCTCAAAATCCTTCCTGGCAACCTTGTCTGCTGCTGCAAAGCTTTCTTCTTTGCCCCTTCTCCTTTTCTCTGCCTTCTTTTCCATCCCCTGCCTTTCCAATGTTTTCACCTGTCTCTTGTGCTCAGGCAGATCAGCTCCAGCCATTTGGTGTGGTCCTTTACTTCCAACCTTTTCCCTCTGTCCCTTGATGTAGGCAATATCTTTCACAGGAATCTTTTTGTCTTTGCTGCAGCAACAGTTAATGTTCAGATTCATGTTGGCATCCATGTATGGACAAGGGGTGAAAAATGGTAAAATCGGCCATTTTGAAATAAAAAATTATGCAGGTTAGAGTTATCCTATCCCAAAAATGACCTCATATTTGAATTCCCCATTAAGAAACACATCATTTAGACACCTTGCATGTTAGGATTTCCTTCAGATTCATGTTGGCATCCATGTATGGCCAAGGGGTGAAAAATGGTAAAATCGGCCATTTTGAAATCCAAAATTATGTAGGTTAGAGTTATTCTATCCCAAAAATGAACTCATATTTGAATTCCCCATTAAGAAACACATCATTTAGACACCTTGCATGTTATGATTTCCTTCAAATTCATGTTGGCATCCATGTATGGCCAAGGGGTGAAAAATGGTCAAATCGGCCATTTTGAAATCCAAAACAATGTAGGTAGGAGTTATCCGATTAGAAAAATAATCCCATATTTGAATTCCCCACAAAAAAACACGTATTTTAGACACCCCACTCGATTGATTTTCCAAGAAAAAAAAAGTATGGCCCGCCCTACTACCCCAGCGTCAATGAGATTTTTCGTCGGCGCCTGAATCGACCAGCGCGGACAGAGGGAGCGATTGACCATTGTGACAAAGCGTGGCACTGAATTGCATATTTTGACCAGAGCTGGGAGCATAATTAAGGCTCGAACATACGCCCAGCGTCACTGTCGAGCCCCGTCGTTTGGGCGAATCGAGCATGAAGCAATGGAGTGGCCGAGTTGACCGCAGTACAAACATGCCCCCGTCTTGAGTCTGTGACGGCGTTCGCTGAGAGGGAGGCGAGAGCGGTCAAGCTCCCTAGGCTCAGAGGGGCTGTTTTCGGCGCGGACGGCGCGCCCCGAGGGAGGAGAGCGAGATGAGCTGGGCAATGGAGGACGAGCAGCGCTAGCCTTTTCACGCTGGCGTTCGCGAAGGCGCGTGTCCAGTTCTCTGGCTAAATTAATTAGCTCGTCTAGGGAAGACAGTTTCTCTTTAGATGCCAATTCATCTTTTAGGACGTCGCTGAGGCCTTGACGGAAAGCCCCTCGTAGCGGCGGTCATTCCACTCAGAACCTGCTGCCAGGATACGGAATTCAATTGCATATTCGCTCACGCTGCGGGTTCCCTGGCGGATCGTGAACAAGCCGGCAGTACTATCCGAGCCCCCAGGAGGATGGTCGAAGACCTTTCGCATGTCGCCGATATATGCAGAGTACGAATCGCAGAGGGGGGAACGACTGAAGTGGAGGGCGGTTGCCCATTCTAGCGCGGGCCCCGTGAGCAGACCTGACAGGTATGGAGACTTTGGATCTATCACTTCGGAAGGTTTGTGGCTGAATACTAATGAACATTGGAAAATAAAGGCTTGACACTTAGAGACGTTTCCGTCATAACGTTCTGGTGCGGGGACATGGGGCTCCCTGTGCCGGGAAACAACAGGTGGGGCGTCTAGCTGGGCAGTGACGTATGCATCAAAACGCTCACATTGTCTGTCTCGTTCCACGGAGCGGAGCGAGAGAACGCTGAGTTGGGCAATGGTTTCGTCCAGTAATTGTGAGTGTTGGTTTACCAGAACGGCGTGTCCATTGAGGGCGGTCTGGATGTTGTTCCCCCATTCTCCAGTCTCCTGTGGTGCTGGAGTTGTCATCGTGGTCGGAGTGTTCTGTGAGGATGGGGTTTGGTGGAGCCCAATAGCAGAACACAGGAGGAGAGAGAATGGAGCGTTTTAGGGTGTTTTAATATTATACTCCCAAGTTGACAGGTTACAGACAGTGAATACAGGAATGTGCGACAGGTATGGGAGTGTGCCATGGATGAGAGCAGGTGCACTCCTTGTGCAGCACGGGGCAGTAGACACAGGACTGTGTAGTGGGCGAGAGCAGGTGCACTCCTTGTGCAGCACGGGATAGTAGACACAGGACTGTGTAGTGGGCGAGAGCGGGTGCACTCCTTGTGCAGCACGGGATAGTAGACACAGGACTGTGTAGTGGGCGAGAGCAGGAGCACTCCTTGTGCAGCACGGGATGTCCAGGTAGGAGGTGTACTGGAGCGGAGGTCGTGGGCATATAGAGAACAAGGGTTAGGACAAGGTATAACAATGAGGACTGGGTTGCAAGGCTTAGATTCGTCGTCGTACCTAGGAAGCTAGTTTAACACTCCGACGAGGGTAGGACAGGATCTGCAGGTTGAAGTACCATCTCGTTGATGAGGGGATGAGTCACAGCCGTGTTGATTGATGAGCTGGCAGCGTGTGAATCTGGGGAACGGATGCTGCCAATATAAGGGTGTGAGAGGATAAGGGGTGAGTGAGGCTTCCGCCGTGAATGTGGGGGAGGAGGAGGAGGAGTGAAGAAGGCTCTGGCCGTGATTATGACACTTCCACCCGCTAACTCTGCCAATTGAGTTAGTTACTTAGTATGATGGCCGGCCCAAGCCGGAGGCAACGCCGACAGCCGGATTCGAACCCGGTGTCTCTTGCGTTAGTGACGAGCGCAATGTCCGCTGCGCCACCCAGTCGCCCACTCTTCTTTTTTGATACGAAATCCAGCCATATTCCTTTCATTGTATTTCAAATACTGCACTTTAATTTCAAGCGGAAAACTAATCTTTCCATTAAAAACTGGCAATCAGGTCATTTAAACATTGTTGACATTGTTTTTTTGTGTTTATTTTAAAGAATGGAAAGTCTAGTGCTGGTTGAGCATATGCATACTTTATGTTGATGGCCTTTGTCTATAATGTGGCCACAAAAATAGAAAGATTTTATTATTTAGTTTGTTTGCACTAAGTTAATACTTTGACAAATGTAGCCTATATTTTTCAGTCAGTTCGGTCTTTGTGTGCCAAACATTATTTAAGGCAAACCGCTGTAAACCTTTTTTTTTTTTACCAAATAAATGAGAAGCATGTTTAAATCAGCAATGCCTCCCCTCTTGCTGTACCAAAATCTCTCCTAGCTCTGTCAAAATTATGTGCCTGATGTCAAATGGCCTCATTCTTTCAGTTTTTGCATGACTACGTCCTTGAGAATAAGTGAAAAGTTGGATTATTTTTTGGCTATATATTTTATGCTGATATTTTTGGACTGTTACATTTAAAAAAAAATAAAACAGGGTATATCGAACCAAACCGAAAACCGTGACCCCAAAACCGTGATAGGAACCGAACCGTGGTTTTTGTGAACCGTTCCACCCCTAGTTCCACCCCTTTTAAGCCATATACTGTAACATATAGTGCGTTTCTTAAGCTGATCTACATCAGAATCTTAAAACAATCCACAGATAAAACAGAGGACTTGTTGATAGATGTCCCGACTTTTAGTAAAAAGAAAACGTACTACTAAAATCACACAACTGTTTAGCTCATTGTCCTTTTAACAAAGATATTTGTAAGGCAATAGAATAAGGGGCATTGCATTTTTCATTCAGAATGAACAGACTTTGAACACTAATAGTAATATATCCCTTTCTAGATACAGTGTCACAAGCATTCATTAATTCTTTCAATTTTAATTTAATCTTGAAAGATCACTGAGAGCATGCTCTCATTTACAATGACGTTGAGAGGTACTGCTCATAGGAAGTTGAAAGACTAAATCAGTGCATTGGCAGTGTCCGTGTTGGCTACAAAGATCTGGAATATACTGTAGGAGTCAAGTCAAGAGTTTTATTTGTCACGGCATACAAGTATACAATGAAATGCGGGGGGTCTTGCCCGCAACGATTGTGCATAATACAATAATAATATATAATAAGAATCCAATAGAACGATATTGTGCAATAATACAAGTAATCAAAGTAGGGCATATCGGTATATGTACATGAGTTATTTACAGAGCATGGTAGGACATGCTAGGTCCTGTGGTAGTGCAATACACTGTTAGCTACGGATGAGGAAGTTTCAAGTTTCAAGTTTCTTTAATAGTTGTCATACAGAAGTACAGAATACTTTCATACAAAATGCTTCTTACTGTTACGCTCCAGAGACTGTGCTAGACAAGATAGTATCAAATAACATAGTATAGCATGTAATTTAGAAGAAGAAAATGAGGTCACAGTGTTCGGTATAGACATATGTACAATGTTCTGAGTTACCATATAATATACAATATTATGCAGTGTACTAATGTACAGTACTATATAGTGCAAAGCAGAAATGGGATGAGGTACAATTTAGGTACAATTTACAGTAAGGTGTACGAGTTGTAGTGCAATCCTTCATCAATAAATATAAAGTGTGGGGAGTGGGTGCTACAGTGTGTTTGTTTAAAGTGGGTGTGTGCTATAAAGTGTGTGGAGTGGGTGCTACAGTGTGTTTGTTTAAAGTGAGTGTGTGCGTGTGGATGTGTGTGCTATGTGCGTTTGGTGGTTGTTGTTGTGTAGTGTTCATTGTTCGTTTAGCAGCCTGATGGCCTGGGGATAGAAGCTTCTTCTGAGTCTTTCTGTGCTCGCCTTGAGACTCCGGTATCGCTTGCCTGACCGCAGCAGTTCAAAGAGGCAGTTGTTCGGGTGACTGGAGTCTTTAATGATTCTCTTAGCCTTGCCCTTGCAACGCTTGTTGTAAATGTTCTGGAGGGTGGGGAGCCCCCCTCCAATTGTGCGTTCGGCTGAACGTGTCACTCTTTGTAGTCTGCTTCGGTCTTGTGCAGTGCTATTCCCAAACCAGGAGGTGATGTTGCCGGTCAAGATGCTCTCTATTGTACATGAGTAGAAGTTCTTAAGGATCTTCTGACTGACTTGGAACTTCCTTAGGCGCCTGAGGAAGTAGAGGCGTTGTCGTGCCTTCTTCACAACACTGTCAATGTGTGTGGTCCATGTCAAGTCCTCGGATATGTAGGCTCCGAGGTACTTAAAGCTGTTGACTCTCTCAACCGGTGCCCCGTCGATGCTGAGGGGGCTGTAGTCCTTGACCCCCGACCTCCTGAAGTCCACAATCATCTCCTTTGTTTTGCTGACGTTCAGGGAGAGGCTGTTTTCCTGGCACCATCCCGCCAGGACCTTGACCTCTTCCAGGTAGGCCCTCTCGTCGTTGGCAGAGATCAGGCCCACCACCACTGTGTCGTCAGCAAATTTGATGATTGTATTGCTACTCCGCTGAGCCACACAGTCGTGTGTGTACAGGGAGTAGAGGAGGGGACTCAGAACACAGCCCTGGGGGGCCCCTATGTTGAGGGTGATGGATGAGGAGGTGCAGTTGCCTGCTCTCACCACCTGGGGTCTGCCAGTCAGGAAGTCCAAGACCCACTGGCAGAGGTCATAGTTCAAGCCCAGGTCCCTGAGCTTGGCTATGAGTATGGAGGGGACTATGGTATTGAATGCCGAGCTGTAGTCGATGAATAGCATTCTCACATAGTTCCCCTGCCTCTTGTCCAGGTGTGATGCTGCTGTGTGCAGCACATGGGCTATGGCGTCCTCCGTGGACCTGTTGGGGCGGTATGCAAATTGCAGGGGGTCCATGTTGATGGGGAGGGAGGAGCAGATGTAGCCCTTTACTAGCTTCTCAAAGCACTTCATGGCTATGGAGGTGAGAGCTACAGGGCGGTAGTCGTTGAGGCAAGCAGGCTTGGATTTTTTGGGTACAGGGATAATAGTGGACTTCTTCAGGCAGGTGGGGATGACAGCCTGTTCTAAGGACAGGTTAAATATGTCAGTGAATACTGGGGCCAGTTGGTCGGCACAGACTTTTAGGACGCGGCCGGGGATGCCGTCCGGACCTGCTGCCTTCCTGATATTCACTTTTTTAAAGGTCCGCCTCACCTCATGCTCTGTTACCCTGAACACTGCGCCTCCATCAGCAGCCGACCCCCCCCCCCCCCATTGCCGTGGCTTGTGAGCTGGTGTTGTTATTACCAGCATCAAACCTCGCATAGAAGGTATTGAGGTCATTTGCTAAGGAGATGTCACTGTTCAGTTTGAGGGAGGCGCCTTTGTAGTCTGTCATCGTTTTGAGCCCCTGCCACATAGCTCTAGAGTCAGCTTGTTCAAACTGGAGTTCAATTTTATCCCTGTAGCGCCGTTTGGCCTCTGACACTGTCCTCCTTACGTTGTATCGCACCACCTTGTGGTCATTCATGTTGCCTGCCACTAGGCCGTCGTTGTATGCTTTGGTGCGCTCTCTCAGAGCTTCACGGACGGATTTGTCTACCCAGGGTTTTTGATTTGGGTAAACTCTCATTTTGGTAGTGGGGATTGTTTCTTCCACCAAAGTACAAACATAGTCCAGCACTGTCTCCGTGTAGACATTAATGTTATCTGTGTTGCGGAACACATTCCAGTCTGTGCAGTCAAACGCAGACCGGAGCGTCTCCCCCGACGTCAAATCCCATTTCTGCACCTCTCGCGAGACTACAGGAGTACTTTTGATTCTCTGTTTGTACATTGGTGAAAGAAAGATGGACGCGTGATCTGATTTACCAAAGCCACTATCAGAATGAGCCTTGTAGCCACCTTTAAATTGCGTGTAACAGTGATCTAGGATGTTACCGCCTCTGGTGTTGCAAGTCACATGCTGATAGAAGTCAGGTAATACCTTTCTCAGATTGGCGCTATTGAAATCACCCAGCACCAAAATGGCGGCGTTAACGTTCGCCGCTTGTATTCTATTTACCTCGTCGTGGAGTCTGGAGAGCGCGACGTTGTTGCTGGCTTGCGGTGGAATATACACTCCTACAAGGATGATCGCCGTTAACTCCCTCGGGAGGAAGAAAGGACGACACTTGATGGTTATATATTCCAGGTCTGGGCAGCAGTGGTTGGATAATTCCTTCACGTTAGTTGGATCGCTCCAATTGTTGTTAAACATGAAGGCAATACCTCCTCCACGTTGTTTACCGGACTCTGCTGTACGATCCTTGCGGTGGATAAAGAAGTGTTCAGCTGGTTGGATTGCGTGGTCTGGAACGTCCGTCGTGAGCCACGTTTCGGTGAAGCAGAGAACGTTGCAGTCCCTAACGTCTCTTTGGTATTGAATCCTTGCTCGGATGTCATCCAGTTTATTGTCAATTGATTGTACATTGGCTAGCAATATACTGGGCAATGGCGTTCGGTGGCGTCTGGATCTCAGCCTGTTACGGATCCCAGCTCTCTTCCCACGCCGTCTGGTTCCTTTGTTCCTGGGATCAAGGAACAAAGGCTCTGGTCCCATTCTCCGGAGAATCTCCTCAGGCCATTGTTGCGGTTCGGAAAGCTGGTCCAGTGAGTAATCCAATCGGTAAGTTTCCCGTAATCCGATGTCTATAAGTGACTGACGGTCATACACATTAAATGCACCTACTGTTGGTACTGGGTCTTTATGTACACTGCTATACAATGCTATACACTGCTATACAATGCTATATTATACAATCTCCAGTTATACTATACTATTCTTAAAGTGACCTTTCATTTTGTAAAGTGAAGGAGGGAGAGTCATTCTAGAAACATTAGGTCTATACAGTAAGAGGGAGAGTCATTCTAGAAACATCAGATCTATACTGTAGGAGGGAGAGTCATTCTAGAAACATCAGATCTATACGGTAGGAGGGAGAGTCATTCTAGAAACATTAGGTCTATACAGTAAGAGGGAGTCATTCTAGAAACATTAGGTCTATACAGTAAGTGGGAGAGTCATTCTAGAAACATTAGGTATATACTGTAAGAGGGAGTCATTCTAGAAACATTAGGTCTATACAGGGAGAGTCATTCTAGAAACATCAGATCTATACGGTAGGAGGGAGAGTCATTCCAGAAACATCTATACTGTAGGAGGGAGAGTCATTCTAGAAACATCAGATCTATACGGTACAGGGCTGTACGCTAAGCTTTTTCACTAGGGGCACACTTGCCCCTAAATGAGAAATTTACGGGCAAAAAATATTTTCTAGGGGCAAATTTATATTTTTTTTAATAAAATATATATATTATATAATCATACTTGTAGTTGTATTATCTGCGAGACATCGCCACCACGCAACAAGTCAAAATGCTCGCTATATGCAACCAGCTCCACTGTCTGTGTGTACTCGAGTAGCCTCCAGCTACGGCCAGGATTCTCCGGAGCTGCAGCTGGACCCTATACTGTAGCCTCCAGCTACGGCCAGGATTCTCCGGCGCTGCAGCTGGACCCTATTGACTATATTCAGCGTGACCTCAGCTCGAATACGCATCGACTCAGTGTTATAAGACATTGATATCAGGAGCTATCTGTAGCTATTTAGTTTAATGGGACGTTTCGTTTTGAACAGTGAGCTAACGCGAGCTATCATGCACTACTAGACTTGCTGGAGCATTTGTTGATATCAGTAGCTAGCCGGCTGGCAGGCTCACCGAGGTCCCAGTGTCCCACTAGAGACTAGTGTTTACAACAGCCACGGGTGCGGGAGGGAGGAGGAGCAGCAGACGCCGCAGCTCTCTCCGTGTGTCTGAGTTCAGTTCAGTTCGGCTCACTATAGGAGGTCGAACGCGTCGAAAATATGAAGCAATACTAACTTTACTTTTCTTCATAGCTAAATGAATCAGACAGTCAGCCAGTCTATCAGAGTGAGTGCTCAGTCGATTGTTCCCGCTGATCATACCTGCTGAGTGCTCACTGCTCAGCTCGCGTGAGTGACGTCATCGCGTCATCACACGCCTTGGATAATTTAGGAGTGAAATGCGAATGCAAGGCTTGAAAGCACTACTCGCAAGCCCGCCCCCAGATAATATTTACCAATCGCAACGGCCAATTAAAGGGGCAATTCGCGATCATCTCGTCGCAGTGTACAGCCCTGCGGTAGGAGGGAGAGTCATTCTAGAAACATCTATACTGTAGGAGGGAGAGTGAAACCCGGTATGGTCATTTGTCTTTGGACTAACCTTTAATCAATAAACTACAATTACATTGCTGGGGACCCCTTTGGACTTCATCAGGGTCTACTGGGAGATCACAGGACCTCACTTTGAGAATCACTGCTCTATAATATTGGTGTCAGTCAGCAGTGTCTGGTGTTAATCTTAGTTTTAGTTGTTTCACCTTATAGCACACAAACTGTTCTGGTTTGGAGACATTAGGTGCAAGCACTCGTTTTTATGTTTAGTTTTTTTTTTTATCAAATATTTTCTTTTTTCTTTTTCTTTTTTCTAACATGAAACAAAACATATATCACAAACAATACAATAATAATACATAAAAAGACTTCCCAAGACAATAACTTAACACCACATGACAAGACAATAACTGATACAGACTGTACAGTGATCATCCTACATGGACACTCAAGGACCTCAACATGAGTCACACTCACATTACATTATTCAGTAAAAGAAAAAGAAAAAAACTCAAATCAAAACAAATCAAAACAAATTCCCAAACTTATATGCGTTCTTTTAGCTTTGCCACTGCAGCCAACCAAATTGCAATATTAGATTCCTTAACCCCTACAACACGTGCCGTGGATATCTCCAAATAGATCACATCAAGGTAGGTGAGAAACCATACCTTCGGGCAGAGTTTGTCTGGGTGAAACCAACGTGAGGCAATACATTTTTTTGCGGCTGTGAGGCCGGCCAAAATGAGTCTTTTCACCTGTATAGAGGTCGGTAATTGAGAGAGATCATTCAATAACAATACAGAAGGAGATACAGGTATGGTTAAAGAGAAAATGTCCGAGAGCTGATATGTAACATTTTCCCAGAAACTCACAACAGGGGGGCATTCCCAGTACATATGCATAAATGTACCTGTGGCGCCGTTTGGACACAAGGTACATAAAGAGTCAGGTCTGAGACCCATTGAATTCAATCGTCTAGGGGTTAAATAAGTCCTGTGAATAAAATTTAGGTGAATCTGTTGGTGATCTGGGTTGTGTGAGGATAACTGAAAATTTTCCCAGACTGCATCCCAATAAAAATCTACATCCAACTCCGGGACATCCTTTCTCCAAATCGTATCCAGAGGAAGGTCTTTATACGAGGACATGAGTAAATGGCGATAAAAGTCAGAAACGAAGCCTCTCGATGTCTCTTTGTCATAAAATAATTTGTGAAAGTGGTGATGCACTAGTGGAGCATCCCATGGCACTCCATGAGCCTTCAGAGCTGCTCTTATTTGTAAATAAAAGAAAAAGGAGGTTCCGGGGAGATCATATCCGTTGGATATATCCTGAAAAGAGCGGAGACCAGAGTTGTCGAAGATATCCCCCAATGTGTGTATGCCTTTCTTTTCTAGGGTATCTAATAGGTTGTTGTCCAATAAGGAGAAGATTGTTATTAAATAGAGGGGAATGCGTGTGCCATTGTTGGCGTTTTTTACCCCCTTTCTGAGTGTCACGCCAAGTCTGGATCACATGTGTGATAAGAGGGCAAAATCGTAATTTACATTGTTTAATTGATATGTTGGTATACACAATATCCTGAAGTCTATATGGGGACACCAACTTCTCCTCCAATGGTCGCCAAGATACAGCTGCTTGAGCGTCAAACCAAGTGATCAAAGGTCTCAGAGAGAAAGCTTGAAAATAATATTTAAAGTCTGGAAATGCTAAGCCCGAGTTTACTCCTTTGGGCAGTTGATCTCTTCAAGCGCGGGCGTTTATTGTTCCAAACAAATTTATATGAGGCAGAGTGCAATTTCTGCCAGTAACCAGCAGGAGGAGGTAACGGGAGCATGGAGCTGATAAAGTTAATTCTGGGTAAAATATTCATTTTAATTATTGACGCACGGGCCTGTAATGCATTTTTTTATTTGGACCATCTGTTAAAGTCATTCGTGATCCTGTCACCCAAGCTGGAGTAATTATACCTTACCGTCTGGCTAATAGTGGGGAATATTTCAATCCCGAGACATTTAAAGTGCTCCACCATAAGTATGTTTGCCGGTAGGATGGTAGCCTTCGCAGGCTCATTAAGTGGAAGAAAGGCAGATTTTGGCCAGTTGATCTTAAAGCCGGACAGGCTGCCAAATTCATCTATCACGCCGAGCAGATGAGGTAGAGAGACGGAGGGATTCTGCATAAACAGCAGTACATCATCTGCGTATAAGCTAATATGGTGATGTGTGCCCTGAATTGAAATAGGAGATATAATTTGGGATTGTCTTATGTATTGAGCTAGAGGTTCGAGGGATAAAGCGAAGAGTCCGGGACTAAGAGGACAACCCTGTCTAGAAGAGCGCGAGACAGAGAAGAGTGGTGAACATAACTTTCCTGTTAAGATCATGGCCGAAGGCCCAGTGTATAGAACTTTGATCATATGAATGAAGCCCTCACCCAACCCCATCCTTCTGAGAACTGCCCATAAATAAGACCACTCCAATCTGTCAAATGCCTTCATTGCGTCCAAGGACATGACCGCTGTAGGGATTGCAATATCCTTGCTGGCATTAATCACGTGCAGTAACCATCTGATCTTGTCAGTAACCAGGCGGCCTCTTATGAAGTCGGTCTGATCAGGGTGAACTAGAGATGTCATGTGCTTTTGAAGACGGGTGGCTAGAACCTTGGCATATAGCTTAAGATCGGCTCCGAGGAGACTTAGGGGCCTGTAGCCGTCACATTCGGTGGGGTCCTTATCCTTCTTAAGTAAAACAGATATAAGCGCCATATTGACATCTCTAGAAAAATTGCCCTCTTTGATTGAGTGTAAAATCATTGAGAGTAATAAGGGACCGAGTACATCCCAAAATGCAAGATAGAGTTCCCGTGGAATGCCGTCCCATCCGGGAGCCTTGCCCCGTTTGCATATTCGCAATCGCCTCTCTAAGTTCAACCAGTGTGATTGGTGCGGCTAGCAACCTAGCACTTTCTTCTGAGATCTGTGGTAGGTTGATTTGATCAAGAAAATCCTCCAGCTTGGTATGATCAAAGACCACCTCTGACTTGTACAAGTTGGAATAAAAAGAGCGAAATGTATCATTAATCTTTTTGGGGTTGGTGGTTACCTCCCCCTGTTGGTTCTTAATGGAAGGGATATCCGCAAATTGCTCACTGGCACGTATCTTCATAGCTAGTAGGTGACTAGGCCTGGAGCCGTGAAAGTAGTAGTGCTGTCTTGTTCTGTGCATCAGAAATTCAGATTGTTGTCTTAAAATGGAGTTAATCTCTTTTTTCACTACCTTAATTTGAAGCTCCAGTCGACTAGAGTAGTTGTGCTGCAAGGAAGAGATCAACATGGCTTGAAGCTTTTCCAGTTCCTCCAGCTTGGAGAGACGTCCCTTGCGAAGATTGAATGCAAAGAGAGTAGTGTTACTTCTGATAAAACCCTTAACCGAATTCCATAGAATTCTGGGGTCCTGTACAGAGCCAACATTAAACTGCAGGAACTCAGTGAGCTTCTCTTTAAATTGCAAGTTAAACTCTCCGTTTTTCAGAAGTGTTGAGTTAAAACGCCATCTAGGGGCACGGGATGTTATTTTACTGAGTGAACCTTTGAGGAGGATACATTTGTGGTCTGAAAGTGCTATGGGCAATAAGTCAACATCAAAGCTATCAAAGAGATGTGGGGAAGAAAAAACATAATCAATTCTGGAAGAGGTCTTATGTCTCGACGAGAAGAAGGAGTAATCCCTCGCGGATGGGTTGAGCGACCGCCACATATCAATTACCCCTGTGTCCTTAGACCAGGCCTGTGGGGCTGTGGTAGCTTGCTTCTGATCAGAGTTTTCCGCGTGATTGGATCTATCAATCGATGGATCCCAAACTGCATTAAAATCAGCTCCTACTATTAAAGAGTAATCAGGTAGTTTCAACATAGCTGAAGTTAGTACAGCATAAAAGTTAGCATCATACAAATTAGGGGCGTATGCAGAAATCAGCGAAATTTTTCGGTTAGAGCATTCTATTTTAGCAATAGTGATTCGACCATTTGCATCAGACCACACATCTAACAGTTTAATATTCAAATTTTTCTTCGCTATTATGGCTACCCCTCAGGCCTTGGTGCTAAAAGAAGAAGAACTGTTATGATAAAATTTATTTGCCAATTTTGCGTTATCCGCCAATAAAAGATGCGTTTCGCTCAGTAAAGCCAGATCCACTTGCTTCCTTTTTAGCCACGTTAGTACACTTGTGCGTTTATGTGGTATATTGAGACCCCCTGTATTCCAGATCAGGATATTCAAATTAGCCATAGTCTAAAAAGGATGCAGTCTGATTGAATGTAATTCGTTTGGAGTAGAAAACTATAATAGATACATATTCACTTGTTAAGGTTCCATTGAGTACCGAGCGTGAGCGTGAAAACAAAAATAAAACAGAGCGAGTCGACTGAAAAGAAAAAGAAAAAACAACACAATCCCCCATTCCCCCCCCCCCCCCACTACTATAACTTCTCCTATCCGGAGATTAAGCTGCATCCCACCTGGTCGTCTGCAAACTAAAACGCAAACAGCCAGGTAAAAAGCAGACTTCCTTCTCAGTGGTTACACACCACACTCACACAACAAATTTATAATTAAATGCCTCTTAAAGGAAAACTCCAACATTTTGGGAAATTAGCTTATTTAACATCTTCCCTGGAGTTAGACAAGAAGATACATACCTTTTTTGTCTCTGTGCGTGCATTTAGCTTTGGGAACAGTCGCTCCGTTAGCGTAGCTTAGCTTCATCACTGGAAGTGGGGGAGATCCGGAGCTTCATCACTGGAAGTGGTGGAGATCCGGAGCCTGACGTTCCCTTACACTGTATACAGTCACGAAATACACTCCAAATACAACTCCAAAACGTTCATGTAAACATGTTGTGACCTGTGTATTCACCACGTGGAGAAATAAAAAATAATTGAATTAGACAATTACGTTTTATAAGCAAATATACTAGAATTTTTTTTGCCTAACCACTCCTCTCTGAGCGCAGTCAGTGATTTCAACGTGTCGTCGTGATTGTTGACATTCTCATTCATTCAAAGGATCCGAACCGATTGAAGTTTATGGATACCATGACTTAAAATCCTCTTACCTTGACGATTAAAAGCCTCCCCAATTTAGAAAACAGTAATCCAATGGCTGGTATTGATAATATACTACTAACTACTGGACGCTCTGAGCTAACCGGAGCTAACACAGAACAGGATGGTAAAGCATATATAATGACTTCCTTTCTGGGGTTTTCAAAATAAAAGTGCGACGTTTATAGCAGCGGAAAACGTTTATTTTGTACATTATCTAACGTTAACACGAACCTAAACTAACTTTAGGTTAGTTGTAACGTTAGTTTAGGTTTGTGTTAACGTTAGATAATGGTAGATCCGCGTCCTTAGTGTCCTTGTTCTTTGGCCGTTTCGATGCCATTATGCCTGTCACAGCCAAAAATTAATTAGTAGCAAAATATCCGAAGAAAGAAAGTAAAAAAAAAAATGATAATAAAGTATCAATGAGGCTTTTTAGCGTAGGTTTGGAAAGTTGGGGAGTTGCAGCGTGGAGAAACACGTCTACCACATCCTATACCGGAAGTCCGTCAAATGCTTTCCATTGTTTTTATGTTTAGTTATACACATTATCATTACTGTCAAAACATATGGAAGTATACATATGTATATTGTAGGGACTAATTGCAAATGATGGCCTTATTGGGATAGGCCTAGTTGTTTTTATTTAGTGTTTAATTCCCTGTCCTCTCCAGCAGCAGTGGTAATTATTCTCTGACTGTGCCCACCACTGCTGAATCGATGTACAGGAAACCCTGTTTTACACACCGCTGGATGCAGCTCAATTAAGATTCATTAGAAGTCATTACAGCAGGAACAGTGAGGCAAGGTGAGAGAGGAGAGGAAAGGAGAGGAGAGAAGAAATACTGTTGCAAGGTGAAAATGCTCATCACTTCTCTGACGTCACAATAATCCACTCAAACCTGCTTTAGAGTCTTATAAGCACTAGATTTATAAAGCTTCTCATGCATGATCGTATTCTTTTGCAGAAAGACAATTGTGTGAGAAAGACAGTTATACAGATTTGTTGATCACATTGACTATTGGTTTATTAGTTGACTAAGAGAGAGCTGACAACAACAAGCCGTTGTTTTGAATATTTTGGATGGATATACAGGTAGGTAACACTTGTTTGTTCCAGGAATGTAGAGCCAAGCAGAGGAAAGGGTTGTGTATTGTGTATTAAGGCTGGGTGAATAATCCAGTTTCAATTAAAAGTTTGGCTTCCCACAATCATGAAAACAAGATCATCTAGATAAGACGCATGCCATGTTGATCTCATTTTGTGTTGTAAATGCAGTGCACCCTTCCTTCACAGTGATGCATTCTGCCCCTCCCCCCCAGTTAACATGGTCACTGTGTGGCTGCTCTAACCTGTTAACATGGTCACTGTGTATCTTCTCTAACCTGTTAACATGGTCACTGTGTAGCTGCTCTAACCTGTTAACATGGTCACTGTGTATCTTCTCTAACCTGTTAACATGGTCACTGTGTAGCTGCTCTAACCTGTTAACATGGTCACTGTAGCTACTCTAACCTGTTAACATGGTCACTGTGTAGCTGCTCTAACCTGTTAACATGGTCACGGTGTAGCTGCTCTAACCTGTTAACATGGTCACTGTAGCTGCTCTAACCTGTTAACATGGTCACTGTGTAGCTGCTCTAACCTGTTAACATGGTCACGGTGTAGCTGCTCTAACCTGTTAACATGGTCACTGTGTAGCTGCTCTAACCTGTTAACATGGTCACGGTGTAGCTGCTCTAACCTGTTAACATGGTCACTGTGTAGCTGCTCTAACCTGTTAACATGGTCACTGTGTAGCTGCTCTAACCTGTTAACATGGTCACTGCGGCTGCTCTAACCTGTTAACATGGTCACTGTGTGGCTGCTCTAACCTGTTAACATGGTCACTGTGTAGCTGCTCTAACCTGTTAACATGGTCACTGTGTAGCTGCTCTAACCTGTTAACATGGTCACTGTGTAGCTGCTCTAACCTGTTAACATGGTCACTGTGTAGCTGCTCTAACCTGTTAACATGGTCACTGTGTGGCTGCTCTAACCTGTTAACATGGTCACTGTGTGGCTGCTCTAACTTGTTAACATGGTCACTGTGTAGCTGCTCTAACCTGTTAACATGGTCACTGTGTAGCTGCTCTAACCTGTTAACATGGTCACGGTGTAGCTGCTCTAACCTGTTAACATGGTCACTGCGGCTGCTCTAACCTGTTAACATGGTCACTGTGTAGCTGCTCTAACCTGTTAACATGGTCACTGTGTAGCTGCTCTAACCTGTTAACATGGTCACTGTGTGGCTGCTCTAACCTGTTAACATGGTCACTGTGTAGCTGCTCTAACCTGTTAACATGGTCACTGTGTAGCTGCTCTAACCTGTTAACATGGTCACTGTGTGGCTGCTCTAACCTGTTAACATGGTCACTGTGTAGCTGCTCTGACCTGTTAACATGGTCACTGTGTGGCTGCTCTAACCTGTTAACATGGTCACTGTGTGGCTGCTCTAACCTGTTAACATGGTCACTGTGTGGCTGCTCTAACTTGTTAACATGGTCACTGTGTAGCTGCTCTAACCTGTTAACATGGTCACCGTGTAGCTGCTCTAACTTGTTAACATGGTCACTGTGTAGCTGCTCTAACCTGTTAACATGGTCACTGTGTAGCTGCTCTAACCTGTTAACATGGTCACTGTGTAGCTGCTCTAACCTGTTAACATGGTCACTGTAGCTGCTCTAACCTGTTAACATGGTCACTGTGTAGCTGCTCTAACCTGTTAACATGGTCACTGTGTAGCTGCTCTAACCTGTTAACATGGTCACTGTGTAGAGAACCTGTTAACATGGTCACTGTGTAGCTGCTCTAACCTGTTAACATGGTCACTGTTTAGCTGCTCTAACCTGTTAACATGGTCACTGTGTAGCTGCTCTAACCTGTTAACATGGTCACTGTGTAGCTGCTCTAACCTGTTAACATGGTCACTGTGTAGCTGCTGAGGTAACCGGTGTCTCATGTATGAGATGACAGCAGGAGGGTTTCATTTAGGGGCCTTTGTAGGGTCCCTCCATCATGTGCTGTTTTCTTTAAAGAGCAGATGAGGAGACCTCTAGATTGAACCTGTAAATGTTAGAATACTGATTGAGCCTGGATGAAGATGATTACAATGATGGTGAAGATTATGATTATAGTGATGATGATGATGATGATGATGATGATGATGATGATGATGACGACAATGATGATGAGGATGATGATGACAATGATGATGACAATGATGATGATGATGATGACAATGGTGATGATGATGATGATGATGATGATGATGATGATGATGATGATGATGATGATGATGATGATGATGATGATGATGATGATGATGATGATGATGATGATGACGTCACTCCTACCAGACTGTAGTCTTTATCTACTGGTCTGTTGCATTCTTCCATCATGTGACATTTCTTAGCAGGGGAAATGAGGCCAACATGGCATCACACAGGCTGACAGCTGCTTTGTTGCCCTGAGAAAGAGAGAGAGAGAGAGAGAGAGAGAGAGAGAGAGAGAGAGAGAGAGAGGGAGAGGCGGGGGTTAAAAACCTCTCTCTCTCTCTCTCTCTCTCTCTCTCTCTCTCTCTCTCTCTCTCTCTCTCTCTCTCTCTCTCTCCCTCCCCCCTCCCTCTCTCCCTGAGCGGATATATGGGGGATTAGCCAGTGGTGAAGTAGGGAGGTAGGGAGGGGAGGATGAGCAATAGCTCTCACACACACACGCACACGCAGATACATTCACACACACTCACATATACACACGCGTGCACACACAGATATGCACACACACACACATGCACATGCTCACACACACACACACACACAAACACACACAGATACACTCACACAAACACACATAGATTGATTGAAAACTTTATTAACAGATTGCAGAATGGGTACAGTACATTGGAGGTGGTGGGGTGGGGGGGGGGTTGGGTAGGGGGTGGGTGGGAGACACTGTACACTGTACATTGGAATATTGACAAAGCCATACTTGGTAATTTACTGTACATTGGAGGGGGTTGGTTTAGGACATTTGCAGGGGCCAGTTTCGAATTGCAGTCTCCCGTAGGTGTTCTTTGAGAGTGTTTTTGAAAGTGGGTAGTGATTCACATTCCTTTACAGCTTTGGGTAGGGCGTTCCACATTGATGTGGCATAATTGCGAAACGTGTTTAGTCCCTTGTTTGAGCCGAATCTGGGTTTAACATGATTTGTGGAGCTCCCTCTGGTGTTGTGATCGTGGTATTCACTGACCTTTGGGAAGTATTTTGACATGTACATGGGTACCTTGGTCGTGTAGTGTATCTTGTAGACCAGGCCCATTACAACTTGCTGTACTCTGTCGTCTACTCTAAGCCATCCTAGGTTGGCAAAGTGTGCAGGGGTGAGGTGGGTTCTAGGAGTCAGGTCAAGCAGTAGTCTGACCAGTTTGTTTTGAGATTCTTTGTAATTTTGTTTTTAGTGCCTTTGAGGTGCTTTGGTACTATGAGGTGCAACTCAAGCATAGTCGTAGTACCCTTGCATGAGTGCTCCTGCCAGAGTCTTCAGGGTATTCTTGTTTACCAGAGAGGAGATCCGGTACAAGAATCGAGTTTGTTGGTTGACTTTTTTTATTACATTGGATGCCATTTTGTCACAGGAAAGATTAGCCTCTAGGATGGAACCCAGATAGGTAATTTCATCTTTCCTTGTGACAATATTGTCACCCACTGTAACTGAGAAGCCGTCGGTCTTGCTGAGTTTGTTATTTGAACCGAAGAGAATGGACTCTGTTTTGCCCATGTGTAATGATAGTTTGTTATCGGCGAGCCATATGCAGATTTTGCCTAGTTCCGAGCTGAGGGTTTTTTCAACCTGTAACTTGTTCTTGTCAGAGACCAGCAGGGCTGAGTCGTCCGCAAACAGGAACAAAAGTTGCAGTCACAAGCTGACGACATGTCATTTGCATAAATTAGGAACAGTAGCAGTCCTAGTATGCTTCCTTGTGGAACACCACAGCTCACTGGGAGGGGGGGGATAGGGTACCGTTTACCTCCACCATCTGTTCTCTCCCCTCCAGGTAGGATTGTATCCAGCTCACTGATAGACTATCAAAACCAATTGCTTTTAGCTTGTCAATCAGAATGGTGTGATTGACAGTGTCGAAGGCCTTTTGTAGGTCCAGCATGACCATCCGCAGTATTTGCCCGCGTCCACCTCTTGTTTGATCGTTCAAATAGAGAAGGCATGTGTCAGTGGAGTGGGATGTTCTGAAGCCAGATTGGAATTCGTAGATTCGATTTTTTTCCGCAAGGTACTTTTCGACCTGTTCGTATATTATTTTTTCCATGACTTTCGAGATGGAGGTAAGGATAGAAACAGGGCGGTAGTTGCCTGGGTCTAATTTGCTGCCCTTTTTGTGCAGGGGTGTTACTCTCGCATTTTTTTTTTAATTTTATTATCTTTTTCTCCCTCCTTTTTTCCGCTTTTTCTCCCACTGTTAGTCGTTATGCCAATTCCCAACCCCCTTCCTGGTTGTTGCGCACCCCCCCCCTACTGTTGGTCCAGGAGGCCGGAGACTGTCACATGTTTTCCTCTGACACATGTGCAGCCAGCCGGCAGCCAGCCTGGCAGTCCAGATTCTCACCGGGAGAGTGTAACGTGTGGAAGGTCACACTACCTTTCTCCAGATCCTACCCTCGCTGTGCAGGCGCCCAGACCGAACTGTAGGGGTCGCTGTCCACAACGCCCAGGACCCACCCACGGCTTCCCTCCCCCTAACTCAGCCAAACGAGTTAGTATAGCGATCAGCCCAAGCCAAGGCAATGCTGACTCTCCGGGAGTCGAGACCGCAGCCTCTTGCATTGGTGACGAGCACAATCTCCGCTACGCCACCTGACCGCCGCGACTCTCGCAATTTTGAAGTCCTTGGGGACGTGTCCCTGTTTTATGGAGAGGTTTATTATGTGTGTGATGACTGGGGTGATGGCGGCTGCTGAGTCTCTGAGGAATTTGGAGGGGATGTTGTCATGGCCAGTGGCCTTGTTTGGTTGGAGGGCGCTCAGTTTTTTGAGTACCTCATCTGTTGTTACCATTTCCATTACCATTTCCAGTTTCCAGTCCACACACAAACACACACACACACGTGTCGTGCACACAGATCTGATCACAGCTACGCTCACACATACACACTAGGGGTGGGAATCATCAGTTGCATCACGATACGATACGATATCGATTCTTTGGACAACGATACGATATTTGCCGATATCACAAAGTCTGCCACGATACGATACGATACGATTCAATTCAGGTGCCTGCGATCGATATGAGGCGATATTATGTGCCCATTTAACACAATCAGTCACATTTAGATCAACTAAAAAAAGGCTACGGAAATATCAATTGATGTATTTATTTTTGAGCTCTTCCAGACATTTAAATGAAAAACAATCTATTGTTTTTAATACAAATAGACCTCCTGTTCACTTTTGTTTTTATATATTGAGCTTTAACACACACAGACACACACACACACACACACACACACACAGTCCCCCACAGCCCCCACCCCTCCTCCTTCCAAGTCCCCTCTTCACTCTCCTGTTCTCTCTCACGGTTAGCTGCTTAGCTTTTAAGCAGCCAACGCGACGTTCATTTAGATATTTAACGCGACGTTGGCATAAAGGAATGGCGACGATGCAACGCCTGTTATATGCATTTGACCCGTTGCGGGGAAAAACTGCACAGACTTATATCGGCTCGCAAAATAGACGCTCTGTAGTGCTTTAGAGCAGACGCAAACACTGCTGTAATGTATACACGGAGTTTCACAATACTGGGCGCCGGCGGATATGACTCGCGGGGATTTTCAAAATAAGAGTATCGCAATATGAATCGATCTTTTTACGTTGCGTCGATCCTATTTGATTATTGATAATAGATCGATATATCGATCTGGATCGATGTATTGTCCCACCCCTAATACACACATGGTGTCAGGCTGCAACAAGCGTGTTATTCCTGCAGGCCTGTGGTGTTGTGTGTAGCTGTGTGTGTTGAGGTGTTGTGTGTAGTAGTGTGGAGGTGTTGTGTGTAGCTGTGTGTGTTGAGGTGTTGTGTATAGCTGTGTGTGTGGAGGTGTTGTGTGTAGCTGTGTGTGTTGAGGTGTTGTGTGTAGCTGTGTGTGTTGAGGTGTTGTGTATAGCTGTGTGTGGAGGTGTTGTGTGTAACTGTGTTGAGGTGTTATGTATATAAGCGTTAGAGAAAAAATGTCCTTCCCGATACCGATTCCAATACCTGAACTTGCGTATCGGCCAATACCGAGTACTGATCCGATACCAGTGAATTTTTTTTGTTCCATAAATAATTTGATAAAGGATACAGTGTTTCCCATACATAGACTCAACTTGGGTGGCCTGCCCAGGTATATTAACTCATTCACGTTGCTTTTGTCTGTAGTGTCTATGTATGTATGTTGAAACTTTGTGTTGCTGCTGTTTCTTGGCCAGGTCTCCCTTGTAAAAGAGATCCTGGATCTCAATTGGGACAAACATGGTTAAATAAAGGCTAAATAACAAAATAAAATAAATAGTATGGCTCATTTTACAGGCATTGTTCATAGTCAATTACTGAATAATGAGCTAATTTCTACACACTGTAGTAGGGCTGTACCGAATGACATTTTTTAACATTCGAAGCTTCTATTGAAGTATTCGAACGAAGCTTCGAATGTCTGTAAAAAAAAAGAAAAATTTGATTTCATAAAATAATACAAAAATATATAATTATTATTATATATTTTTAACTAAATCCTCAATTTGAATAAAGTGATTAATCTGATTAAATTAGTATTTTTTTTATTAAATCAACTTTCTTTAATGAATATAACTCATCAGTTTCGTCAAATATAAATAATTCAATAAGGGCACGGTTGGTACGAAAGTGATGGTGACGTCTTATAGTATAATATTTAATATTAGTGTAGCCTAATCTTTATCTGCAACTGTGAAGAAAAAACCCATTAGTTTAAACAGATTGAATATTGAATATTAAAAAAAATTATTATTATAATTTTTTTTATTTTTTTTTATTTCGAATGTTGATTTCGAATTTGAATGTCAACATTATGATCGAAGCTTCGAAGCAAGTGAGTCTTGATAGTCTATTTCATTCATTGCCTCTCCTGTTCCCTTTCTATCAGAGTTCAAAAGGTAAGCGATACTGCCACCTGGTGATATTCGATCGTCATTGCAATTCCAATGAATCATAGCCACCTAGATGGCTCCGGCTGACCATATAGAACAGGGATCAAAGGAAAATATCAAAGGATCAAAACCCGAGTATACTCGGGTTTTGTCGCTCAACCGTTGGCGAGATAACCCGTTTATACTCGGGTATGGCCATTAAAGAGTTAAGACCCACCCAGGTAGATACAAATCTGAATTCCATTTTCCAATCAACACACGTAATTTTCATTTCATAATGCACACAGACCAGCAAGGACCTTTTAGAAGCTATAATATCTATATTCAGCCCTGCGTTCTGATTCAGAAACGCTGCTTCTGTGTGCAGTCAAGTCCCCTGTGTGTGTGTGAGTCAGTGTCACTAGTGCCAACAGCCACACCAGCGACGGGTCCAATGCCTCTATGCTTGGCATCCTTGCCATCAGGGGCGTTTTTAGGGTTAGAAAACATTGCCCCCCCCCCTTTTTTTTTCTTTCTTTCTTTTTAAACACAGAAATACGCAATTTTAGAGTAATTAGAGATGAATACTGAAGAACTAGAATCATTAGAGGTTCTCAAAGTGAGGTCCATGTCCATGAGAGGGATCTGGGCAGTCCCCATAGAAAATTCAAAGTTAACAGGACCAAATCATCAGTTTCTTATTTATTTATTTATTTAACCTTTATTTAGCCAGATAAAACATTGATCTGGTCCAAGAGGCCCCAACAGGAGTACAAATATACATATATACACATATATATATAATATATATACTAGGGATGCTCGATATTGGCTTTTTTACCGATACTGTAACTGTTGTGAAGGGCCAGATTAAACCGAATATATATATTTATTTATATATATATATTTAATTGTATTTGTATATTCTCTAATATTCCCTGATATCCCTTGTATATTCCTTGTACAATATGCATTGAATATCCATTCTAGCCTACTGAACATCCCATAATAGTCTCCATTCTACTATTGGTCGAGACCTTGGTGCCAGGCTGCCATACCCCCCAGACCCAGTTCAAACGTACCGCTCAACATGTACGAACAAGTCCTAGTTCCGCATAGGAATCTGGCTACCGCACCACTAATGGGACTATTTGTTCATAGTGCGTATATATACTGCGCTACTAAAGTAGGACTTCCTTTTCAGTCCAGTTTCTTACCCTCCAATAGAGTCACAGACGTAAAGCCTCCCCGCGACGCCACGTGTGGGAGTAAGGCCAAGTTCGGCTTACCATCGGTATTGAGACATCGTGTATATTAATATTTGAATAGTCATATTTGGCACTATATCGTCGAGTTGGACGTAGTCTATTAAGCTAATAATAGTCTGTTAATATATAGTGCTTCGTGCGGTGAGAATACTACCGTAGTCAGTACCCCATCGTTTCGGGCAGAGAACTGGCTGCTTATCCAGGGTGGTTGACCCCACGTGAAGCTGCACCCGAGGAGCCCCAGAGCCGACGAGCGAGTGGACCTGTATACCGGATTATTCTACCGACGACAGCCCGCCTTCCCAGGCACGGATTATGCTTTGTATACGTTGATTATTCCATGGATAAAGACCCCCGACACTGCCGTGTGTTGGAACCCCCCCCCTGGAGAGGACGCAAGGTGAGGAGACGCTCTGCAAGACGAGGTCGCTTCACGTCTCTCCTCCGTGGACCGGAGGACGCCGGCCCACAAAGAGTCCATCTGCTTTCATCTGTGGTCCAAGGATCGCCGGCGCATTGAACGGCACTACAGTGGGTTCACCTGGGATACCCTTGGCCGGATGAGGCAGCCGGATTCTACCCCCCCCCCCCTTCCTACTCCTGTCGGCTTACAAGCGACCGGATTAACCCCCCTTAGTGTATCCAGTATATAATCATTAAAGTATCATTGCTGTTATTCCTTAAACTATTCCAGGTCGTATATGTACCACCTGCGCCTTCAGAGATTGGACATTCTCTATTGATATACCGACGAATACTCTTGCCATAAAAGTGCATACTAATTCCCATTCATAAATGTGATTGATTTGATTAAGTGCTTGCTCTACACACCATCGCTGTGTAGAAATAAAGACCTATTTCTAATTCGTACATTTGTGTTGGATCCGTTTCATCTACGTGACAGTGTTCATCATAATATATTTATGCCGAGTACTGGGTGGCCGAATATTAAGTACAAAGGTAGTGGTAGTAAGTATCATATCTAGTAATACAGTCAGGGAATTGTACCCCTCAGTTACAATTGGTCCTTCGAGCCGGAGGGTAATTAGTGTAATATTAATATAGTGTTATTAATATTGAAATGGCCTATGATGAACACTCCACGAAACGATCCTCCTAACCAACGCCCGCAGCGCGAACGACGGCTCCCTCAGTACTTAGAGGCTTACGCTGTCAGTCAACAACCTAGTCTTCTACTAACAGTAAACGCGGTAAAACTAGAAAGTAAAAGTATGTCTAACCCCAACGCCCAGACTACCCCGACCATAGAGGCCCCTACGGGTTCTAATGTAACTGACCAAGTTCACGGTGGGGACCAGTGGGAACCAGACATGACTTCACACCCCGCCAGTACTGAAGAAGTAGTCCCCGATGAGTCCCGGGAGGAATACAACGCTACCGAGAGAGAACTCGGCACGGAAGAAGACAGGGAGAGCACCGTGGAGATAGAGCTCCAAGGCTCCGCAAGGAGTACCCCGAGGGAAGGCTCCCCTATACAACCGCCTTCTCCCAGCGAGGCAGAGAGGACCCTACAGCAGGCCTTCCTCATCAGCCTGAACGCCGCTGCTGAACGCGACCGACTGCAGATCCAGCAGCGGAGCGAAGAAGAGCATATACGTCTAGAAATAAGACGCATTCAGAGGGAAGAGAATGTGGCCCGAGACCGAGCAGACAGCCAGCGAGCAGCTGCTGGTGCTCTACGGGAAGCAGAGCGCGACAGACAGCAAGCGCAACTAATAGAACAGCTGATCAGACAGACAACACCCTCTCCCTCCGCCAGAGGCTCCAGGAACTCGTCTAGACACACCTCCAGGGCGGCATCCCCTAGCCGAGTAAACAACCCTGAACTTGACCAACAGACGAGGTCTATACCCCCCACAGACCACCTCCCCCCACCGGTCCAAGCGAGACCTAGCAACCGGGAAGGAGCAGCATATCCTGTGGAGAGGCTAAACCAGAGACTACAAGCACTGGATGACCTAACTGAAGACGAAGAGGAAGAGGAGGAGAACCACGCCCGACGACAGCACAGTACTCTACCGGACCAGGAGGTCCGGTACAGCCCAGGCTATACTCCCGCGGAGCTGCGCTACAGACCCCCGACTCTATACACGGGTGAGCACGACGCACGACCCGCACCGAGGAACAGCACCTGGACAAGCGGGCCATGGTACACTGCCGGTACCAGCCCATACCAAGGAGCGGGAGGAGACTCGCCTAGGAGGCCTCTCCCCCAACGCTCGCCGATGTATCCACAGTCAGCGTCATACATTGGCACGCCTATGGTACCCGACTTCACCCAAGAGAACCGGGCCCAGTATACAGAACTCCGCATGTGTCTGGAGACCATGTTGGTGGATGTATTGGATGAACGCCATAAATACGCCATCCTACTGAAGCACTTAAAGGTACCCCGCGCACATAATATAGCGCTCGCCTACGCGACTTCCACCACCCCATACACAGCAGCGCTGGTAGCATTGGACCAGAGGTATGGGCGCATATGGGATTACGTGATCCAGGAGATCCGACACATCGACCGCTTACCCCCAGCAATAGACAATCGAGCACTGGACGACCTGTCCATCAGAGTGCAGTCCCTGGTAGGGATGTTGGGAGCGCAGAGAGAGAAGGGGAGGCATGAACTTTACGCCAACTCAAATGTGGAAAGGATCTTGGAGAAGCTGCCGCCCGCTCGACAGGAGCGTTTTAGGCGGCAGAGAGACCAACGAGACCCGAATGGCCCCGAACCGAACCTCCTCGATCTAGCAGACTTCCTGGCGAGAGAAGTCAGCAGCCTACGGCTAGATACATTCGGACGGAGCACCCCTGGCTCCAGAGAAGGAACCAGACGACTAAATGATGGAAGAAGATCGGTGACTGTGATGCACCAATCGGAGTCAGTACCGAGCAGCAGGAGCCACAGTACCCCCTCCAGAACGGAGAAGTGGAAGATAGTGTGCCCCTACTGTGAGAAAGAACACTGGCTAGCGCAATGTGACTCCTTCCCCAAGCTGAACGCGGAGGAAGCAAGTCAATGGATAAAGTCCAACAAGCACTGTTTTCGCTGTGCGCGCTCACACATGGCAGCCGAATGCCGCTTAAAGAAAAGGTGCACCAAGTGCGATGGAGCCCATCTGGACATACTTCACGACAGTAACAGACGGCGCCCTCCACCCGCACCATCCAGCAGCAAAGCGAGCGTCATGTACATCGATCCCGCCAGCAGCAGTGGAGCCCGAGTACTCCTAAAAGTAGTGCGTGTGACACTAAGCTACCAGAATAAAGTCCTGGACACTTACGCCGTCCTCGATGACGGGTCAGAGAAGACCCTTCTGCTCGCCTCCGCTGCGGCCCAGCTAGGGCTGCGGGGAAGCGAAACCCAAATGACAATTCGGACAATAAGACGAGATTTGAAGACGATAAAGGGCGAGAATGTCTCATTCTCTATCGCAGCAAGCGGCCAGCCTGAGCGACGGTACCAGATTACAGACGCTTTCACCAGCCAAGAAATAGGACTGTCGCGGTACACATACCCCGTCGCCAAGCTGATGGAGAAATATGTACATCTGCGCAAGTTACCGATCCCGCTCATAGACAATGCTGACCCTGTTGATAGGCTCCGACCATGCAGACCTCATTGTCCCGATAGACCGGGTTCATACCGGCCCCCGAGGCTGTCCTGCAGCAGTCGAGACCCGTTTGGGATGGACTCTCCAAGGCCCGCTCGCCAAATCTCTCAACCGAAGTACAGCCACTAGATGTCTCCACTCCCGAGTTACAGAGGGAGAAACCGCACTCCTGCAACACGTAGAGCGGCTATGGACCTTGGAACAAATGCCCTTTAAGAACGGAAGGAAAGACATTCGCTCTAAAGATGACATTTACGCCATTCACCTCCTCGAGACAGGGACCAAGAGAGTCCCGGTCAACGGCGTGTTGAGATACGCCACGCCACTCCTGCGGCGAGAAGGAATGCCTACTTTCCACGCCAAGACAGACGCCACAGAACGGTACCTGCTGAACACGGAGCGGCGCTTAGCCAAGAACCCCGCCCAAGAGAGTGTATACCGCGCTGAGATTGAGAAGCTCATCACAGCGGGACACGTCACTAAGATGGACATTAAAGAGGCTGACCAGACCACTGAATCGTGGTACGTGCCTCACCACAAGGTCCATCACAACGGTAAAGACCGCATAGTATTTAACTGCAGCTACCAGATCGGATCCCAAAATCTGAATAAAGAGTTACTGCCCGGTCCCACACTCGGCCCCTCCCTACTCGGCGTTCTACTCCGCTTCCGCCAGGAAAAGGTGGCCATCAGCGGGGACATTAAAGGAATGTTCCTGCAGGTGAGATTAGTAGAGGAGGACAAGCCCCTGTTACGGTTCCTATGGAGAGAGAAGCCAGGAGATGAGCACCCAGCCATCTACCAATGGGAAGTCCTCCCCTTCGGAACGACGTGCAGCCCCTGCTGTGCTACATTTGCACTACAGAAACATGTAGCAGAGGACCCAGCAGCGGACGAAGAGGTCCGACACAGCGTAAAGAACAGCTTCTACGTAGACAACTGTCTACAAAGCCTTTCAACCCAGGAAGAAGCCGAGGCTCTCCTGATTAAACTCCGCGCCTCATTGATCAAAGGCGGCTTTGATCTCAGGCAGTGGGCCAGCAGCGATCCGCAAGTACTGCGCAGCCTCTCCTCCGAGGACAAGGCAGCCAGCAGCGAGACCTGGATGGCTACAATCCCGGGAGAAGCCCAGGAGATGACCCTGGGATTGGTGTGGCGATTCAAAACAGATTCGCTTCACTACAGACACAAGCCCCTGACTACGGAGCAGGGAAGGCCGGCGGCGGCGCCGACCACCAGACGGAGTGTGTACACAACACTCGCCCGACAATATGACCCGCTAGGATGTATTCTACCGTACACCACCAGGGCAAAAATGATTGTACGAGCATTGTGGGACAAGGACCAGGGCTGGGACGACCCCATTCCCGCACACCTTGCATCCACCTGGAGAGAGTGGGAGATGGAGCTCCACTCACTCCCAGGCGTTAATATGCGCCGAAGCTACTTCCCACCCACGGTGAGGCCAGAGACATGTAAAATGGACTTACACGTCTTCAGTGACGCCTCAGAGGTCGCATACGGATCAGTAGCCTACTTGCGGGCCCAAGAAAAGGGGGGAGAGATCTACACAGCATTTGTCCTCGCCCGCTCGAGAATAGCCCCACGCAAGCAACAATCTATCCCACGTCTAGAGCTCTGCGCAGCCCTAGCCGGAGCGCACCTAGCCACGCTCATCCAACGTGAGCTCACCATACCGGTGTCTAGAACAATCCTGTGGTCAGATTCCACGACAGTACTCGCCTGGATCAAATCGGACTCATGCAAGTACAAAGTCTTCGTGGGAGTCAGAGTCACCGAGATTCAAGACTTAACCGAAGAGTTAACCGGAGAAACAGAGTGGCGCTACGTTGATACAAAACAGAACCCAGCTGACGACATCACCCGGGGGATGCCCCTGGATGACCTCACCCGTCACAATGCTTACAGTGACGGCCCCGCATTCCTAAGACTCCCGGAAGGACAGTGGCCCATGCCTATCCCGAGGGAATCAAGTCCAGAGGAGGTGGAAAATAAGAAGCCTGTGTTCTGTGGATTGAGCACTGTTATCTCCGCAGACCCCACCATAGAGAGTGCACAACAAAGGACATTCCTACTGCACTACCTACCGTCTCTACAGACCCGCCAGAAGTGGGTAAAGGAGAGAGACAATTTGACAGAAGGAACAGTCGTCATGATTATTGATCAATCACTGCCCAGAGCTATGTGGCCGGCCGGCCGCGTAAGCAAAGTGATCACCGGTGCCGACGGCAAGGTCCGAGCAGCTGAAGTGCTTGTCCAGGGTCGCACTTACACCCGTCCCGTGGCGAGGCTCATAGAACTGCCCCGACTCCCAGACACAATCGATGATGACCATGACCATATAACCCTATGACTTTGTGAAGTTGACTGACCCCTACAGCAAACCCTTATGTGTAAATAGACAACGCGATTAATCTGTCTCTGTTTAACTGATTAGGTCTGGGACCAATCAGGGGGTGGCTGTTGTGAAGGGCCAGATTAAACCGAATATATATATTTATTTATATATATATATTTAATTGTATTTGTATATTCTCTAATATTCCCTGATATCCCTTGTATATTCCTTGTACAATATGCATTGAATATCCATTCTAGCCTACTGAACATCCCATAATAGTCTCCATTCTACTATTGGTCGAGACCTTGGTGCCAGGCTGCCATACCCCCCAGACCCAGTTCAAACGTACCGCTCAACATGTACGAACAAGTCCTAGTTCCGCGTAGGAATCTGGCTACCGCACCACTAATGGGACTATTTGTTCATAGTGCGTATATATACTGCGCTACTAAAGTAGGACTTCCTTTTCAGTCCAGTTTCTTACCCTCCAATAGAGTCACAGACGTAAAGCCTCCCCGCGACGCCACGTGTGGGAGTAAGGCCAAGTTCGGCTTACCATCGGTATTGAGACATCGTGTATATTAATATTTGAATAGTCATATTTGGCACTATATCGTCGAGTTGGACGTAGTCTATTAAGCTAATAATAGTCTGTTAATATATAGTGCTTCGTGCGGTGAGAATACTACCGTAGTCAGTACCCCATCGTTTCGGGCAGAGAACTGGCTGCTTATCCAGGGTGGTTGACCCCACGTGAAGCTGCACCCGAGGAGCCCCAGAGCCGACGAGCGAGTGGACCTGTATACCGGATTATTCTACCGACGACAGCCCGCCTTCCCAGGCACGGATTATGCTTTGTATACGTTGATTATTCCATGGATAAAGACCCCCGACACTGCCGTGTGTTGGAACCCCCCCCCCTGGAGAGGACGCAAGGTGAGGAGACGCTCTGCAAGACGAGGTCGCTTCACGTCTCTCCTCCGTGGACCGGAGGACGCCGGCCCACAAAGAGTCCATCTGCTTTCATCTGTGGTCCAAGGATCGCCGGCGCATTGAACGGCACTACAGTGGGTTCACCTGGGATACCCTTGGCCGGATGAGGCAGCCGGATTCTACCCCCCCCCCCTTCCTACTCCTGTCGGCTTACAAGCGACCGGATTAACCCCCCTTAGTGTATCCAGTATATAATCATTAAAGTATCATTGCTGTTATTCCTTAAACTATTCCAGGTCGTATATGTACCACCTGCGCCTTCAGAGATTGGACATTCTCTATTCATATACCGACGAATACTCTTGCCATAAAAGTGCATACTAATTCCCATTCATAAATGTGATTGATTTGATTAAGTGCTTGCTCTACACACCATCGCTGTGTAGAAATAAAGACCTATTTCTAATTCGTACATTTGTGTTGGATCCGTTTCATCTACGTGACAGTGTTCATCATAATATATTTATGCCGAGTACTGGGTGGCCGAATATTAAGTACAAAGGTAGTGGTAGTAAGTATCATATCTAGTAATACAGTCAGGGAATTGTACCCCTCAGTTACAGTAACTGAGGGGTACAATTCCCTGACTGTATTGAGAGTATGGTATCATTAAACCACTACTGAGTTATGTACTTTAATTACTGGCCATACAGTACACAGGTATATGTGATGAACACCCACACAATAACACGGCTTAACAAAGAAAGTCCTGTTTGGAATATTTATTAGAAGAGCAGAAAGAACTGGCGCTGCTCTGATGGCTGCCTTTCTGATCGCTCCGTCGAGACTGTGCTTTCTTTTGTTAATTTTTATAGTATTAGGAGTTTTATTTGCACCAACTGTTGGTGCATTATATGTGTATGACCGTCAGTCAATCATTGACATTGGATTAAGGAAAACTTACCGTTTGGATTGCTCTCTGGATCGGATCGCTGAACAGCAGAAATGGCCCGCCGAGATCCTTTGTTATCATGGCCAAGACCAGGAGAAACCGCCGCGAAGACGTGGAAAGAGAGCGGGGGTCCGAAACAGACTGAGGTCCAAACGACACAGAACCACATTGCCCAGCATATTGTTGGCCAATGTGCAATCGATAGGAAATAAACTGGATGACATCAGAGCACGGATCCAATTCCAGAGGGACATTCGGGATTGTAACGTCCTCTGTTTCACAGAAACTTGGCTGAGTCCAGATAATAATAATAATGATAATGACTTGGATTTATATAGCGCTCTTCACTGACCCAGAGCGCTTCACAGAGTCCATTATTCGTTCATACACAGTCATACCGGTGGTGGTAAGCTACAATTGCAGCCAGAGCTGCCCTGAGGCAGACTCACGGAAGCGTGGCGAATAATCAACGCCTACGGCCCCTCCGACCACCACCAACATTCATTCACATGCATACACATTCATACGAGGCAAGTAGGTTAAGTGTCTTGCCCAAGGACACAACGGCAGTGGGATGGACATGGGCTTGAGCTGGATTCGAACCACCAACCCTTGGATCATTGGACAACCCGCTCTACCTCTGAGCCACGCCGCCCCACAGATGTCCCGAATCACGCAATAGAACCGGCAGACCACTTCTTCGTTCTCCGCAAGGACCGGACGGCAGAAGAGTCACTAAAGACGAGAGGAGGCGGCATTGCCTTCATGATAAACAAGGAGTGGTGCGATTTAGGCAACACAAAGGAACTGTCTAACCACTGCTCCCCAGACCTGGAGTTTATCACGATAAAATGTCGACCCTTCTTCCTCCCAAGAGAGTTAACCTCATCGGAGTGTACATTCCACCACACGCGAACACTGGGGTCGCACTTTCAAAACTTCACGACGAGGTAAACAAACTCCAGGCAGCTAATGTTGACGCCGCCATTTTGGTTCTGGGTGATTTTAACAGCGCGCGTCTTAAAAAGGTGCTGCCGAATTTCTATCAGCATGTGACCTGTCCCACCAGAGGCGAGAACATATTAGACCATGTATACTCGCAATTTAAGAATGGGTACAAGTCACAGGCTCTTAGTCCATTCGGTAAAAGCGATCACGCTGCAATATTTCTTCTGCCAAAGTACAAACAAAGTCTCAAGCGAACGCCGGTGGTCTCGCGAGAGGTTAAGCGTTGGGCCGTGACGTCAGAGGAGTCACTCCAAGCTGTACTGGAAAGCACAGACTGGAGTGTATTCCGTGATAACACAGCCAATATTAACGAATACACCGAAACGGTGATTGACTATGTCTGTACTCAGGTAGAAGAAACAATCCCCTCCACCAAAATTAAAATCTAACCAAATCAAAAGCCCTGGGTAGACAAATCCGTCCGTGAGGCTCTGAAAGTGCGCACATCAGCATACAACACCGGGCTGGTGACAGGCAACATGGAAGAACACAAGATGGCAAGATACAACGTCAGGAGAGCAGTAATAGAGGCAAAACGGCGTTACAGGGATAAAGTTGAACTTCAGTTTGAACAGGCTGACTCTAGAGGCATGTGGCAGGGCCTCAGAACAATGACAGACTACAAAGGAACCCCCCTCAAACTGAACAGTGACATCTCCTTAGCAAATGATCTCAATTCCTTCTATGCGAGGTTTGAGGCTGTGAATAACAACACCAGCCTACAAACCACGGCAATGGGGGGGGGGGGGGTCTGCTGATGGAGACTCAGTGTTCAGGGTAACAGAGCATGAGGTGAGACGGATCTTTAAAAAAGTGAATATCAGGAAGGCAGCAGGACCGGACGGCATCCCCGGCCGCGTCCTAAAAGTCTGTGCCGACCAACTGGCCCCGGTATTCACTGACATCTTCAACCTGTCCTTGGAACAGGCTGTCATCCCCACCTGTCTGAAGAAGTCCACCATCATCCCTGTACCCAAAAAATCTACGCCCGCTTGCCTCAACGACTACCGCCCTGTAGCCCTCACCTCCATAGCCATGAAGTGCTTTGAGAAGCTAGTGAAGGGCTACATCTGTTCCTCCCTCCCCATCAACCTGGACCCTCTGCAATTTGCATATCGCCCCAACAGGTCCACGGAGGACGCCATAGCCCATGTGCTGCACACAGCAGCATCACATCTGGACAAGAGGCAGGGGAACTATGTGAGAATGCTGTTCATCGACTACAGCTCAGCATTCAATACCATAGTCCCCTCCAAACTCATAGCCAAGCTCAGGGACCTGGGCTTGAACTATGACCTGTGCCAGTGGGTCTTGGACTTCCTGACGGGCAGACCCCAGGTGGTAAGAGCCGGCAACTGCACCTCCTCATCCATCACGCTCAACATAGGGGCCCCCCAGGGCTGTGTTCTGAGCCCCCTCCTCTACTCCCTGTACACACATGACTGCGTAGCACAGCGGAACAACAACACCATCATCAAATTTGCTGATGACACAGTAGTGGTGGGCCTGATCTCTGCCAACGACGAAAGGGCCTACCTGGAAGAGGTAGAGAACCTGTCACAGTGGTGTCAGGAGAACTGCCTCTCCCTGAACGTCAGCAAAACAAAAGAGATGATTGTGGACTTCAGGAGGTCGGGGGTCAAGGACTACAGCCCCCTCAGCATCGACGGGGCACCGGTTGAGAGAGTGAACAGTTTCAAGTACCTCGGAGCCCACATATCCGAGGACTTGACATGGACCACACACATTGACAGTGTAGTGAAGAAGGCACGACAACGCCTTTACTTCCTCAGGCGCCTAAGGAAGTTCCAAGTCAGTCAGAAGATCCTTAGGAACTTCTACTCATGTACAATAGAGAGCATCCTGACCGGCAACATCACCTCCTGGTTTGGGAATAGCACTGCACAAGACCGTAGCAGACTACAAAGAGTGACATGTTCAGCCGAACACACAATTGGAGGGGGGCTTCCCACCCTCCAGAACATTTACTACAAGCGGTGCAAGGGGAAGGCTAAGAGAATTATTAAGGACTCGAGCCACCCGAACAACTGCCTCTTTGAACTGCCGCGGTCAGGCAAGCGATACCGGAGTCTTAAGGCGAGCACAGAAAGACTCAGAAGAAGCTTCTATCCCCAGGCCATCAGGCTGCTAAACGAACAATAATCGCTAAACGAACAATAATCACTATGCAACAACCATCAAATGCACACAGCACACACACCCACACGCACACACTCACTCAAACAAACAACACACTGCAGCACCCACTCTCCACACTTTAGATCACACAAACACACTTACACTTTATATTTATTGATAAAGGATTTGCACTACAACTCGTACACCTACTGTGAATTGTACCTAAATTGCACCTCGTCCCATTTCTCCATTTCTGCCTTGCACTATATAGTATTGTATATTAGTACACTGCACAGTATTGTATATTGTATGGTAACTACGTCTATTCTGCATCGAACATTGTACATATGTCTAAACTGAACACTGTGACCTCTTTTTTTACTTCTAATTTTACTATGTTTTTATTTCATACTTATCTTGTCTTGCACAGTCTCTGGAGCGCAACAGTAAGAAGCATTTTGTACAAAAGTATTCTGTACTTCTGTATGACAACTATTAAAGAAACTTGAAACTTGAAACTTGAAGCAGCAATATTAGATTACAGTATTGAGAATTAGGGTTGCGCTTGTATGGCGAAGAATGTGCATGAATAGGTCAAGAGCGTAAATCCATGAGCATATTACGATGGGAATAATTAATACCACCTGTAGCATAAGAATTATATAAGGCACACTCGTAGGTCAGCTGGAGATACTAGGGGGGGTTCCCTCCGGTTGTAAGCCAGCAGGGGAGAGGAATTGTCGGGAGCAAAAGTCTGGATCAACGAGGAATAAAGAGACTCCAGGTATAGGAGACGGTGCAATAATCCCTTGGTCCTTAGACAAAGCAACAGCTATACTCCGGTATGCACTGCAGCATGGATGAAAGCTAGCCAGCCTCTGAGTCCTAGAGGCGGGCTCGACGGGGCTCCTCACAGGGTAGATCCCACACGGTAGTGGGGGTAGACGGTTCTCTGCTCCAGCAGCCACAGGACCAAAGCAATATAATCCAGCCGAAAAGGGCTCTGCATTCGTCGTGTAGGTTATCCAGTGTACATATCCACACGGTTCTCGTCTAGGGCTCCTCGGATGGCGGCACAAGGTTAGGCCGCCCAGCCTGGATAAGCGCACTAGCTCGGTACGATGAAACGGTGGTAATGCTGGTCACTGTAGAACGGTAGCCGCACGATACACTATACATAATAGACTATTACTTTATAATAGAATAAGTCGAACTCGACGATACAGCGTTAAACTCTGACACTTTAGCTATCAATTCGCACGCGGTCTCAAGGCTCTATTTAGGGGCAAAACGGGCCCACTTCACAGCACGTTGTATCGTGGTGAAGGCTTCAACTTGTTGGGGTAACATAACTGCTGTATCCACCTGCACCGTATTTATACGTAAGGTGAATAATCTAGTGCCAACCTTATTTCTGTCTCGTATTACTGCGCAAACCTGGGCATGTTGAGACATGTCTTAGCGGTGACTTTGAACTAGACATTGGGGGTATGGCCGTGGCGCCTAGGGGGTCGCTGTCCAATAGGAGAACGAATATTATGGTCTGGCCTGTACCTAGGTAAAGGGATATTCCGTGTATATGTACAAAGAATATACAAGGGATATCAGACGATATACAAATATTATACAATATATCTCAAGTAATAAATATATATATTCGGTTTAATCTGACCCTTTGTAACAGCCGCCTCCTAATTAGTCCGCACCTAATTAGATAAGCAGAGACAGATTAACCGCCTTGTCCACTACTCAATGTCCGTTGTGAGGAGTAGGGCAATTCACAAAGTCAGTGGGTCATGGTCGTCATTAGGAGAGTCGGGGAGCCTTGGCAACTCTATCAGCCTCGCCACGGGTCGGGTGTATGTCCGTCCCTGGACGAGCACTTCTGCCGCTCTGACCTTTCCGTCGGCACCAGTGATCACTTTGCTTACGCGGCCGGCCGGCCACATAGCTCGGGGTAGTGACTGGTCGATAATCATGACGACTGTGCCCTCCGTCAAATTGTCTCTTTCTTTTACCCATTTCTGGCGGGTCTGTAGAGACGGTAGATAGTGGAGGAGGAAACTGTTCCAAAACTTGTCAGCCAATACTTGACTGTACCTCCACATTCTTCGGCCGTTCGCTTCCTCAGGTCTGTACACTGTCTGTGGGAGCGCGGGGTCCAGCCGCACCATCAAGAGAGTGTTGGGGGTGACTGGGTCGACATCTGCTACATCACTTGAGACGTAACCGAGGGGCTTTGAGTTCAATACTCCCTCGATCTCCGTGAGGACTGTCGTGAGGACTTCTTCCGCCACGGTCTGGGCCCCAAGCACGGCGTACAGGGCTGTCTTTATTGAACGTACTTCTCGTTCCCAAGTTCCCCCGAAGTGAGGGGCATTCGGGGGGTTAAACTGGAAATCAATCTGAGAGGGAGCGAGGTGGGTCTTAAGTTCGGGGCCCATAGCTTGGAAGCTCTCTCTCAGCTCTCTTTCTCCGCCTTTGAAGTTTGTCCCGTGATCAGACAATAATATAGACGGTTTTCCTTTCCGCGCTGTGAATCTCCGGAAGGCCATAAGGAATGAGTCCGTACTCATGGTTGGAAGGAGTTCTATGTGTATCGCTCGGGTGGTCATGCATTTGAATACAATACCCCACCGCTTCTCCGTCCCTCTTCCTTTCTTCACATACAGCGGGCCGAAGCAGTCCATACCGGTGGAGTGAAAGGGCTTGTCGCCGAGTCGGAGGCGACAGGGGGGTAGGTCAGCCATCCGGGGTATACTGGGCTGTGCTCGCCACTTGCGACAGTCTAGACAGGTCCGCTGGAAGCGTCGTACTGCTTCTCTTCCTTGCAGTATCCAATAGCGACGTCTGATCTCAGCGAAGACTCTCTCTGCCCCGGCGTGGTGCACGTCCTCGTCGTATTTCTTTATGATGAGCTCTGTGACCTTGTGTCGGCTGTTGAGAACTATCGGGAACTTGACGTCATCCGTTAAGTCTGGGGCCCTTCTCAGACGACCACCCACTCTGATGAGATTATGGGCGTCGCGCTCAGGCGCCAAGTGGAGCAGTCTGCTGTCTGACGGGACTGGCTTTGATCCCTGCAGACAGTCTAGCTCATCGGGGAACGAGTCTCTTTGGGCTCGCTGTAGCAGAAGGAGTTCTGCTTCTTCGTAGTTAGCTGCATTAATGTCAGTAGTGGAGGGAACCTCAGGGTGGTGCCACAGGAATGTCTTTAACTGCGCACTCTCAAGGGTAGGGCAGTCGTCTATGTTGGGGTCTGTGGGGACTGGTGTGTGCGTCAACCCACAGAACATAGATTTCTTCATCTCTGCCTCCTCTTGACTAGCCTCCCGTGGGGTGGGTGTAGGCCACTCTTCTTCCGGGAGCTTGAGGAACTCGGGACCGTCACTATAGAGATTGTGACGTGTGAGGTCATCCAGGGACATTCCCTGTGTGATGACGTCTGCTGGGTTCTGTTTTGTGTCCACGTACCTCCAGCATGCTGATTCTGTTAAATCTAGGATCTCTGTGATTCTGACTCCCACGAAGACCTTGTATCTGCACGAATCGGACTGGATCCATGTGAGTACGGTCATGGAGTCTGACCACAGGATTGTTCTTTGCACCGGGATGGTGAGTTCACGTTGGATTAACGTGGCGAGTTGCGCTCCTACTAGGGCTGCGCAGAGCTCTAGACGCGGAATCGATTGTTGCTTGCGGGGGGCTATTCTTGAGCGAGCCAGGATGAAGGCGGTATGTATTTCTCCTCCCTCCTCTCGGGCCCGCAAGTAGGCCACCGAACCGTAGGCTACTTCGGAGGCGTCGCTGAAGACGTGCAGGTCCATCTGACACGTCTCCAGCCGCACTGTGGGTGGGAAGTAGCTGCGGCGTATGTTGACACCTGGGAGCGAGCTGAGTTCTGTTTCCCACTCTCTCCATGTGGAAGCAAGGTGGTCGGGTATGGGGTCGTCCCAGCCCTGGTCCTTGTCCCACAGCTCTCGTACAATCATCTTTGCCCTGGTGGTGTAAGGTAGAATACATCCCAACGGGTCATATTGTCTGGCGAGTGTTCTGTATACACTCCGTCTTGTGGTCGGTAGTGAAATCGACCTTCCCTGCTCCTTGGTCAGGGGTGTGTGTCTATAATGGAGCGAGTCTGTTTTGAAGCGCCAGACTAGTCCTAATGTCATTTCTTGGGCTTCACCTGGGATGGTCGCCATCCAGGTCTCGCTGCTTGCTGCCTTGTCCTCTGGGGAGAGGCTGCGCAGTACTTGAGGGTCGCTGCTGGCCCACTGCCGGAGATCAAAGCCGCCTTTGATCAGGGAGGCGCGGAGCTTGAGTAGGAGGGCCTCGGCCTCTTCTGGCGTCGAGACGCTTTGCAGACAGTTGTCCACGTAGAAACTCTTTTCTACACTTTGTCTGACCTCCTCGTCAACTGCTGGGTCCTCTGCGACATGTTTTTGCAGTGCGAACGTAGCACAGCATGGGCTGCATGTGGTTCCGAAAGGGAGGACTTCCCATTGATAGATGGATGGTTGCTCATCCCCGATCCTCTCTCTCCATAAGAACCGCAGCAGGGGCTTGTCCTCTTCCACTAGTCGCACCTGCAGGGACATCCCTTTGATGTCGCCGCTGATGGCCACCTTGTTCTGGCGGAAACGTAGCAACACGCCTAGTAGAGAGGGGCCGAGTGTTGGGCCGGGCAAGAGCTCTTTATTCAGATTTTGTGATCCGATCTGGTAGCTGCAGTTAAACACAATACGATCCTTGCCGTTGTGGTGGACCTTGTGGTGGGGCACGTACCATGATTCGGTCGTCTGATCGGCCTCTTGAATGTCAATTCTCTTTATGTGTCCCGCTGTGATTAGCTTATCAATCTCAGCGCGGTACACAGTGGCTTGAGCGGGGTCTCTGGCTAGGCGCCGCTCTGTGTTCAGTAGATATCGCTCCGTCGCTTCTTTTGAGGCGTGGAAGGTAGGCATACCCTCTCGCCTCAGGAGTGGAGTTGCGTATCTCATCACTCCATTGACTTTGACTCTCTTTGTCCCCTGCTCGAGGAGGGCTATGGCATAAATGTCTTCCTTGGAACGAATGTGTTTCTTTTCGTTCTTAAAGGGCATTGTCTCTAGTGTCCATAGCCTCTCTACGTGCTGTAAGAGGGTGGTGTCTTCTTCTGTCACTCTGGAGTGGAGGCAGCGAGTGGCTGCTGTTCGGTTGGGAGACCTGGAGAGGGGGCCTTGTAGTGTCCATCCTAGGCGGGTCTTGACTGCTGCTGGACAGCCTCTGGGCCCAATGTGGACCCGGTCCGTCGGGACGATGAGGTGTGCGTGGTCGGATCCTATGAGCAGGGTCCGGGTGGCGCCGTCGATGAGCGGTATAGGTAGTTGACGCAGGTGCACATATTTATCCATCAGCTTGGCGATGGGGTAGGTGTACCGCGACAGGCCTATGTCTTGGCTGGTGAAAGCGTTAGTGATCCTATACCGCCTCTCTGGCTGCCCACTTGCTGCGATAGTGAAGGAGACGTGCTCACCCTATCGTCTTCAGGTCTCTTCTTATGGTACGAATCGTCATCGTTTCTTCGCTCCCCCGCAGACCCAGCTGGGCTGCAGCGGATGCGAGGAGGAGAGTCTTTTCTGACCCGTCGTCAAGGACGGCGTAAGTGTCCATGACCTTGTCCTCGTAGCTAAATGTCACTCGGACTACCTTCAAGAGCACCCGGGAGCCCCCGCTGCTGGCGGGGTCAATATACATGACGCTTACTCTGGTGCTGCTTGAGGGTGCGGGTTTCTTCCTGTTACTGTCATGCAAGACGTCCAAGTGGGCTCCGTCACACCGACTACACCTCTTCTTCAAGCGGCACTCGGCTGCCATATGGCTGCGTGCACAGCGGTAACAGCGGCGGTTGGACTTTATCCATTGACTCACCTCGTCGGCGGTCATCTTCTTGAACGTGTCACAGTGTGACAGCCAATGTTCTTTCTCGCAGTACTGGCATACAATCTTCCACTTCTCTTTCGTCGAGGGGTTGCTGTGGTTCTTGTTACGCGGTACTGATTCGGCTTGGTGCATGACGGTCACCAGTCTGCGGTTATCGTTGGATCTCCGAGGTCCCTCTCTGGGGCTTGGTCCACTCCGCACGAACGTATCCAGTCGTAGGCTGCTGACTTCTCTCGCGAGGAAGTCGGCCAGGTCTAGGAGGGATGGCTCGGGACCGTTGGGATCACGGTGGTCTCTTTGCCGCCTGAAGCGCTCTTGTCGGGCGGGAGGAAGCTTCTCTAATATCCTTTCAACATTAGAGTTAGCGTACAGTTCGTGCCTACCCTTTTCCTTTTGTGCCCCCAGCATCCCTACCAGGGATTGTACCTTGATAGAGAGGTCGTCCAATGAGCGATTGTCTGTGGCTGGGGGGAGACGGTCAATATTCCTTATCTCTTGTATCACGTAGTCCCATATGCGTCCATAACGTTGGTCGAGGGCTACTAGAGCCGCGGTGTATGGGGTACTTGAGTTGGAATATGCCAGCGCTATATTATGCGCTCTGGGCACCTTCAGGTGCTTGAGGAGGATAGCATATTTGTACGTCTGTTACGTATTACTTTCACATGGTGGAGGGATACTTACTGTCTGTGGTGCATATTCACATTGTGGTTAAGTGTGCTGTCACTAATTGGTGGTTTAATTGATACACACTTCTGTTGTCATTTTGCTTGTGTTTAAAATGGCCGCTTTTTAATTGATCACAGGTGTGGTGATGAGGCACCACGCCCTACAAATGCAGAGTGCAGGCAGCAGTCAAGTCTCCCCCACTTCACAAGAGATCTCAGCTCTCCAGAGTCTCACCTGCTCACTGTTTTGACTTGTCTATTTTTGGCTTGTTGTCCTTTTTGCCTTTGGGCTTTTCTTTATAATTATATCCTGAACTAGGGAGTCTGGAGCACCCAGCTCCCCCATCTTTTTGTCCACTTATTTAGTGCTGTGTAAATAAATAGTTATTTTTGATAACTCTTGTCCAGTGTCCTGTGTCCACCACGCTGCAGCCAGAGCAGAACGTGAGGCCCAGGAAGCTATTGTACCGGTGTCAATTCTCCGTGATACTGGCGCATCCCAATCTTTTGTGCACAGTAGTGTCCTGCCCTTTACGCACCACTCTGAGTTGGGTGCAGGGGTTGTTATTGAGGCTTTTGGAATGCACACGATGAATGTGCCGCTGCATAATGTCTTTCTTGATTGTGCCCTTGTATCAGGACCAGTGGTGATCGGAGTGACGGCTGGCAAACTCCCTATGAAGGGGGTAACGTTGCTCTTGGGCAATGACTTGGCTGGAGGTAAAGTACTAGTGAAACCGGAGGAGACATGCGTGCCAGATACTCGAGTGGCGGAGCGGTATCTCGTGGGCTTCCCAGCCTTTACAGAGGCCACAGCCGGATTGGAGCAGGAGAATGAGGGGGATGAGAGTGAGACGGTTGTTGCTACTTCATGTGGCACCGTTCTGGTTGAGGAGGCTACAAGGCCAGAATTGGGCTGCCAGCCTTCCTACAGTAGCTCTGATGTTCATGATGTCTCACTTGTCGGCAGTGATGATCCCAGTATGGTCAGTGTTTCTGATATTGATTCATTCATTGATTCATGTGACCACACTGACTCTCTGCCAGGCACTGGGTATGCTAGTCAACCTAGTTACCTGTGTCCTGTGCAGCAGGGGCAGTCTTCACAACCTAGTCTAATGGGTGACGACCATTTTGATTGTGACGAGGTTGATGTGTGTGCCACCATTTTTGCTTGTGACAGTAGAAAGGTTTCAGACGCCGTTTTGTTTCATGACAAGGTTGCTGTCTGTGACTCCATTGTTGCTCATGACAGTCCTATTTTTTGTGACACTGTTTTGACTCATGACGGTGCTGTTTCTTCTGTCATTGTTGCTGATGACAGTGCTAATTTTTGTGGCGCCATTTTGAGTCACAGTGTTGATGAGTGTGCCACCGTTTTGGATCCTGACCATGGTATTTTTTGTGACACCATTTTGGGTGGTGCTCCAGATATAATTGTGCCTGATGTGATGTTGCTATGTTCCAGAGACGGTGAGGACGTGCCTGCTCTGGATGTTCGTGGTTCGCAGTCTCCTGTACAGCTAACGGGGGTACAGCCCTCGGTGCAGTCTCCTGTACTGACAGTGCCAGGTGGGGAGGAGTTGGGCACTGTGTTGGTACCAGGGGAGTGTGCTGTTGGTTGTCCGGAGCGCGATGAGTTTGTTTTTTCTCTAGTGTGTGTTTCCAGTTTGCAGTCTCCTTTTGTCAGGTCGGTGTCGGTGGAGCGGCCTGTGGATGTAGAGCCTGTGTTTTGTTTTCCTGTTTTCTGTCCTGAGCGCAGTGAGCTGCTGTCTCATGCTGACTCCAGTTTGTTGTCTCTGTTTGTCAGGTCTGTATCGGCGGAGGGACCTGTTGACATGAGTTTTTTGTTTGGTGATGTGTGTGTGGGTGGATTATCTTCTAGGCCTTGCGCCTCAGTAGGGGCTGAGTGGGGTTTAGTTGCCCAGATGTTTCCACTAGCTCCGCTCCATCCAGGCCCGGCTGGGTACATTTTGGTGGGGTCTCGCTTGGGCAGGTATCAGGACGGGGTTGCTAAACAACGGTGTCGAGTGTTCCTCAATAGGGAGCATTCGACGGAGTTGAGGGTCGTGTTCGACAGGGGCCGACCCGTTATCGCTTGGTGGTAGTGACTCATGGGCTATGGGTCGCTATTAATTTTTGGTGTACAGTTGAGTGTGACTCTTGACCGGGGCTCACACTCAACACAGTACAGGCGCTGCACATGTTAGAGTGTGTGGTTGCATTTTTTTTTGGTAAGGTTGGTAAGTATCCCCTTATTTATTTATGTTCGTTCTCTTGGTGGTGGTTTCTTTGGGCTATAGTTGGGAGAAGAACATAAATCTTCGGTGTGGGGGTGTTACGTATTACTTTCACATGGTGGAGGGATACTTACTGTCTGTGGTGCATATTCACATTGTGGTTAAGTGTGCTGTCACTAATTGGTGGTTTAATTGATACACACTTCTGTTGTTATTTTGCTTGTGTTTAAAATGGCCGCTTTTTAATTGATCACAGGTGTGGTGATGAGGCACCACGCCCTACAAATGCAGAGTGCAGGCAGCAGTCAAGTCTCCCCCACTTCACAAGAGATCTCAGCTCTCCAGAGTCTCACCTGCTCACTGTTTTGACTTGTCTATTTTTGGCTTGTTGTCCTTTTTGCCTTTGGGCTTTTCTTTATAATTATATCCTGAACTAGGGAGTCTGGAGCACCCAGCTCCCCCATCTTTTTGTCCACTTATTTAGTGCTGTGTAAATAAATAGTTATTTTTGATAACTCTTGTCCAGTGTCCTGTGTCCACCACGTTTCATTCAAGGCCTTCACGAGCCATATTTTAGGCTTGAATGTAACAACGTCTCATCGGGGACATCGGACATCATAGTCTCTAAGCACATCCGTAGTTCTGTGTACTGTGCTCTGTCCTCGTGTGTGAAATCCGGGAACGTCGGTGTGCCAAGGTACGATGCCATGGATGGCTGGCACATCAGTGAGCGTTGGGGGAGAGGCCTCCTGGGCGAGTCTCCCCGTACGTGTCATTGTGGGCTGGTACTTGGTGGGTACCAAAGCCCGGGTACCCAGGTGCTGTTCCTCGGGGCTGACGGTGCGTCAAACTCACCCTTGAGTTGAGTCGGGGGTCTGTAACGCAGGGCCTCTGGGGTAAAGTCTGGGCTGTACTGGACCTCCTGGTCCTGTGGAGTACGATGCTGCTGGTGGGCTTGACTTTCCTCCTCTTCCTCTTCCTCTGCTAGGTCTTCTAGATCTTGCAATCGTCTATTCAGTCTCTCGGCGGCGTAGGCCGGTTCTTCCCTGTTGCTGGGTCTCGCATGGACCGGTCGGGGAGGGGGTTCGGAGACGTGTATAGGCTCTTTCTGTTGGCCGGGCTCCGGGTCACTTGGTCGGGTAGGGGAAGGTGCCCTAGACCCTTGTCTTGACGATGCCCTGGAGCTCCGTGCGGAGAGAGGGGGTGTCGCCCTGGCAATCAGTTGCTCCATTATCTGCGCTTGTAGTCGGTCGCGCTCGGCTTCGCGCTTGATGTGAGCGAGGTCGCGCTCTGCTTCGCGCTGGGCTTGGGCTGCGTCGCGCTGTGCATTGGCGGCTTCGCGCTGTGCATCGGCGGCGGCGCGCTGGGCATCGGCGCGGTCTCTTTCAATATTCTCTTCCGTCTGGAGGCGTCTGGTCTCCAGGCGTATGCGGTCGTCTTCACTCCTTTGCTGCGCCTGGAAGCGCTCTCGCTGGGTCGCAGAGTGTTCGCGTTCACTAAGGGCTTGCGCTTGGAGTTGCGCGTGAAGGCGTTCTCTTTGGTCTGCAGATTGTTCGCGCTCACTCAGTTGTTGAGCCTGCAGGCGTTCTCTTTCCATGGTAGAGTGTTCGCGCTCACTTTGGTGTTGCGCTCGGAGGCGCTCTTGTTCCATGGAAGAATGTTCGCGCTCGCTAAGCGTCTGTGCTTGGAGTCGATCGCGTTCAGTGGAGGCTGCCAGGGTGGCGATAAATGCCTGCGCCAGCATCTTGTCCGCCTCGCTGGGGGAAGACACTGATGGAGGTGATCGGCTTCTGACAGTGCTCGTTGGAGATCCGTTCTCCTGGCGCGCTCCGAGGAGGTCTATCTCCTGGGTGCGCTTCTCTTCTGGTAGTGGGTCGGGTTCCGTCCCTGGAGCGCTTTCTTTATCCTGGAGCTCTCCGGGGACCGTCCCGTTGACGTCGTCGGGGGGTATAGTCATGTCATGTCCCTCCTGGTCCCCCCCGCGAGCTTGGTCAGTTACGTTAGAACCCACTAGGGTCTCTACTGGCAAGGTCGCCTGGTCGGTAGGGTTTGACATGCTTTTACTATCCGCTTTTTCCGCATTTAACGTCTGTATAAAGCTAGGTAGTAGACTGGCAGCGTAGTCCTCTAGGTAAGGAGGTGGCTGCCGTCTGCGCTGCGGGCGTTCTAGCTTAGGAGAGCCGTTTGTGGAGTGTTCACCGCTGGCCATAGTTAATATCAATATTATATTTAGATATTACACTGATTACCCTCCGGCTCGAAGGACCAATTGTAACTGAGGGGTACAATTCCCTGACTGTATTGAGAGTATGGTATCATTAAACCACTACTGAGTTATGTACTTTAATTACTGGCCATACAGTACACAGGTATATGTGATGAACACCCACACAATAACACGGCTTAACAAAGAAAGTCCTGTTTGGAATATTTATTAGAAGAGCAGCAATATTAGATTACAGTATTGAGAATTAGGGTCGCGCTTGTATGGCGAAGAATGTGCATGAATAGGTCAAGAGCGTAAGTCCATGAGCATATTACGATGGGAATAATTAATACCACCTGTAGCATAAGAATTATATAAGGCACACTCGTAGGTCAGCTGGAGATACTAGGGGGGGTTCCCTCCGGTTGTAAGCCAGCAGGGGAGAGGAATTGTCGGGAGCAAAAGTCTGGATCAACGAGGAATAAAGAGACTCCAGGTACAGGAGACGGTGCAATAATCCCTTGGTCCTTAGACAAAGCAACAGCTATACTCCGGTATGCACTGCAGCATGGATGAAAGCTAGCCAGCCTCTGAGTCCTAGAGGCGGGCTCGACGGGGCTCCTCACAGGGTAGATCCCACACGGTAGTGGGGGTAGACGGTTCTCTGCTCCAGCAGCCACAGGACCAAAGCAATATAATCCAGCCGAAAAGGGCTCTGCATTCGTCGGTGTAGGTTATCCAGTGTACATATCCACACGGTTCTCGTCTAGGGCTCCTCGGATGGCGGCACAAGGTTAGGCCGCCCAGCCTGGATAAGCGCACTAGCTCGGTACGATGAAACGGTGGTAATGCTGGTCACTGTAGAACGGTAGCCGCACGATACACTATACATAATAGACTATTACTTTATAATAGAATAAGTCGAACTCGACGATACAGCGTTAAACTCTGACACTTTAGCTATCAATTCGCACGCGGTCTCAAGGCTCTATTTAGGGGCAAAACGGGCCCACTTCACAGCACGTTGTATCGTGGTGAAGGCTTCAACTTGTTGGGGTAACATAACTGCTGTATCCACCTGCACCGTATTTATACGTAAGGTGAATAATCTAGTGCCAACCTTATTTCTGTCTCGTATTACTGCGCAAACCTGGGCATGTTGAGACATGTCTTAGCGGTGACTTTGAACTAGACATTGGGGGTATGGCCGTGGCGCCTAGGGGGTCGCTGTCCAATAGGAGAACGAATATTATGGTCTGGCCTGTACCTAGGTAAAGGGATATTCCGTGTATATGTACAAAGAATATACAAGGGATATCAGACGATATACAAATATTATACAATATATCTCAAGTAATAAATATATATATTCGGTTTAATCTGACCCTTTGTAACAGATACCGATATACCGATATTATCAAACTCTTAATTTCCTATACCGATATCAACCGATATCAACCGATACCGATATATGCAGGGTTTCCCCCCCAAAAAAATTGAATAATTTCAGGTAATTAACATTACATATCTCTTGTTGTGGAATTAACACAACATTATGCATACTTTTGACAATAAATAAAATCATAATTTGTTCTTACTTGCTTGCCTGGGTAAATAAAGGTTATAGAAATGTAAACAAATTATTATTTTTTTTTTTTTTTTGAAAACCGATACCGATATTTTCTGATATCACATCTTAATGCCGATATCGGCCGATAATATCGGTAGGCCGATAATATCGGACATCCCTAATATATACATATACTGACTGTACATACATACACACATATACACCAATAACAAAATAAAAACACAGTTAACACTTTGATCGCCAGGGTTAAATTCATAATTTACCATCCCTCGCCAGCCCTATTTAACATGGAGAAGTTCCCCTTCTTTGCAGGGCTATAACTTTTTAAATTGTATTGCTAAATTGACATTACTATGGCCCATTCAACGTCCTATATCTATTGTTCAGGGTGTAGCAACGTTATACTTTTTCATTCACATATTCATACTAAAAGCGTTGCAAGGGCAAGGCTAAGAGAATCATTAAAGACTCCAGTCACCCGAACAACTGCCTCTTTGAACTGCTGCGGTCAGGCAAGCGATACCGGAGTCTCAAGGCGAGCACAGAAAGACTCAGAAGAAGCTTCTATCCCCAGGCCATCAGGCTGCTAAACGAACAATGAACACTACACAACAACAACCACCAAACGCACATAGCACACACATCCACACGCACACACTCACTTTAAACAAACACACTGTAGCACCCACTCCACACACTTTATAGCACACACCCACTTTAAACAAACACACTGTAGCACCCACTCCCCACACTTTATATTTATTGATGAAGGATTGCACTACAACTCGTACACCTTACTGTAAATTGTACCTAAATTGTACCTCATCCCATTTCTGCTTTGCACTATATAGTACTGTACATTAGTACACTGCATAGTATTGTATATTATATGGTAACTCAGAACATTGTACATATGTCTATACCGAACACTGTGACCTCATTTTCTTCTTCTAAATTACATGCTATACTATGTTATTTGATACTATCTTGTCTAGCACAGTCTCTGGAGCGTAACAGTAAGAAGCATTTTGTATGAAAGTATTCTGTACTTCTGTATGACAACTATTAAAGAAACTTGAAACTTGAACTTAAAATACGGTCTAAAGTATAAGTATGTTTTTATCGTTTTCTGCAGCTTTCTCCAGAACTTGATTTATAGCCCCAAATGCATTATATTGATGATGAAATACAGTTTGATAGGAATCTGTGCAAGATAAAAAATGTCAACTGGACGTGCTTCTAGGAGTTACTAAGTATGATCTGATGTTGACCGGATGGGCGGGGGGGTCGTTTATAATTCCGTGGCCAACCTTATATAATTCATCTAGTGTGGGTGATATGATCATTAGAGCAGTTAGTATCGAACGCGTTGAAAAATAACGCTGGATCTTACCGTATCTTCCTCGCGCCGTTGGACGATGAGCTGAACTGAAATATGCCTATTATGGGATGTAGAAATATCCGATCCATTTCCAGGTTGTATAATAGTATATACGTCCAAATCATGTTGTTTATCGAGTTATTGGTAACGGATTGCTATCCGTTGTGATCAGCTCGAGTCCTGAGACTATTACAGAGTGATCGGACCGAATTGAAATGAGCACCAGCTTTCATTTCCTGTTTCCGCCCTGGCGATCCGCCGATCGGCCACCAGATGGCGCTCTTGAACCGTTGGAGAGTTGAGAGGGGCTCAACAGTACATATCATGTCTCCGGGGGAGAAATATGATTTCGATCACAGATTTTTGAAATATTGATATCAAAGACGCTGCCCAGCGTCTTCGGCAGAATAAGCATGGCGGGAAAAGACGCTGCCCAGCGTCTTCGGCGATTAAAGTGAGAATCATACACATAAGCAAATAAACAAACAAACAAACATATGCACAGCCTATGTACAAAAGAAATAAACAGTTCATCTCTAGTCTTTACAGTTTTCTTCAATTGCATAAACACTCAAATCAAAAGTATTACACAATTATCAAAACCTTACACTCAAGGAGCAAAACATAGGCCCAGATTTGCACCCCTATAAGCACAATGTCAGCCTCACACTTGCAAAACAATACACACAGTGATTTTCAAAACACTAAACACACTTGCATTACATTAGACACAGAATGTCAAATTACCACACATATGAGCCAATTGGTTAAACACAGCCATCAGATGCACAAACACACCATTGCTTAATTGTAGATACACCAATCAGGTTTAAGCACTATAAAAATGCAGCAGGTGAGTTCACCTGTCTTCAACCAAAATGGAAGGAGAGTGAAGTACTGTACACAGAGAACGTGAAAATATACAATACATTCACCAAACACTACACAAGACAACCAATGATGCAGACTGATGAAAATATACATTTTCTCCCATTTTCCCAAATCAGTCAACATGTCAACATGGAGAATCACAACAAAAAATTCTCTTGCCAGATCCAGCTAGGCAAAGAGATAATGTCTAGTATTTTCTGTACTCTATTTAGATTTTTTCAAAATAGTTTTTGTTTTACTGTAATTTTAACCTGTACTGGATACAGTATTTTATGTTTGTCTGATATTTGCTGAGCTTACAGTGTTATGCACATAGTAGCATGAAAACTGGGACATGTTTTGTTGTGATTCTCCATGTTGAAATGTTGACTGATTTGGTTATATGGAGAGAAAATTTATATTTTCATCAGTCTGCATCATTGATTTGGGTATATGGAGAGAACATGTTTTTTTTCCATCAGTCTGCATCATTGATTTGGGTATATGTAGATAAATAAATTATACTTTCATCAGTCTACAGCATTGGTCTTGTGTAGTGTTTGGTGAATTTATTGTATATTTGCACATTCTCTGCGTACTTCACTTACAGTACTCTAATCACTGAGAAGTAGAATTGCTAAATGTGTTTTAGGTTAAGCACAGCAGTGTGTGTAACTGGTTCAAACAGAATTAAGTCATATGAAACGTGTGTTTCATATGGTAACAAAATGTAGTTTTTATAAATTAGTGTATGGTTTTGACAAGTGTTTAATTTAGCAAAGGATCTGAGGCAGGGTTAGAAATTAATTCTTTTTTTCAAGGGCTTTTTTTGCCCCCCTTAATTGATTTTCGGGGGCTTTTTTTTGTATTTCGGGGGCACAACATTTTTATAATGAAAATTAACATAAAGATTATAAAACATTATTGACATTTTTTTTTACAGTCTTCGTCCCTATGTTTGATAACGTAATGTTAATGTCTCCATATATAGGGCTCTACGCTAACCTTTTTCCCAAGGAGCACATGTGCTCCTAAATAAAATGTTAATAAATAAAATCTAAATACAAATTTAGGAGCACACAGAAATTTAGGAGCAGAGTGACAATTGTTCAAGTAACACACACATTGATTGATTGATTGATTGATTGAAAAGTTTATTAACAGATTGCAGAATGGGTACAGTACAGTACAGCTCAATACATACAATTGTTAACACTTTGATTGCCTAAGGCTAAATTCATGATATAAAAGAAGCAGTGAAGCCAGACCAGCACTCTCAGGTTCAAAATTTAATGGCAGCCTGAAACACAAAATTTAATGGCAGCCTGAAACAAACATGTTTCGGAAATATGTATTCCTTCTTCAGTGTTATAGCTTGCAATGGACTTGCAGTCAAGATAATGGTTATATACACACACGTGGTTAATTACACACAGGTGGTTAATGATTTGGCAGGAAATGACATCACAGCGCAGGTGTGCCTGAGTCTATTGGTCCTCAATGACAAAAGAAAAGACCTATCAAAATAGAGTCTGTTAGTAAATACAAATTATACAAATATACCATGTATAAAAGACATATAAAAAGACATAAAAAACACAAAAGCAAAAGCAAAAATTGCATTACATTACCATACCAGAAACTTGCTATGTAACATGCCCATAGTTTATAGGGCTAATTTAGCCCCTATACTTTTTTCTTTTTTCTTTTAAGCATCAAAGGATAAACATACCTCTTGGAGGAAACAACCACTTGGATTAAACCATATAGATAAAAGCTACTTAAAGGAAACAGGTTAAAACGTTCTCTTCATTCATTCCTCTAGGTTCTATGCAATCAAACAGGTGGATATAATAACATTCCCGTTGTAACAGTAACTTATGTCTGTCTCCCCCTCTCGCGGGCCTGTGGACTAACTCAAGTCCCATATATCTGAGATCGTTAACGGTATGTTTACACCTGGAAAAGTGTCTAGCTACTGACGACTTTATATCTGAATTTCTCACTGAACACTTATGTTCACTGATTCTTGTTTTAAAGGCTCTGGTTGTCTTCCCCACATAAGAAAAATCACACGGGCATTTTAGTAGATACACCAGATTGGCTGAATTACACGTGATACGCCCTTTAACAGGTATTTTTTTGTTCGTTTTAGGGTGCGTGTAAAATGTCTCTTTGATCATGCCTTGACACTGTACACAGGCTTGACATGGAAAATTTCCATCAGGGATATTAGACAAAAAATTTGTAGGTTTCCTTACGGGCAAGTCGGTTTTAACTAATAGGTTGGATAAATTCGCTTGTCTTTTATAAAAGTAATTAGGCGAATGTTGAAACGCTGTCCCTATTATTGGATCCGACTGTAGAATATGCCAATATTTATTGACAATGCTCCGTATGCCTTTCGTAATGGGGCTAAAAGTGGACACGAAAGATACTTTGTCTGTGTTTTCTTTTTTCTTTTTGGGGATAAACAACGAGGCCCTATCAATCAGCTTGGTTTTATTCAGGGCTTTACGTGTCAAATCGACACTATAGCCTCTGTCATGAAAACTGCTTCTTAGAACTTCTGCTTGTGCAGTAAATCTATCTTCAGTGTCGCAAATTCTCCTATAACGGAGTATTTGGCTGAAAGGTAGACTATTTTTCAAGGCAGGAGTGTGGTAACTGGAATAATGTAAGAATGAGTTACGGTCTGTCTCCTTTTTGAAGACCTCTGTATGTAAAGAAATACCATCCGGGGCTTTCTTGATCAAAACATCTAGGAAAGGTAAAGTATGTATATCAGACTTTAATGTAAACTTTATAGTTTCTCTGCAGGTGTTCAAGTACTCAAGGAAGGCATCAAGATCAGACGATGTACCAGACCAAATAAAGAACATATCATCGATATATCTCATATAGGATTTGACGAATTTCTCAAACGGGTTATTATTAAAAATGTGGTCAGACTCATACTTGGACATGTACAGATTGGCTAGGTTCACAGCGGCTGGGGAGCCCATGCTGAGGCCTCTGTTCTGCAAGTAGTATTTATCTTGGAATCTAAAATAATTCCGAGTTAGTACTAGGTCGGCTAGATTAACTAGCGCTTCTGTGGAGGGGAGTAATTCCTCTCTCGAGTTTAGATAAAAACTCAGTGCGTCCAGCGCGTCAGCATGTGGAATGCTGGGGTATAAACTGACTACGTCTATGGTAACTAATAAGTCCAAGGGACTAATATTACAGGTCGAAAGTTTGTTCAAAAATGTAGTAGTGTCTTTCAAATAACCACGCTGAGAAGAGGCCAAATCCTTAATATGCCAGTCAACAAATTGCGAGATTTTTTCTGTAGCGGAACCTATACCAGAGACGATCGGTCGACCAGGAGGGTTAACCAGATCCTTATGGATCTTCGGTAAAGTGTAAATAATAGGCGTAACTGGGTACTCTACGAACATAAACTTAAATTCATTTTCTGTAATCACCTCTGCCAATCTAAGGCTTTTAAGGGTAGTCTTAATTTCCGCGGAAAATTTAAATACTGGGTCTGTATTTAAAAGGGTATAAACCTCAATATCGTTCAATTGTCTATTGATCTCGGATACATACAAACTCTTATTTTGGAGCACGATTCCGGAACCTTTATCGGCTTTCCTAAAAATTAAATCATCGTTCTTAATAAGATCCTTGAGAGCTGCTGACTCTGATTCTAATAAATTAGGGTAAAGGTGGGCTTTGTGACTGGTTTCACATAATTTACTTGATGTCCTTAAATTATGTGAAACCAGTCACAAAGCCCACCTTTACCCTAATTTATTAGAATCAGAGTCAGCAGCTCTCAAGGATCTTATTAAGAACGATGATTTAATTTTTAGGAAAGCCGATAAAGGTTCCGGAATCGTGCTCCAAAATAAGAGTTTGTATGTATCCGAGATCAATAGACAATTGAACGATATTGAGGTTTATACCCTTTTAAATACAGACCCAGTATTTAAATTTTCTGCGGAAATTAAGACTACCCTTAAAAGCCTTAGATTGGCAGAGGTGATTACAGAAAATGAATTTAAGTTTATGTTCGTAGAGTACCCAGTTACGCCTATTATTTACACTTTACCGAAGATCCATAAGGATCTGGTTAACCCTCCTGGTCGACCGATCGTCTCTGGTATAGGTTCCGCTACAGAAAAAATCTCGCAATTTGTTGACTCGCATATTAAGGATTTGGCCTCTTCTCAGCGTGGTTATTTGAAAGACACTACTACATTTTTGAACAAACTTTCGACCTGTAATATTAGTCCCTTGGACTTATTAGTTACCATAGACGTAGTCAGTTTATACCCCAGCATTCCACATGCTGACGCGCTGGACGCACTGAGTTTTTATCTAAACTCGAGAGAGGAATTACTCCCCTCCACAGAAGCGCTAGTTAATCTAGCCGACCTAGTACTAACTCGGAATTATTTTAGATTCCAAGATAAATACTACTTGCAGAACAGAGGCCTCAGCATGGGCTCCCCAGCCGCTGTGAACCTAGCCAATCTGTACATGTCCAAGTATGAGTCTGACCACATTTTTAATAATAACCCGTTTGAGAAATTCGTCAAATCCTATATGAGATATATCGATGATATGTTCTTTATTTGGTCTGGTACATCGTCTGATCTTGATGCCTTCCTTGAGTACTTGAACACCTGCAGAGAAACTATAAAGTTTACATTAAAGTCTGATATACATACTTTACCTTTCCTAGATGTTTTGATCAAGAAAGCCCCGGATGGTATTTCTTTACATACAGAGGTCTTCAAAAAGGAGACAGACCGTAACTCATTCTTACATTATTCCAGTTACCACACTCCTGCCTTGAAAAATAGTCTACCTTTCAGCCAAATACTCCGTTATTGTTATGGTTTGACACCGACCCCAAACGCAACGACACAAGAGAGTTGGATTCAGAGTTGCCAAATACGAGGGCTTGTTTATTTGGTAATAAGAATAAGTGAAACAGGGAAAGCAGGTCAACAAGAACAGGTACAATGAACAAGGGGCAAAGTTCTGCTGCTCTGCAGCTTCTCCCGGAAGGGTAGTCTTGGGAAGCAGGAGCAGACCTCTGTACCGCTCTGCAGACTCTCACGGCGGACCTCTCAGATGTTGTGCAAGACCGAGAGTGGGAGAGAGGGAACGGGTCAGTGACAGAGCAGACTTGAAACGAGCTGGAGGACAGGGTGTAATATTCTTCGTGTTAAACAACACAGTGATGTGCAATATTCCAAAAACAGCCCAAGTGAATATCTTCATGTAAACACACAGTGAGCAAAAATCCAAACACCGTCCAAATGTGAAATAATATCTTCGTGTAAACACACAGTGAGCAAAAATCCAAACACTGTCCAAATGTGAAATAATATCTTCGGCGTGAGCAAACACACAGAGGGAGGTGGAAGATCCCAAAAATATTATTCCATAAAGGAAAGAGCAAAAACGATAATGGCTGGGTGAGTGACTGTCTGACAAAAAGGTGGTAGACTTCAGTGTAAAGGTTACACACGAAAATCGGAAATAGGTCAAGACAGTCAATCTAGAAAAACTCACCCAGACGAGCTGCGTAAAGGAACAGGAACAACAGTGGAGGCGAGCGCGCGCCACGGAGCAGGTATCCAAGCGAAGGCTTCTAGGAATTCCTGGAGAATAGCACAGTGAAACAGCAGCAACGGGGAAAAACATCCAGCGACAAATCAAGGCGATCCAACAACTTAGGGTGGGGAAAACGGGGTATAAATAATGAGGGATCGATTGATTGAAAAGCAGTGACAGCTGGGGAATGTGATTGACAAGCGTGGGGAAGTGAGAGAACCAATCAGCGACGTCTCAGATGACGTCAACGGGGAGAAACGTGTGAACGAGGGAATTGAAATACTTGACAGAAAAAATGAATGAAAACAAAGCGAGGGTGGTTAAAGGAACAGAACGAGTGAGAAGGCAAGGACAGAAACCTCACAGTACCCCCCCCTCCACGGGAGCCGCCCGGCGACCAGGCCGACCCGGCTCGTCAGGATGGGCCCGATGGAAGTCGGTGATCAAGCCGGGATCCACGATGAGCTGCCGGGAGACCCAGCTACGCTCCTCTGGGCCGTAACCCTCCCAGTCCACCAGGTATTGGAATCCCCGGCCCCGCCGACGAACGCCCATCAACCGGCGGACCTGCCACTGGGGGTGACCATCCACAAGCACAGGAGGCGGTGGATCAGGAGCTGGAGGCATAAGGGGACTGAGGGAGACGGGCTTAACCCGGGAGACATGGAACACGGGGTGGATGTGCATGGATGCAGGAAGCTTCAGGCGCAGGGCCGCCGGACTGAGTACCTTTAGGACCTCGAAAGGACCGACGAAGCGAGGGTTGAGCTTCTTGGCCGAGGACCGTAGCGGGAGGTCCTTCGCGGAGAGCCACACCCTCTGCCCAGGGCGGTAAGTCGGCGCGGGAACCCGGCGCCGGTCGGCACCACGACAGGCGCGCTCAGATGTCCGGAGCAGCGCGGTCCTGGTGATCTCCCAAACGCGACGGCAGCGGTCGAGGTGGACCTGCACGGAGGGAACTGCCACTTCCGTCTCCAGTGCGGGAAAAAGAGGGGGCTGGTAGCCCAGGGAGGCCTCAAAAGGGGAGAGGCCGGTGGCGGAACTGACCATTGAGTTGATCGAGTATTCAACCCAGGGAAGGAAACGACTCCAGGATGCCGGCCTCTCGGCTGCCACACACCGAAGAGCAGACTCCACGCTCTGGTTCATCCTCTCCGTCTGCCCGTTTGTCTGGGGATGGTAGCCAGAGGAGAGACTGACCGTTGCCCCCAATCCCTTGCAGAAAGCCCGCCATACCTGGGAGGTGAACTGGGGCCCCCGGTCAGAGACGATGTCCTGGGGAAAGCCGTGAAGACGGAACACGTGGTGCGTCAGGAGGTCCGCCGTCTCGGCTGCTGAGGGAAGCTTGGAGAGGGCCACGAGGTGGACCCCCTTGCTGAATCGATCCACCACGGTCAGAAGGCAGGTGTTCCCCTGGGAGGAGGGTAGACCAGTGACGAAGTCGAGCGCCACATGTGACCACGGACGGCTTGGAACGGGAAGTGGCTGCAAGAGCCCGGAGGGTGCCTGGTGAGAGGCCTTGCTGCGGGCACAGACCGCGCAGGCCAAAACGAACTCCTTGACGTCGTTCCGCATGGTGGGCCACCAGAAACGACGAGCCAGGAAGGAGAACGTGCGATGGACGCCTGGGTGGCAGGCGAACCGGCTGGTATGGCCCCACAGCAGTACCTGGGACCGGACAGAGTCAGGGACGAAGAGACGGCTCCTAGGGACGTTGCTTGGAGCACGTTGGAAGCGTAGGGCACGCCTCACCACACCCTCGATGCCCAAGGTGATGGCTCCAACCACTCGGGCCTCCGGGATGATGGGAGATGGGTCCTCAGAGGGTGGAGCCCCCTTGGAGTGCATCCGGGACAGGGAGTCGGCCTTCGTGTTGCGGGAACCGGGGCGGAAGGTCAGCGAGAAGTCGAACCGACTGAGGAAACTGGCCCATCTCGCCTGCCGACCGTTGAGGCGCCTGGAAGCGCGGATGAACGTTAGGTTCTTGTGGTCCGTCCAGATGGTAAAAGGCTCCTCGGCACCCTCTAGCCAATGACGCCACTCCTCCAGAGCAGCCACGACCGCCAGTAGCTCCCGATTGCCGGTGTCGTAGTTCCTCTCGGCGGGGAGGAAGCGACGCGAGTAGAAGGCGCAAGGATGTACCTTCTGGTCGGAAGGAGAACGCTGAGATAGGACAGCGCCCAGGCCAGAATCCGAGGCGTCCACCTCCACGATGAACTGTCTCTTGGGGTCAGGGTGGAGCAGGATAGGAGCGGAAGTGAACCTTCTCTTGAGGGAGCGGAACGCAGCGCATGCCGCTGGGGACCAGTCGAACGGCAGAGCGGGGGAGGTCAGCTTGGTAAGAGGCTCCGCCACTTGGCTGTAGTTCCGGATGAACCTTCGGTAGAAGTTTGCGAACCCGAGGAAACTCTGTAACTCCTTCCGAGTGGTGGGTTCCGGCCAATCCTCCACAGCCTGGATCTTGCGAGGATCCGCTCGGGTCAAGCCCTTCTCCACGATGAAGCCCAGGTAGTCGACGGAGTTGGAGTGGAAACGGCACTTCTCCGCCTTGACGAAGAGCCGATTGTGGAGGAGGCGCTCCAGCACCCGGCGGACATGCAGGATGTGTTCCTCGAGGGTCCTGGAAAAGATAAGAATGTCGTCCAGGTACACCACCACGAACACCTCCAGCATGTCACGGAGGACATCGTTCATGAGTGCCTGGAATACCGCCGGGGCGTTGGTGAGGCCGAACGGCATCACAAGGTACTCATAGTGGCCCCTGGGGGTCTTGAAGGCGGTCTTCCATTCATCGCCCTCACGGATACGGACAAGATGATAGGCACTTCGGAGATCCAGCTTGGTGAAGAACGAGGCCTGGGTCAGTGGTTCGAAGGTGGAGCTCATGAGAGGTAGGGGGTATTTGTTCTTGATGGTGATCTCGTTGAGCTGACGATAGTCGATGCAGGGTCGCAGGTCCCCATCCTTCTTACCAACAAAGAAGAACCCGGCCGCCACCGGGGAGGAGGAAGGCCGAATGAGTCCTGCTTCCAAGGACTCAGAGATGTAGAGATCCATCGCCTTCTTCTCCGGGACAGTCAGACTGTAGAGGCGGCTGCCGGGAAGGGGAGCCCCTTGGCGGAGGTCGATGGCGCAGTCATAGGGGCGGTGAGGTGGAAGGGACTGAGCCCTGGTCTTACTGAATACCTCCATGAGGTTGTGGTACTCGGGAGGAATGGACGAGGGATCCGGGGGCAACTCACCAGCCGGTCTCCGGGGCGGGGGACAAGACGCCGCCTGTAGACAGCGGGCGTGACAGGAGGAGCTCCAGCCCCTGATGGTACCGGAGGCCCAGGCGATGTGGGGCTCGTGCAGCGCGAGCCAGGGCCTACCCAGGACCACCGGGACAAGGGGGGATTGGGTAATGAGGAACTGGATCCTCTCTACGTGGTTCCCAGCAATGGTCAGCAAGACTGGGCCGGTCCGTTGAGAGATGTCGGCCAGGCGGTGTTGGTCCAACGAAAAGATCTCCAAGGGCCTCACAAGGGCCTCAAGAGGTATGTTGGCTTGGGTGGCAAACTCGAAGTCGAGGAAGTTCTCGTCTGCCCCAGAGTCGATGAGGGCCTCCACCGTGGCACGTTGGTCCCCCCAGGCCAGGGTGACGCTCAACAGATGGTCAGGCGGTGCGCGGCGCTGGGAATGGGAAAAACGGCTCACCAGGATCTCCCGGGGTCTTGGTGAGCCCGATCTTTTGGCCGGATAGGGCAGTCGGCGAGAAAGTGTCCCGTACCTCCGCAGTAGAGGCAGAGATCGGACCTGAGCCTTGCCTGACGCACCACCTGGCTCAGACGAGAGCGTCCCAGTGGCATGGGTTCCTCCTCGCGCACCGGACGGGGAAGCCTGTTACCATCAGTAGTGTTGGGGACGGGGCGTCCAGGAGTCCGGGGTGCTTCAGGAGGTGACAGTCGGGTCCTCTCGCGCCTTCTCTCCAGGAGGCGTCCGTCAATACGGATGACAAGGCTAAACAGCTCCTCGAGGGAGTCGGGCACCTCCCTGGTAGCGAGCTGGTCCCGGACTGCGTCACTGAGCCCCCTAATGAAGGTTAGGCGAAGAGCAGGTTCGTTCCATCCACTCTCCACCGCCGCCAGTCGAAACTCCATGACATAGTCCGTCACCCTGCTGCTCCCTTGTCGGAAGGTCCCCAACCGGGCTCCAGGGTCCAGACCTCGGGCTGGATGGTGGAACACTCTGCGGAGCTCCGCCACGAAGTCTGGGTAGGAGAACAAAAAATCTGCTTCCATTGCCCAGGAGGAAGTGACCCACTGGGCAGCATGGCCTGAAAGTAGGTTGGTTATATAAGCCACTCGGGACCCATGAGCAGAAAAACGGCTTGGTTGATGACGGAAAACCAACTCACATTGCATGATGAATGTGGCACACTCCTCGGGATTACCGTCGAACAGCCGTGGGACGGAGAGAAGGGGTTCCCGAGGTGCGAGATCTGCTGGGGCTGCGGGGAATGTTCCTGAAGGGTGTGAGAGATGAAAAGAATTAACGGCGTCGCCCAGCGAGTTAAGCTGGGCGAGAATCTCGGACTGTTGTCCCGCCATAGCGGCCATTGAACCCTGCATAGGCAGGACCTGGTCCCTGAGGTCCTGCACCGCAGCCGCAGCCCGCTCTAGTTGGAGACCGTGATCCCTGGTCAACTCGACTTGAAATGCAAGTGCGGTTCTGACCCCCTCTGTGTCGGCTGGGGTCGTCATGGTTGGATCGTAATGTTATGGTTTGACACCGACCCCAAACGCAACGACACAAGAGAGTTGGATTCAGAGTTGCCAAATACGAGGGCTTGTTTATTTGGTAATAAGAATAAGTGAAACAGGGAAAGCAGGTCAACAAGAACAGGTACAATGAACAAGGGGCAAAGTTCTGCTGCTCTGCAGCTTCTCCCGGAAGGGTAGTCTTGGGAAGCAGGAGCAGACCTCTGTACCGCTCTGCAGACTCTCACGGCGGACCTCTCAGATGTTGTGCAAGACCGAGAGTGGGAGAGAGGGAACGGGTCAGTGACAGAGCAGACTTGAAACGAGCTGGAGGACAGGGTGTAATATTCTTCGTGTTAAACAACACAGTGATGTGCAATATTCCAAAAACAGCCCAAGTGAATATCTTCATGTAAACACACAGTGAGCAAAAATCCAAACACCGTCCAAATGTGAAATAATATCTTCGTGTAAACACACAGTGAGCAAAAATCCAAACACTGTCCAAATGTGAAATAATATCTTCGGCGTGAGCAAACACACAGAGGGAGGTGGAAGATCCCAAAAATATTATTCCATAAAGGAAAGAGCAAAAACGATAATGGCTGGGTGAGTGACTGTCTGACAAAAAGGTGGTAGACTTCAGTGTAAAGGTTACACACGAAAATCGGAAATAGGTCAAGACAGTCAATCTAGAAAAACTCACCCAGACGAGCTGCGTAAAGGAACAGGAACAACAGTGGAGGCGAGCGCGCGCCACGGAGCAGGTATCCAAGCGAAGGCTTCTAGGAATTCCTGGAGAATAGCACAGTGAAACAGCAGCAACGGGGAAAAACATCCAGCGACAAATCAAGGCGATCCAACAACTTAGGGTGGGGAAAACGGGGTATAAATAATGAGGGATCGATTGATTGAAAAGCAGTGACAGCTGGGGAATGTGATTGACAAGCGTGGGGAAGTGAGAGAACCAATCAGCGACGTCTCAGATGACGTCAACGGGGAGAAACGTGTGAACGAGGGAATTGAAATACTTGACAGAAAAAATGAATGAAAACAAAGCGAGGGTGGTTAAAGGAACAGAACGAGTGAGAAGGCAAGGACAGAAACCTCACAGTTATAGGAGAATTTGCGACACTGAAGATAGATTTACTGCACAAGCAGAAGTTCTAAGAAGCAGTTTTCATGACAGAGGCTATAGTGTCGATTTGACACGTAAAGCCCTGAATAAAACCAAGCTGATTGATAGGGCCTCGTTGTTTATCCCCAAAAAGAAAAAAGAAAACACAGACAAAGTATCTTTCGTGTCCACTTTTAGCCCCATTACGAAAGGCATACGGAGCATTGTCAATAAATATTGGCATATTCTACAGTCGGATCCAATAATAGGGACAGCGTTTCAACATTCGCCTAATTACTTTTATAAAAGACAAGCGAATTTATCCAACCTATTAGTTAAAACCGACTTGCCCGTAAGGAAACCTACACATTTTTTGTCTAATATCCCTGATGGAAATTTTCCATGTCAAGCCTGTGTACAGTGTCAAGGCATGATCAAAGAGAAATTTTACACGCACCCTAAAACGAACAAAAAAATACCTGTTAAAGGGCGTATCACGTGTAATTCAGCCAATCTGGTGTATCTACTAAAATGCCCGTGTGATTTTTCTTATGTGGGGAAGACAACCAGAGCCTTTAAAACAAGAATCAGTGAACATAAGTGTTCAGTGAGAAATTCAGATATAAAGTCGTCAGTAGCTAGACACTTTTCCAGGTGTAAACATACCGTTAACGATCTCAGATATATGGGACTTGAGTTAGTCCACAGGCCCGCGAGAGGGGGAGACAGACATAAGTTACTGTTACAACGGGAATGTTATTATATCCACCTGTTTGATTGCATAGAACCTAGAGGAATGAATGAAGAGAACGTTTTAACCTGTTTCCTTTAAGTACCTTTTATCTATATGGTTTAATCCAAGTGGTTGTTTCCTCCAAGAGGTATGTTTATCCTTTGATGCTTAAAAGAAAAAAGAAAAAAGTATAGGGGCTAAATTAGCCCTATAAACTATGGGCATGTTACATAGCAAGTTTCTGGTATGGTAATGTAATGCAATTTTTGCTTTTGCTTTTGTGTTTTTTATGTCTTTTTATATGTCTTTTATACATGGTATATTTGTATAATTTGTATTTACTAACAGACTCTATTTTGATAGGTCTTTTCTTTTGTCATTGAGGACCAATAGACTCAGGCACACCTGCGCTGTGATGTCATTTCCTGCCAAATCATTAACCACCTGTGTGTAATTAACCACGTGTGTGTATATAACCATTATCTTGACTGCAAGTCCATTGCAAGCTATAACACTGAAGAAGGAATACATATTTCCGAAACATGTTTGTTTCAGGCTGCCATTAAATTTTGTGTTTCAGGCTGCCATTAAATTTTGAACCTGAGAGTGCTGGTCTGGCTTCACTGCTTCTTTTATATAATACTTAATGGGATTTCAGCACCCAGTGTCGTATCTTGAGAGCGCGGTCTAACTTGACATTAAATTCATGATATACCATAGGTTGCCAGCTCTATTTGTCTATGTAGAAGTTCCCCTTCTTTGCAGGGCTATAACTTTTTTAATTCTATTGCTAAATTGCCATTATTAGGGCCCATTCAATGTCCTATATGTATTGTTCAAGGTGTATGAACGTTAAACTTTTTCATTCACATATTCATACTAAAATATGATCTAAAGTATAAGTATGTTTTCATCTCTTTCTGCAGCTTTCTCCAGAACGTGATTTATAGCCCCAAATGCATTATATTGATGATCAAATACAGTTTGATAGCAATCGGCGCAAAAAAAAAAAAAAATCCAACTGGACGGACTTCTGGAAGTTACTACACGTAATCTGATGTTGACCGGATGGCCGAGGGGGCGTTTATAATTCCGTGGGCAGCGTTATACCATTCATCTAATGTGGGTCAAATGTTCATCATAGCAGTTAGTATCGTACACATTGAAAAATAACGCTGAATCTTACCGTATCTAACTCGCGCCGTTGGGCGATGAGCGTGGAACAGACATTTTCCTATTATGGGATATAGAAATATCCGGTCCATTTCCAGGTTGTATAATAATATATACGTCCAAATCATGTTGTTTTTTCGAGTTATTTGCAGCGATCGATGTTCACTGTGTGAAGACTGAGTCTCTCTAACACTAGCGAGTGCCCGGACCCCATATGGAGTGAGTCCTACCGGGTTAAAGGTAACATCCGTCTTTTCGATCTGCCGATCGGCCACCAGATGGCGGTCTTGAACCGCTAGAGCAGGGCTATTCAACTAAATTGTTCAGGGGGCCACATTGTCAGAAACCCAAGGGGCCAGGGGCCGGACTGCCACGGCGCCTCCCCGTGCTATGAATATATGTACACTTGACACAACACGCAACCACATTTTCACAACTTTTATTTAACTACATTGCAAAAGTAGTATACTTTTAAAAAAAAGTGCTTCATTTATGTGCCACATCTGCAACATCTCCTGCAGAAAGTGCTTCATTTATGACTGTGCAACAACTGCAACATCTCCTCTTCAACATTTCAATATAAAAATAAAATAAAAAACAAACAAGTGCATGATGTGCATCTGAACATTCTAACATCAACACTTGAACAAAAAACACATTTATAGTGCAGCTGAGCTTATGAAAAAGTGCTTCATGTCTGTGCAACAACAGCAAATCACAGCATCTTATTAGCACTTATTGTCCACTCTTAACTCTCAAACATCAGGGGGGTGGGGGGCAGACAGGCCTAGCCTACATACACACATCTAATGAGAGCGATTGCACTTCTTTGACTGGGCAATGGCAGAGAAAGAGGGTTCATAGGAAGTGAGGGCTACCCGCAAACAGTGATGCAAATGCTCATTTGTCAAGGAGGCACGTTGCTTGTTTTAATGGCATTCATGTGAGAGAAACTGGATTCACAGGTGTATGTTGAGCCAAACATTGTTAGCACAGATATTGCCAGCGTTTTTATTTTGGGGAATGTCTTGACATGAATACACTTTATCCAAAATGTTGTGGTGGATTCATTCTCAAGTGCCTGCTTCAGAGCAGATGATGCTTGCATGTCAATTATTTCAAGTTGCAGGAGACCTTCATCAATGTGAAGTGATGCAAGGAACTCTTGTCCTTTTGTGGAAATAGCAGCTACATTGGCAAATGGGTTGCTCACAAAATGCATCAATTCTCTGGACATGTCAAATTCATCAAATCGACTTGCAAAGTTTTCCCTCAATTTATCAATGAAATCTGTCATTAATTGCGTGACTTTTGGCTCAATTGTGCGTGTTAACGTTGACATGAAAAGAAAAAAGTAAAAAAAAAAAATATATATATAAATTTTTTTTTTTTTTTTTTTTTTTGTTATCATGTAATCTTTGGCAGGCCGGTCAGAATTATCCCGCGGGCCGGATCTGGCCCGCGGGCCGCCAGTTGAATAGCCCTGCGCTAGAGGATTGAGAGGAGATCACACTTGTGTCTCAGGGCCCCGGAAAGGAAATATGATTCCGATCACAGATTTTTGAAATATTGATATCAAAGACGAGTTACGGCGTCTTCGGCAACATGAGCATGGCGGGGAAGGACGCCTAAAAGCGTCTTCCGGCAGTTAAAGTGTTAAGGGGATGCAGACCAGAGAAAGACTTTCGTCTTGTTTACATCAGGGTCCCCCATTTTCAATTCATCATAACATATATGACATACATGACATACAGATAGACAGTACTGCTACATCTATACATTTATGACATATCAGATTTGCACACACACACACACATACACACACACACACACACACACACACACACACACACACACACACGATGTGTGACATGGCTTGGTTTCATGTTTTGAGGTACCTTCAATTATCTGTAAATAATACATACATACTCTATCTAAATAGATTAAATATGATTATCCCTGAGGGCAAGTTGTGTTGTTGTCAGATCGATCAATGAAATACGTTGCACGCTCAGCGCTGTGGAATGAAGGAAATGCGCATCGGGATCATTTGGATGTTATTCTTTGGAGTAGCAGAGCTCTCTGTCTGTCTGTCTGTGTTCGCACCTCAAGCACCCTTAACACGCAGCAGGCCCCGCCTCCCTCCCTCCCTCTTTGCATTCCACCCAAAAACTGAATTTCAGTCCAGTTTCTTAACTATTAACAGCGGAGCTGTTTTGTAATCTTCACTCTGCAAGTAAATGATTTTTCCGGTTTGCACACACACATATTATTAGGGGCAAATACGGGGGAAATGCTCGCACTGTAGAGCATATATATAATTATATATATAATTAGTAAACTGTCGGGGGCTTTTATTGCCCCCCTTAACTGATTTTCGAGGGCATTTGGTAAATTTTCGAGGGCATTTTGCCCCAAGCCCCCGTTAATTTCGAACCCTGATCTGAGGTGTTCTGATAATTGTGTGTGTGGTTGTGCTAATTGTGTGTTTTGAAACACCGGGCCCCGTTTTCAAAATCATGCTTAAGCAATCGAAAAAACTGTATTGTGTGTTTCATTATATACATATGTTTCAGTCTTCTCATAAAAAAAGATTACATTTTTGGGTATTTTCCTGCCTTTGGTCCGCTTTGCATTCACATCTCAAATGAACCGCAGCAGGGTTCACTTGCAAGAGTGAATGAGCTTTCACACCACCCCAAACCAACCGGACTATCCGAGGAAATGAACCAGGGTTCAATTAAAGCTTATTATAGGTTATCACAGTATCATGAGCATGTCTTTGTCAGTGGACACTGGACATGGGTATGGATGGCTCCAGGTGCTGCTGCGTTAAAGTGCCCATCTTCAATACCTATCTGTACTATTTAAAAGCACAGTGCAGGACACACTCAAAGGTTATCGCACCTCAGATGGCAGTGGACATGTATGACAGGACAAAGGCCATATGTAATGGCCTTTGGATTGAGGAACATACTACCAGCCAAAGGAGGAAGCAGAAAAGGATGGACGAGTATGTAGTTGAGTCATCTTGTGGCACAAGCTCAGACCTCAGCTCAGGAGATCAGCTGAGACAGAGACTGTTCTATCCAGTCGTCGACAGAATGCTGCAAGAGCTTGAGAGCAGGTTCTCATGAGTTGGATAACAACTTATGAGAGGCATACAGGCATGTTATCCAGCCTCAGACCAGTTTCTCTCAGTGGAATTGCTGCAACCCCTTGCTACACATTACAATATCCAACTATTGCCAGAGGAGATCACAGTTGCAAAGTGTTTCCTGGTCAGGACAGGCAGAGATGCAGTCCCTACTATCCAAAGTGTCTTTTCCCTCCTGGATGATAATAATAATAATAATAATAATAATAATAATAATAATAATAATAATAATAATAATAATAATAATAATAATAATAATAATAATAATAATAATAATAATAATAATAATAATAATAATAATAATAATAATAATAATAATAATAATAATATTAATAATAATAATAATAATAATAATAATAATAATAATAATAATAATAATAATGCATTTGATTTATAAGGCGCCTTTCAGGACACTAAAAAAAAGTCCACAAATCGGTGAATGAAAAAATTATAGGATCAAATGAAAACTACTTACTAAAAATGGATGTTTAAAAGTACTAAAAACCAACCAAAAATACCAAACACTAACAAACATTCAGCACAGACAATGGGGATGCTGACATCTTAAAAAATATATATATATATATATATATAAAAAAAAAAAAAAAAAAAAAAATGTACAGCTCCGGGGCTAGGAGAAAAACAACCCAGGGCTAACAACGCTACTGCTTGCCATCCCTGTATGCCCAAGTCGCAGTAAAAATCTAAACTAACGTTAGCCGTTGAACTAACCCTGGAGCAGCTCATAGCGGAGCAGTCCTCTGGGCGACTTTACTTTCATTTTCATTTGAGTTGATTTTGCGGGGACAGTGCGGAATGGCTGAGCCTGAGACTCTCTTTCTTTCTCTTCCTCTGTCTCTCTCTCCCTCTCATTCAGTGGTTCTAAGTAGCCAAACATTACACTATAAAAAACGAACTGGATAGTTGATGATAATAAATATTTCATTTCATTAGCTAAAATATTCTAAAATCATTAAGCTGTTAATTAAGACTGCTATAAGCCATTCTCCCTCTCTCTCTTTCTCTGTGTGTGTAAGTTTGCTATAGGCTACTCTTTTTAACATGGCTAAAATTATCTTTAACTGACTGAATTTGGTCGTTAAAGAACCCAGGGCGCCTAAGTAGGGAATTCACTCGACGTTCCTGGCCAAATTCCCAATCAGGTCTCTGACATCAAGGCCACCTAATTATCCCTCCCCCTTAATTGGCTGACATCAATCCCTGTCCCCTGAGTCATTCAGCCATTGTGTAGTGTGCTGTGTGCCTGGTGCCAGTGTATGGCAGCCATTGAGCCTGCATAGCCCAAGGTTGGGTGCAGTGCAGTGGCGGCTGCTGACCAAATTTCTTGGTGAAGCACAAAATTATTATATTATATTTTATATGACGGCTACATGGCGTAGTGGGCAAGGCGCTCGCCACGAATGCGGAGACGCTGGGCTTGCCTGTTCGAGCCCAGCGCTCCACATTGCTTTCAGTTTAGCTGGTCGTTCATACTAATACACATTGGCCGTATTAGGGGGTGGGAAACTGATGGGTGGGGATCGGGCGTTGTGGACAGCGACTCCTACAGGTCGGTTGGTGCGCCTGCGCAGTAGAATCAGGAAGTGTCGGGGGCAGCGTGAGCCTCCCACGTGTTACTCCTCGCCACTGAGAGATCGAGCTGCGCAGGTGAAAAGATGCGACTGCTGTTACCTCAAGTACCGGACGGGACTTGTGCTATGTATGACTTAGTCCACATTGCAGCCGGCTTGTGGGAGGCAAGAAACAGCGTTCGTGACAGGGGAGGGTTGAATTGGATGATACGAAATTGGGATGGGAGAAAATATAGAAAATGGGAGAAAAAGTGGATAAAAAAAAATATTATATTATATATTAAATTATATTTTTTAAACATCCCCAACGCTGCAACACCCCCATTCCTCCCAGGCTCCTCATTCGCTTCCATTCATTTTGGTGACCATGTTTAAATATCATACTTCTGAAGTATAAACAAACTATACTGCTGTGACGATTTCAATAAAACAGACCATTCTGAGTCAATGGTACAGCAAAACTGTACAGTGGAATATTGGTAAACATATCGGTCTATCCCATTGTCCCGTGGGATTATGTCCCCCCCCCCCCCCCCCCCCTCCCCGCGGCGATATTAATATTTGATTAGAAACGCAAGCAAGGCTTGCCGCAACTCATGTGGTCCTTGGGGGCTACCTGGTGCCCGCGGGAACCGTGTTGGTGTATTACACACGCAAGGCCACAGCGGGCCAATGAATTCATAATCACTGTAAAATATATATATATATATTTTAAATGCACTCACCACACAACAGCCAAAGCAGTGACCGATCTCATCTTCCATTGAATATTGCAGCTTCTCCATCGTGACAAGTCCGACTCGAGTCGAGACACGTTCTTTTATTCCATGGAAAGTGTAAACAATTGACCACCACTTCCGATCTTTTGAGCTCATGGGAGGTTCAGGGGGGAAGGCAGCGCATTCGTCCCCCCGCCCCCCTCCTCCTCACGAGCTCCATGTAACGTGGAAGTGCAGTGGTCTATGCCATGTCTCGCAGCTCCTCTCTGATTGAGTCTCAGACCGCCGAGGGCTGTCAATCATTCAACCCGCGTTCGTGAGTAGCGTGCACAAAGTTGCACGGCGGGGCTTAGATGACTCAAATAGCCTATTTTGATTGGATAATAGAATAAAAAGATCAACCCGTGCAGAAAGTTGCACTTGAGTGATTGACAGCTAGCTATTACTGACTGCAGGCCTGATCAGAGATATCAGAGCTGTCACTTTTGGCCATTTTTTAAGAAGAAAATAAAAAATTCACTGGCATTTTTTTTACAGAGGAAAACATTTCTAATAAAAAAATAATAATAATAATAAAAAATAAAATAAATATATATATATATATATGTAAATTAATAATAATTATGAATTTGTGTTTCACGTGTTGTCATGGAATAACCTCCACTGGTGCAGTGGTGGTGATTGTGAAGGAGGCAATTTCCACCCTACAATGTGGGGAGCACTTTGAGTGTCTAGAAAAGTGCTATATGAATGTAATGATCATTCATTCATTAACAGTCCTGATGCAGAAAAAGCCTATTCTATTCAAAAGGAAGATGTATATATTATTATAATTTTTTTTTAATAATCTTAATTTTATTTATTTTTTAAATATCATCAGCTCATTGTGACATCTTTAGTGCCATCGCATGCCACGCCGCCCACCGCCACAAGTCAACCCTCATCTTGTGGGAAACACTGGGATATCATTGTCATTTTAAGACCATTTTATGCTACTGATATAATGATAATATAACACGACACGCAAGCATCTCACTTTATTTTTGCCACAACCAAAGTTGGAAGTTCAGGGCTTTAGATAGCAAGCAAAAGGGTTACATATGCAATGTTCTTTTTCGGGAAGTGCAGTTCATATTTGACTTAGTGGTACGTGTGCGAGTGGGGGTGAAATCGAATGTGTTTAATATGTGATTAATCACAGTTAACTATGGGTGATTAGTCGCGATTAACTATTTTAATCTATTGACAGCCCTAATTCTAAAATTATATTTTGACATATTACATTGGTGTTGCTCATCATTCTATTATTTGAGCATGCCAGGCATGTCTAACAACAGCCTGCAATAATAACATTCCATGCCATTGCCTACCTGACTGGAATAGGCAACTGGTAACTTTGCATAGTCCAAAATAATTTTGTATCCTCAGTCGAGGAAACGGCATAGAGCAGAGCTGAAACAGCTCATGCATTGTGAATACTATTGCCTACTCCAGGGCAGGGCTCCAGACTAACTTTTTTTTTATATATATAATATATCAACGTCAATTTGATCATATGGGGACATATTTTGTGCTGATAATGGCACAGAGGGTGAGACCAACTGTGTACCGTACGGTACCTTTTGATTATTGTAAGCACAAAGATAATAAGCAGCTATAACTAGAACGTGTCGATAATATACAGTTCCAATCATAATAATAATAGATCAAATTTATATAGCGCCTTTCATAGAACCCAAGGTCGCTTCACAATCAGGACAAAAAATAGGGCTAGGGAAATAGGGGGGGGAAAGGGGATGACGGAAGGTTAGGGATAATGGATAATGGACCTAATCTAATCTAAACTAACTGATGGGGAAAAGCCTTGGTCAAGAGGTGTGTTTTTAGAGCAGTTTTGAAGGTGTCCAGGGTTGGGGCGTTGCGGATAACATTACACTTCTGTTATTTAAATGTGTCCTTACGTTAGAGTCAGGGGTTGTTGGATGCAGTTCCCTGTTGGTCAGTGTGTGTCTGTTCTCCATCTTCTTCTGCTGTGTTTATCCTCTTCAAATAGCGCAGCATATTTGCGGTGCTCTCTTCACTGAGAGGATGCCAGTATAGCGTTTATTTGTATTTTTATAACATTCTGATATTTTCGCGGTTCTTGTATAGTGGTCTTGTGCGACTGTCAACTATAATAAATATGGGCTGTTTTAAATTGTGTGAATAGTTGTTGTGAGTGCTCGCCAGTGTTGGGAAAGTTCACTTTCTACATGAACTAGTTCAGTTCACAGTTCACAATTTTTAAAATGAACTAGTTCAGTTCATAGTTCATAATTCAAAATTTTGAACTAAAGTTCATGGTTTCAAAAATGAACTAATTTAGTTCTTTTTTGATATATATATTTTTTTTTATATAGATTTTTCACGTACAGTTACTTACATTACAAAAACACACATTGGGACAATGGAGGGGGGGGGTCCTCCAGTTCATCTCTATGCCATCATCCACACCATAAGCAAGCAAAAACAAAACAAAAAGAAGCAAGCAAAAAGGAAAAGCAAACCATCTCTATACCACATTTGTAAAAATTGAGGCTTATCCCCCCCCCCCCCCCCCCCGAACCACCTCCAATGTACAGTCCCCCCCACCTACCCAACCTCCTCCAATGTACAGTTTCTATGTCAAATGTATATAGGCCTACTCTCTTTTCTGGACTCTTTTTGTATCACAAACAGTACTGTATTTGCAAATCTGTGTATTTGCAAATCTGGTATGTCATAAATGTATAGATGTAGCAGTACTGTCTATCTGTATGTCATGTATGTCCTGATTAATTGAAAATGGGGGACCCTGATACAGACAGTACAGCTCAATACATACAATTGTTAAGGGGATGCAGACCAGAGAAAGACTTTCGTCTTGTTTACATCAGGGTCCCCCATTTTCAATTCATGACTGAGCTGTATACTGTACCCATTCTGCAATATGTTAATAAAGTGTTCAATCAATCAATCAATCACTTGGCCCCAGAACCTGGATAAACACTTAGATTCCCAAAAGTAGTGATAGACTGTAGCCTGTAGGTACCCAGGTCTGTTTGACATTTCGAACATAAAGGAGATATTGAACGGCCCATTTTGTTAGTTCTTTTTTCAATACGTTGCTGCAAACTATTATTTGTAAAAAATATTGAACCACACAGACAGCAATCAGAATACTGGCATTTCCATAACGCTTTGCACCGCGCATTCAGTCCACACTGCAGCTTTCATCTCTACAGTATATTTTCAAAAACATGAGGAACAACTTTGCTTGAATTGTCTTTATTATGAAAACTAAAACAGGACGTTTGCATATTCTCAATGTTGCTGTCGACGTCGTCGCGTCGATGTGGGGACTTGCTTCTTCAAACCGGGTGGACAAAGTTTACAGACAAACGTTAGATTGTTTCCGTCTGAGTCAGTACTGACTTTAACGTTAAACTATTTTAAATCCCCAAGCGCCGACATCTAGAGGTAGAGTTCTCTGAGCGAGTGCTGCTCTCGACCTGCTGCTGCGCAGCTCTGGGCTTCTGCTCGCAGACGCAGATTCAGCTGTTGTTGTGATGAGTCTGATGACGTAGCAGGGGGTGTACAGGCGCGTTGCCAGATCGGTTGGTTTTCCACATAATTTTAAAGCCTGTTTACGGTGTGTTTTAACAGGGGTTTCGGCTGAAATACATATGAAATCTGGCACATCTTTGAACGCCGTTATAACAGTGCTGAGAATGAACGCACTTTTGAACTCCGTTACACAGCGCTGAGAATGAACGCGTTCTCAATTACGTTCATTTAGCGGATAATCAGTACGTTCAGTTCACGTTCGCCCAAAATACGAACGCGTTCATGAACGATCGTTCATTGAACGCGTTCAGGTACATCACTGGTGCTCGCACTATGTTTCAATATAATCCGTTTTACCATTCATTCATTATAAACACAGACGTAAGGTGTCCACCGCGCGTCCACCGTGTCCACAGTGCTTTTTTAAAGCTCCGGCCAAAATGCATGGTGACGTGTTGACCAATTTCGGAGGGGGATCCCAATGATATATCAATAAAAATTTACCGTCAGTTCATGTCCAAGGGATTAAGTATCACCAGTTCCTGGCATTTTTTAACCTCTTTCTTTTTCGATGTCGAGATAAATTTGGGGCTGCTGCAGCGCGACCTGTGGTTTGCTGATCAGAATGGTGGGCGGGAGCTTGATGCTGGATTAGCGTATCGCTGCGTTGGGACGGCGGAGATAGTCATTGGATTCGGCAAATCACGCAACGTTTAGACTTCAGTGAGCCCCACATGATAATGTTGCCGTCTCTCTGTCAACTAAGTCGGCACGAGACACGCACCGTTTGACAGCAATATGTGCGCGCACTGACAGCAATATGTGCGCGCACTGACTGAAAAAAATAATCCTCTTCGTCCCGTTTGTGTCCCGGCAATGATTTCTGTTCGTCCCAAATCAATATTTGATCGTCCCCGGGACGATGGGACATCGTTGGTCTCGAGCCCTGCTCCAGGGGTTCCCAAACTTTTCAGGCCGCGACCCAAAAATAACGGGGTCAGAGAGCCGCGACCCCCACTATTATAGGAGGTAAAAAAAAGTTTTTATTTATTTTTTTAATAAATGGAAATGTATAGTTGAAACATGCACACGTTCAAACGCACACACACTAATAAGCATTGGAGGCTTTTAACCAGGGACTGACTGGGGAAATCATTCAGGCCAGGAAATATAGTGCAAAATATAGCCCCAGTCAGGCCACTTTTTAAGCAGGGGGTCTGGGGGTCCCCCACCAGGACATTTCTTGTTACAAAGACTTCATTTCCTGCATTCTGGTGCAGGCATTTTTTTATTTGTACCCTTTAAATGCCAGTGTTTGTGATGGCATCACAAATTATTGTTAAAAAACAGGCTAGCATATGTATGATTAGCAACAACACTGATTTTGATGGATTTTCAGTTTTTTTGTAATGTCAGATTGAAAATAATACAATCTTTTATTCAACTTCAGCCCTGCTCATAACACCACATATTAATTTTATAATTCTAACCCTTTAAATGCCAGTGTGTGTGATGGCATATTATTTGCAATATATCAAATGCAAAGTAGGTTTTCTGGGGGGGATTATTACAGGCTAGCATGTGTCAATGATTAGCAACAACAGTTTTTTGTAAGAGTCCCGCCTCCACCAATCACATGCGGCTCCTTTTGTGTGTGTGTGTGAGAGCAAGAGAGAGAGAGAGAGAGAGAGAGAGAGAGAGATAGTTCTCCAACTAGTGTGAGTTGCAGTGATCTCCTGGTTGTTCCCCACCTAGGTTATCTAACTATTGCGCTGCTGCAACTAGAAACACTGTCCTGGCCTGCTTCTAAGTTCAGTGGCCTGACTGCATAAAAAAAAATATATATATATTTTTTTGGAAATCATCTGGCGACCCCCCCGCGGCGGCTCGCGACCCTCCTGTTCCGACTTTGGGAACCCCTGGCCTACTCAACCTATTCAAGCAATCAAGTACCAAAATGAAGCGGTCTACAGCTGATTATTTTCAAAAGCAACATGAGAGAGAATTAGGACGGAAAGAGACGTGCAGCCATTGAAGGAGGGACAACCAGCAGTTCTGGCACACCTGAGTTTTTACTCCTGTCTCATAATAAATAATAATAATAATCTTTATTTATATAGCACCTTTCATACACGGAGTGCAGCTCAAAGTGCTTAACAGAGCAAAGAAATAAAAACATCAATTATCAAAACTCGTATCTTGGAATATACCAGTACACCCCTCTGTATTACTATTGAATGATGTTTTTGAGTTTGCAGTAAATCCACAGCTAAAGAGATTGGTTTTATCAGGTATCACAGTAGCTAAAAAACTGATCGCATCACGCTGGTTTCAACCGGAAAAAATGTGCCGGAAGGTTTGGTTTCTTACATATCTCGATGTGATTTATCAAGAAATATCTACAGCAAGAATTCTGGGTTTCAACGAATCCAAAATGTCAATGTGGTTAGAAGTGGTGGAGAGAATAAAAGCTAGCCTATAATGGTGATGTCTGGTTAGGAGTGAGGGATAATGGAGGTACTATCCAAGGAGGGGTCCGGGAGGGGGGGGTTCGAGCTGGAGCATATGTGTGTAGGGTTTTAGAAAATAGGTATTAGGGGTATATCCTGTATAAGGCATTTGTATAATTGGTAATTTCGTTGGATATACACTGTATACGGTAAAATATTATTATACTTTTTTTTTTTTTTCTGTTTCTGTACTTGCATGTCATTTTAGCCACCTTGATTGTTAGTTTCATTATGCATTGTGTGTTGAGTACTGACTTTTAATAATTTTTGTTTTGCAATAATAATAAAAAAAAAAAAAAACACAACATTTTACAATAAAGAAATAAAAAAAAAGAAATAAATAAAAAATGAAGTATATCATATGTATACTGCACCTTATGTGTATACTGTATACTACTTCATCAGAGCATATATTTAGCATTTTATTTAGCATTTCTTGATTTTATATATTAGATTACATTTTAGATTATTAGATTATATATATATTGTAAGTCTCTCCTGGCTGCTTCTCAGCGCTTAGATGAAAATATTATTCGCTCAACGGAAGAGAAGGAAATGGTCGTCCAGTTGATCGGCCCGTTCACATTATTAATAGGCAATCCTCTCTCTTTTGACTTGAACACAAAATGTTTCCACGAGCTGTGGAATGCTTTGAATACCAAGTCCATTAATTAAGCTGTGGAACGCTTTGAATACCAAATCCATTTATTATTACAAACTCTTTGGGTGTCTGTCCGCTCTGTGTGTGTTTGTGTGTCTGTCTGTGTGTCTGTCTGTGTGTCTGTCTGTCTGTCTGTCTGTCTGTCTGTCTGTCTGTCTGTCTGTCTGTCTGTCTGTCTGTCTGTCTGTCTGTCTGTCTGTCTGTCTGTCTGTCTGTCTGTCTGTCTGTCTGTCTGTCTGTGTGTGTGTGTGTGTGTGTGTGTGTGTGTGTGTGTGTGTGTGTGTGTGTGTGTGTGTGTGTGTGTGTGTGTGTGTGAAAGGTCATGTGGAGCTGCCTGAGCGCCTCCGACACAGAGAGGATCAGAGACAGGAAGCAGCACGCCCGGTTAAAAATTGTGACATTCTTATGTAAACTGTAAAAAAATACAAAAGAACATGCATGTAAACACAATGGGCAATATTGAGGTCAGCAAAATGATCGAGTTCATGTCCACATATTGTACAATAAGTCGATATTGTAAGTATCGTGACAGGCCTGTGTGTGTAGCTATGTGTGTGGAGGTGTTGTGTGTTTGTGTGTGTGTGTGTGTGTGTGTGTGCGTGCGCGCATGCGTGCACGTGTGTGTGTTGAGGTGTTGAGGTGTTGATTGATTGGTTGACTGATTTTATTTGACAATTTCATTAAAAAATAACAGCACCTCTGCCAGGGCAGTGAGTGCATACATACATAAAAGAAAAGTCAGGATAACACAATAAAGCCCTCAGGCTTATTTCCATCCTGGTACCTTTGGGGAAGGGGGCGTGTGCAGTGGAGGGGTCAAGACAGCAGATCTGTCTTGGCAAGAATGACACAAAAACATTAATCAAAACAATAATACAAACAATACAATACAATAAAAGCATCCCCTGTGCCTACACATCCCCTTGTCGCTTATCTATCAAGTTATTCTCTGTGTTGTGTGTAGCTGTGATGAGGTATTGTGTTTAGTTGTGTTGAGGTATTGTGGGTAGTTGTGTTGACTGAGGTATTGTGTGTAGTTGTGTTGAGGTATAATAATAATAATAATAATAATAATAATAATAATAATAATAATAATAATAATAATAATAATAATAATAATAATAATAATAATAATACATAACGCTTTTCCAGATGCTCAAAGACGCTTTACATGAGTAGAAGAAACAAAACTATGGCAAAACAAAAACAGAAACAAAAATAATACATGACAAAATCAAATAAAACCGACAGAATTAGAGGTCAAAAGCAAGATTGAAAATGTGGGTTTTGAGGGCTGATTTAAAAGATGTCAGGGTGTTTGCATCACGGATATGGCTGGGGAGGGCATTCCAGAGGGAGGTGGCAGCAGCAGCAAAGGCCCTGTCGCCCCAGGTCCGGAGCATGGTCGTGGGAGGTGTTAGGAGGTTGGCATCAGCAGACCTAAGGCGACGGGTGGGCGTGTGACGGTGGAGGAGGTCGGACAGGTAGGGAGGGGCAAGGTTGTTGAGGGCTTTAAATGTGATGAGAAGTATTTTAAATTGTATCCTGTATTTGATCGGAAGTCAATGAAGGTCGTGGAGGACAGGGGTGATGTGATCAGAGCGACGGGTGGAGGTGAGCATGCGGGCAGCAGAGTTTTGGACATATTGGAGTTTATTGAGGATAGTGTTTGGTGAGCCGTAGAGGATGCTGTTACAGTAATCCAGTCTTGATGAAATGAATGCATGAACCAGTGTTTCAGCAGCGGAGAGTGATAGGGAGGGGCGGAGACAAGCAATGTTCCGGAGGTGGTAGAAAGCCGTTTTTGTTATGTGGTTCACATGGGGGAGGAAAGAAATGGTAGAGTCCAGGGCCCTCATGTATCAACGTGACGTACGCACAGATATGTGCTTAAGCCGTGCGTACGACCATTTCTAAGCAAAGTGTGGAATTTATCAATTTGAACTTGTGCTTGACTTTGTGCGTATATTTAAGCACAGGTCGGACCATGCGTAGTTGGCGCCCGGTGGTAGAATATTTTTACAACGCGGAAATAAGCACTGACTGCGCTCCGCGTAACTCAACTCGTTATTATTTTCCGCATATATTGCAGAAATACGGGAACGTTTTGATTATATTTAAAAGGCTTTGCCATTGTTAAACGTAATAAGTGGAACCCCGAAGCTGTAAGCAGAATACAAGTCATATGAACACCTACGATATAAACGCATTGCAACGAGAACAGACAGAGGTTATTTGTTGAGTGTATGTGTATACAAAACCCTTGCAATAAATGTGTCTTACATGAATGAAAAGCATACATGCTCTGGACACAGAGCATATATCGTGTGGGTGATATCATGACTTGTATTCTGTGTCAAAGCCTAAATCAAAACGTTCCCGTATTTCTGCAATCTATGCGCAAAATAATAACGAGTTGAGTTCTAACAAAGAACGTATTACATGCTGGTAGGCTGATAGAGTAAACTATGATATGAATATGATATGATATAAAGGTATACTGGTCCGTCCGCGAGGATATCGAGGACTCGAGTTGGGGGACCCTGATGTAAACAAGACAAACGTCTTTCTCTGATCTGCATCCCCTTAACAATTGTGTGTATTGAGCCGTACTGTATTGTACCCATTCTGCAATCTGTTAAATAAAGTTTTCATTCATTCATTCATTCAGCCATTAAATGCAATTTGAGAATATAGGCTAAAGCGACGGCCTATAGCCTATACATATTATTTAATGTTTTCATAAGCGTAAAGATACAACAGCTAGATTAATGATCAAGTTAGTTTACTGTATGCAGGCTTCGCAGGGCTGTGTGTTATTATATGCGCAAGTTACTGTTGCATAATGTAGGCTATGGGCTGGCTGCTATTATATGTTGTTAGGGTTTGTAACCGACTTCAAACGCAACGGCACAGAGAGAGTTGTTCAGAGTTAGCTAAAGCAAGGGCGTATTTATTTTCTGAGTTACAAGATGGAATGAAGTTGAGCAACCGAACAAACGGGGAATCTGGCATGTGAAGATTGTTGCGGCTCTGCAGATACTCCCAGTAGGTGGTGGTGAGGAATTGGCTTGTGACGTCTGAAGCGGCTCTGCAGATCCTCCCAGCTTTCACTCCCGGTGGAAACGGAGAGAGAGAGAAATCTGAGTTAGCCCAGCGCACAACAGAAACAGAGAGGTGACTGATCCAGTATATATCCAAGTGACTTGATCTTCGGTGTACCACACACAGTTAGCAGAGTCCAGAGAAAAAACAATACGGTAATCCAAAGTGTAAATCCAACACAAAAATAGGTGAGAACAGTACAAACAAAAACGGGATCTCTTCGGTGTTTCACAAACACACAAAAAACTGATGATCCAAAAGAACTGTTTCCAAAAACTCACCAGAGCGCAACGCGTAAAGCGGGCAGAATACGAGGCGCAGCTCAGAACGGGAAACCAGGTTCTCCACAGGGATTCTCCACGAAAGTCCTGGAGAGCAAAAGACAGCAAACAGCGACGGGGAAGGCAGGCAAATGCAGGAGTATTCAGAACGATCCAACATCGATAGTAGGGGGATCAGGGTATATAAAGCCACAGGGCGCTGATTACAAGCTGTGACAGCTGCGGGATGAAATTGATACTTGCTCCAGAAGCGTGTGGCGGGGAGAGCACCAATCAACACGGCACCTTACAGGAACGGAGCGTGTGGCGGGGAATGCAATTAATCAACAAAGTACCTTAAAGGAACGGAGCGTGTGGCCGGGAACGGACCAATCATCACAGTACTTTAGGAAGCCTGTGGTGGGGAAAGAACCAATCCTCACAGTACCCCCCCCTCCACAGGAGCCACCCGGCGACCCACTCGGCCCCGGCCTGCCCGGACGGGACCGAAGGAAGCCGGCGATCAGGGGCACTGGAGAGGGGGACAAAGACAAAGGCCCGGAGAGGGGTACCGGAGACGGGGACAGAGGACCGGCGAGGGAGGCCGGAGACGGGGACTGGGGCCCGACAGCGGAGGCCGGGCACGGGGACAGAGGACCGGCGAGGGAGGCCGGAGACGGGGACTGGGGCCCGACAGCGGACGCCGGGCACTGGGACAGAGGACCGGCGAGGGAGGCCGGAGACGGGGACTGGGGCCCGACAGCGGAGGCCGGGCACGGGGACAGAGGACCGGCGAGGGAGGCCGGAGACGGGGACTGGGACCCGGTGAGGGGGCTGGACGGCACCTGAAGACACTGGGCACGACAGGAGGGGCCCCACCCCCTGATGGTGCCGGAGGACCAGGCGACGTGGGGCTCATGCAGCGCGAGCCAAGGCCTGCCCAGGACCACAGGGACAAGAGGAGAGCTGGTGATGAAAAACTGGAGTCTCTCAACGTGGTTACCAGCAATGGTGAGAAGGACTGGACAGGTGCGTTGAGTGACGTCAGCCAGGCGGCGATGATCCAGCGCGAAGACCTCCAAGGGCCTCTCGAGGTCCTCAAGTGGAATGTTGGCCCGGGTGGCAAACCCAACGTCCATGAAACTCCCATCAGCACCAGAGTCAATGAGTGCACCCACCGTCGCCCGCTGGTCCGCCCAGGCTAGGGTGACGTCCGCCAGACGGTTAGGTGGTGCACGGGTGGGGGAACAGGAAAAACGGCTCACCAGGATCTCCCGGGGTCCCGGCGAGCCTGGTCTTCTTGGCCGGGTAGGGCAATTGGAGACACGGTGTCCATCCCGGCCGCAGTAGAGGCAAAGGCCGGACCTGAGCCTGGACTCCCGTTCGGCCGGGCTAAGGCGGTTGCGTCCCAGCTGCATGGGTTCCTCCTCGGTCACGGCTCGGGAGGGAAAAAACCCACCAGTCACGGAGGGGGCAGGACGGTCAGCACTGTAGAGGCGGCCGCCGGGAAAGGGAGCCCCTGAGCGGAGGTCGATGGCACAGTCGACAGGCCGGTGAGGCGGAAAAACCTGAGCCCTGGGCTTACTGAAAACCTCCTCGAGGTCGTGGTACTCGGGGGGTACGTCTGGGGGTCCCCGTCGTGCTCGCTCACGCCTTCTCTCCCGGAGGCGTCCGTCGATGCGGATAGCGAGGCTGATCAGGCCCTCGAGAGAATCGGGCTCCTCTTGGGTCGCGAGCTGGTCCCTTACTGCGTCGTTGAGCCCCCTCAGGAAGGTGAGACGAAGCGCTTGATCGTTCCAACCGCTCTCCGTTGCGGCCAGTCTGAACTCCAGCGCGTAGTCTCTGACACTGCCACTGTCCTGCCGGAAGGTGCCCAGCCGAGCTCCTGGGTCCTGGCCACGGGCTGGGTGGTGAAAAACCCTGCGGAGCTCTGCCACGAAGTCTGGGTAGGAAAAACAGAAATCAGCCCCCATTGCCCAGGAGGCAGTAACCCACTGTGCTGCTTGGCCCGTGAGCAGGTTAGTCATGTAGGCTACCCGGGATCCCTCTGACGAAAATCGGCTGGGTTGATGAAGGAAGACCAACTCACATTGCATGATGAATGTGGCACAATCCTCGAAGTTACCATTGAACAGACGTGGTTCGGAGAGACGGGGCTCCCGAGGTGCGAGGTCTGCCGCGGGTGGTGAGCTGGCCGAGACTCCTGGGACAGGTGGGGTCAAAAGCAGAGTGTTTAATGATGTACGGAGAGCCTGAAGCTGGTGCAGAGCAACAGCCTGCTGATACTCCTGAGTGCCAATGGCATCCAGAATAAGCTGGACCTCGGCCCGGAGGTCCTGTAAAGCGGCCGCAACCGCACCCAACTGTTGGGTGTGGTCGTTGACCAACTCGATCTGGACCGCCAACGCTGCCCTAACCCTCTCTGTGTCGGCTGAGGTCGTCATGGTTGGATCGTAATGTTAGGGTTTGTAACCGACCTCAAACGTAACGGCACAGAGAGAGTTGTTCAGAGTTAGTCAAAGCAAGGGCGTATTTATTTTCTGAGTTACAAGATGGAATGAAGTTGAGCAACCGAACAAACGGGGAATCTGGCATGTGAAGATTGTTGCGGCTCTGCAGATACTCCCAGTAGGTGGTGGTGAGGAATTGGCTTGTGACGTCTGAAGCGGCTCTGCAGATCCTCCCAGCTTTCACTCCCGGTGGAAACGGAGAGAGAGAGAAATCTGAGTTAGCCCAGCGCACAACAGAAACAGAGAGGTGACTGATCCAGTATATATCCAAGTGACTTGATCTTCGGTGTACCACACACAGTTAGCAGAGTCCAGAGAAAAAACAATACGGTAATCCAAAGTGTAAATCCAACACAAAAATAGGTGAGAACAGTACAAACAAAAACGGGATCTCTTCGGTGTTTCACAAACACACAAAAAACTGATGATCCAAAAGAACTGTTTCCAAAAACTCACCAGAGCGCAACGCGTAAAGCGGGCAGAATACGAGGCGCAGCTCAGAACGGGAAACCAGGTTCTCCACAGGGATTCTCCACGAAAGTCCTGGAGAGCAAAAGACAGCAAACAGCGACGGGGAAGGCAGGAAAATGCAGGAGTATTCAGAACTATCCAACATAGTAGTAGGGGGATCAGGGTATATAAAGCCACAGGGCGCTGATTACAAGCTGTGACAGCTGCGGGATGAAATTGATACTTGCTCCAGAAGCGTGTGGCGGGGAGAGCACCAATCAACACGGCACCTTACAGGAACGGAGCGTGTGGCGGGGAATGCAATTAATCAACAAAGTACCTTAAAGGAACGGAGCGTGTGGCCGGGAACGGACCAATCATCACAGTACTTTAGGAAGCCTGTGGTGGGGAAAGAACCAATCCTCACATATGTACTTCATATAGGCTGCCTAATACCAACAACAAAATAGATTGTATCATATACCTCTACACACATTATATTATACACATCATATTATATGGGGCGGCTAGGTGGTGTAGTGGGCAAGGCACTCGCCACCAGTGTGGAGACGCTAGGATTCGCGTGTTCGAATCCAGCTCTCCACATTGTTTTTCAGTTTGGCTGGTCGTCCGCAGTAATACACATTGGCCGTATTACGGGGAGGGAAAACTGATGGGTGGGGATCGAACGTTGTGAACAAGCGACTCCTACAAGTCGGTTGGTGCGCCTGCGCAGTAGAATCAGGAAGTGTCGGGGGCAGCGTGAGCCTCCCACGCGTTACTCCTCGACACTGAGAGATCGAGCTGCGCAGGTGAAAAGATGCGACTGCTGTTACCTCAAGTACCGGAGGGGACTTGTGCTATGTATGACTTAGTCCACATTGCAGCCGGCTTGTGGGAGGCAAGAAACAGCGTTCGTGACAGGGGAGGGTTGAATTGGATGATACGAAATTGGGATGGGAGAAAATATGGAAAAATGGGAGAAAAAGTGGATCAAAAAAAAAAACACATCATATTATATCTTGATTCGGCAGCACCTCTGTCAACAATCTCTCAGAGTTTGCTCCATCAGTAATCAGTAATGTGAACGGGATTCCACTTGGTCAATGTACAGATAATCTGCGATGCGCATTTTGGCTGATAATGTGCCGGTGGCCGGAGTCTCATTCATATTCACTTAAATGCAGATCATAGTTATCCACTGAAGCCATATGACTCTGACCAGAACGGGCTCATGACGAGCACACATAATAGGCATTAGAGCGCAGAGTTGTCTGTGAACTTGGCAACTTCATTGGATTTATTTATTCTCTAAAAATATCTATAATCATACGATTAAATATTGTTTGAAATAAAACGCTAAATACTATTATTCTGTGTGTCATGTTTCCAAATAAGATTGTTCACAACGGGAAATGCTGTATACGTTCAATTTGTTGGTTGGACGGTGGACCTCTGTGATCAATCTCGCTCTCAGTGAAGTCTCTCAGAGTTAGCTCGGGTTAGTCCACTTTTCCACATTTCATGGGGGTGTTCCATTACCGTATATGGTTAATCGGGGCGGTTCTGGTATGCAAATACTTAAAACAGTGCACGAGCTCAAACGTAGGATCAAAGTCATATTTATCAAGACAGGTGTGCGTAGGACCTGTGTACGCACGTGTGATAAGTCCCGTTTTTTTTTTGTAAGTGGAGGGGGTGACAATGGAACCATCAATATTTAGGGAGAAATCCTGGGTGTGGCTGGTGAGTGCAACACAGTAATTGTGAAACGGTGGTGGATTAACGTAATTCACACACAGAACTGTCTATGGGTTTGGGGTCCGCACAGACATTTAGCGTGTGGTACCTTCGTTCTCGACTCTACCTACAGTGGAAGTTGAGTGGAGTCGAATCGAGTTGATACCATGCAGTGGTAAAGCGGCAATAGTCCCGGTTGGAATTAGTAAATGAAGAAAACTTTTTTTTTGCATCCCCTGAACCGAACAATACCCACACGCGCCGAACCGTGGAGGTCATGCCGAACGGTGTACGGTTCGAATGCATACCGTTCCACCCCTAATGTTTTGATATCTGTGAGGTAGGTGGTGAGGGTGGAAAGAGTGGCTGGAGTGATAGTCTTGGTGGAGAGGTAGAGCTGAGTGTCGTCTGCATAACAATGGAAGCGGAGGTCATGTTGACGGAGAATCAGACCAAGTGGAAGGATCTAGAGGATGAAGAGCAGGGGACCAAGTACTGAGCCTTGGGGGACACCATGAGTGATGGGGGCAGTGGGGGATTTGCAATTGTTGATGGAGATGAATTGGTGCCTGTGTGAGAGGTATGATTGGAGCAAGGTGAGGGGGATTCCGGAGATGCCAACGGAGGACTGGAGACGAGTGATGAGGATGGGGTGACTGATGGTGTCAAAAGCAGCGCTGAGGTCTAAGTCTAAGAGGATAAGGATGGAGAGGGAACCAGAGTCGGCAGAGAGGAGTATGTCGTTGGTGACCTTTAGAATGTGTGACCTTTAGAAGGTCTAAGTCTAAGAGGATGAGGATGGAGAGGGAACCAGAGTCGGCAGAGAGGAGTATGTCATTGGTGACCTTTTCCCTATTTTTAGTTTTAGTGAGTTTTTCCTTACCTTCGCGTGGGGTATGTCTGGGAGTGCTTGCATTCATTCATTTATTTGCATTTATTTTAAATTTGTTGGACCTTATGGTGTTCTTGTTTTGTTCTTGACTTATTGTTATGTTTCTTCCTGACCTGTTTAAAGAAGACGTATCCGGCCCATGGGGACATTAACGTGTGTTGTCGGGCCTTACAAATAGATTTGATTTGATTTGATTTAGAAGTGCGGTTTCGGTGCTGTGTCTGGTGTGGGATCCGGATTGAAAGGTATCATAAAGGTTATTGTTGTCGAGGTAGGATTTTAATTGGGAGGCAATGGCTCGCTCAAGGATTTTTGAGAGGAAGGGTAGGTTGGAAATGGAGCGGAAATTATCAAGGGTTTCAGGATTGAGTCCGGGTTTTTTTAGTAAGGGGGTGACAGAAGCAATTTTGAGGGCGGGGGGAAATAGGCCAGTGGTCAGAGAGGAGTTTAAGATGGAGGTGATTAGGGGAGAAAGGGCAGGGAGACAAGCCTTGTGTTATGGTTTGTAATGCGACCCCAATTGCACGACACAGACAGGTAATCAGAGTTAGCCAAAACAAGGGCATGATTTATTATATACAAAAAAGCGGCACTCTGCCTTTAAGGGGGAAAAACAGGAAGGAATCCTCTAGCACACAGGCAAAGAGGTACACAGGAAATCTTCCAGAAACACGGGCAAATATACACAGGACTCTTCATTGAACACGGGCATCCTCCCGACCAGAATGCTGCCGACGGGCAGCGCAGCAACCAGGGGGTCCAAGGGGAATGGGGTGAGAACACGGGCATCCTCCCGTGGAGTAATAGAGAGCGATGGCGAGCCTCACCCCAGGAACGGGTCCATGTAGAGGGAGTTGGGAAGTAGCCGGCAGGACATCCGGAGTGGGAACACTGGGATCCTCCCGTGGAGTAATAGAGAGCGAAGACGGTGTCGTACTCCAGGAAACGGCGACAGGTGGTGATATACAGGGGTGGCACGACGTCTCACGCCGAAGACACGGCAGTAGATGGTAGTAACAAGAACGACCCGACCAGGAGTGGAGGGGAGTCTGCAATACTAGTACTCTCCCGAGCTGATTGCAAACTCCTCTCAGGTGCGTGAAGCAGAAAAACGGCACGCCCCCTCGTTGGGCTGCATGCAGAATTCCTCCAGCCCTCACAGTACCCCCCCCCCCCCCTCCACGGGAGCCACCCGGCGACCAGCCAGGCCCGCAGGGGGGAAAAAGAATTTCAGAGAGGCACCAGTGAAACTGACCTTGCTAGCTGAAGGGGCAGTCCTAGCAGAGGGGAACAGGGTAGCTACACACAAAGTGGAGGCCATGCTAGCTGGGGAAGCTACACATAAAGTGGGCTAGCAGAGGGAACAGGGTTAGCTGCCAGGGCATAGCTAGCTACAGGGCCTATGCTAGCTGTAAGGTTACATCAACATAGAGGCTGTGCCAGCTGCTGGAGCTAAGCTAGCAGACTGCTGGACTAGCTGAGGAAGCCGGTTAGCTGCAGGGGCTTAGCCAGCTACAGGGCCTATGCTAGCTGTAAGGCTACATCAACATAGTGCTGTGCTAGCTGGTTAGCTGCAGGGGCTAAGCTAGCAGACGGCTGGACTAGCAGAGGAGAACAAGCTAGCTGAAAAGACAGACCTAGCTGTGGGGAAGCTACACATGGGGTTAGCTGCAGGGGCTGTCTCACATACACTGTCTGTGCCGGCTGGGGTCGTCGACTGGTCGGGTCGTACTGTTATGGTTTGTAATGCGACCCCAATTGCACGACACAGACAGGTAGTCAGAGTTAGCCAAAACAAGGGCATGATTTATTATATACAAAAAAGCGGCACTCTGCCTTTAAGGGGGAAAAAACACCAAAGTCCATGAACACAAAAAACGCGGCACTGTGCCTTTAAGGGACGCACAGGCAGGAATCCTCTAGCACACAGGCAAAGAGGTACACGGGAAATCTTCCAGAAACACGGGCAAATATACACAGGACTCTTCATTGAACACGGGCATCCTCCCGACCAGAATGCTGCCGACGGGCAGCGCAGCAACCAGGGGGTCCAAGGGGAATGGGGTGAGAACATGGGCATCCTCCCGTGGAGTAATAGAGAGCGATGGCGAGCCTCACCCCAGGAACGGGTCCATGTAGAGGGAGTTGGGAAGTAGCCGGCAGGACATCCGGAGTGGGAACACTGGGATCCTCCCGTGGAGTAATAGATAGCGAAGACGGTGTCCTACTCCAGGAAACGGCGACAGGTGGTGATGTACAGGGGTGGCACGACGTCTCACGCCGGAGACACGGCAGTAGATGGTAGTAACAAGAACTCCCCGACCAGGAGTGGAGGGGAGTCTGCAATACTAGTACTCTCCCGAGCTGATTGCAAACTCCTCTCAGGTGCGTGAAGCAGAAAAACGGCACGCCCCCTCGTTGGGCTGCATGCAGAATTCCTCCAGCCCTCACAGTACCCCCCCCCCCCCCCTCCACGGGAGCCACCCGGCGACCAGCCAGGCCCGCAGGGGGGAAAAAGAATTTCAGAGAGGCACCAGTGAAACTGACCTTGCTAGCTGAAGGGGCAGTCCTAGCAGAGGGGAACAGGGTAGCTACACACAAAGTGGAGGCCATGCTAGCTGGGGAAGCTACACATAAAGTGGGCTAGCAGAGGGAACAGGGTTAGCTGCCAGGGCATAGCTAGCTACAGGGCCTATGCTAGCTGTAAGGTTACATCAACATAGAGGCTGTGCCAGCTGCTGGAGCTAAGCTAGCAGACTGCTGGACTAGCTGAGGAAGCCGGTTAGCTGCAGGGGCTTAGCCAGCTACAGGGCCTATGCTAGCTGTAAGGCTACATCAACATAGTGCTGTGCTAGCTGGTTAGCTGCAGGGGCTAAGCTAGCAGACGGCTGGACTAGCAGAGGAGAACAAGCTAGCTGAAAAGACAGACCTAGCTGTGGGGAAGCTACACATGGGGTTAGCTGCAGGGGCTGTCTCACATACACTGTCTGTGCCGGCTGGGGTCGTCGACTGGTCGGGTCGTACTGTTATGGTTTGTAATGCGACCCCAATTGCACGACACAGACAGGTAGTCAGAGTTAGCCAAAACAAGGGCATGATTTATTATATACAAAAAAGCGGCACTCTGCCTTTAAGGGGGAAAAAACACCAAAGTCCATGAACACAAAAAACGCGGCACTGTGCCTTTAAGGGACGCACAGGCAGGAATCCTCTAGCACACAGGCAAAGAGGTACACGGGAAATCTTCCAGAAACACGGGCAAATATACACAGGACTCTTCATTGAACACGGGCATCCTCCCGACCAGAATGCTGCCGACGGGCAGCGCAGCAACCAGGGGGTCCAAGGGGAATGGGGTGAGAACATGGGCATCCTCCCGTGGAGTAATAGAGAGCGATGGCGAGCCTCACCCCAGGAACGGGTCCATGTAGAGGGAGTTGGGAAGTAGCCGGCAGGACATCCGGAGTGGGAACACTGGGATCCTCCCGTGGAGTAATAGATAGCGAAGACGGTGTCCTACTCCAGGAAACGGCGACAGGTGGTGATGTACAGGGGTGGCACGACGTCTCACGCCGGAGACACGGCAGTAGATGGTAGTAACAAGAACTCCCCGACCAGGAGTGGAGGGGAGTCTGCAATACTAGTACTCTCCCGAGCTGATTGCAAACTCCTCTCAGGTGCGTGAAGCAGAAAAACGGCACGCCCCCTCGTTGGGCTGCATGCAGAATTCAGCCCTCACAGTACCCCCCCCCCCCCTCCACGGAGGAGATGTGACAGAGACGCATTTACTGACAGTGAAGGAATAGGAGATTGTGTCAGAGGGTTTAAGAAGTGTGTTGATGCTGGGCGGCTGGGTGGCGCAGCGGAGATTGCGCTCGTCACCAACGCAAGAGACTCCGGTCTCGAATCCGGGTGTCAGTGTTGCCTCCGGCTTGGCCGGCCGTCATACTAACTCAATTGGCAGAGTCAGCGGGAGGAAGTCGATGGGTGGTAATCTGGACGTTGTGGACAGCGACTCCTACAGGTCGGTTGGGGGACGTCTGCACAGCAGAGACAGGAAATGGCGGGGGCAGTGTGAGCCTCCCACATGTTACACCTCGCCAATGAGAGTCCGCGCTGGCAGGTGAAAAGATGTGACAGGCTGCCTCCTCCCTACAACCGACCAGTGGGGGGCATATGCGAGCAACGTTCAAGACAGGGGAGGGGAGAATTGGAAACACGAAATTGGGATTGGAGAAAAATAAAAAAATAAGTAAAAAAAGTGGATACAAAAAAAATTGTGTTGATGGTGGAAAACAGAATCCTGGGGGCGTCTATTCTTTTACCAACGGATTTCCATTTCCGGGTTCGTGTTCTGCGATCTGATTGGCCACTGACGTACGCTAGTTCTGCCCCCCCGCCCTACGCTGCTCGCGCCGCTAGTTCTGCCCCCCCGCCCTACGCTGCTCGCGCCTGTATTATCCAATTCATATCAATCGAAATAACGTATTGTTTTCATCTCTCTATATTAACGTGATTCCATCAACACAACATAAATGTTCAAAACACGACAAGACAGTTTGCATCACTTCCCATGGTTCTCGGCACTTATTCTACCGGTAGTGCGGTAGTTGTTGCCACGGTATTGGGTCTTTGGGTGAATACTTCATTGGCGGGGAAGAAGAACACTGATAGCGGTGTGTGGACCGTCCTGCGAGCCCCAGACCACTGCCCCGCGAGCCCCAGACCACCGCCCGCAAGCCCTAGACCACCGCCCCGCGAGCCCCAGACCACCGCCCCGCGAGCCCCAGACCACCGCCCGCAAGCCCCAGACCACCGCCCCGCGAGCCCCAGACCACCGGCCCGCGAGCCCCAGACCACCGCCCTGCGAGCCCCAGACCACCGCCCCGTGAGCCCCAGACCACCGCCCCGCGAGCCCCAGACCACCGCCCCGCGAGCCCCAGACCACCGTCCCGCGAGCCCCAGACCACCGCCCGCGAGCCCCAGACCACCGCCCGCGAGCCCCAGACCACCGCCCCGCGAGCCCCAGACCACCGCCCCGCGAGCCCCAGACCACCGTCCCGCGAGCCCCAGACCACCGCCCTCGAGCCCCAGACCACCGCCCGCGAGCCCCAGACCACCGCCCCGCGAGCCCCAGACCACCGCCCCGCGAGCCCCAGACCACCGCCCCGCGAGCCCCAGACCACCGCCCCGCGAGCCCCAGACCACCGCCCCGCGAGCCCCAGACCACCGCCCCGCGAGCCCCAGACCAGACTTGTTTCCCGTGCACCTAAAATTCGACCTGGTCTCGTCCCGTGGGGCTCCACTTCTTTGCCTTAAAAACTCGTTGGTTACTCGCAGTATGCTTCGGGTTATCATTGTCCATCTACACTGAAGCACCGTCCAATGGGTTCTGAAGCATTTAGCTGAATATGAGCAGATATTACCTGAAACACTTCAGAATTCCTCCTGCTGCTTTTGTCAGCAGTCACATCATCAATAAATAAATGGTATTTTGGTGTTGCTGAGCTCACCAGTGCGTTCTTTTTAAGAATGTACCAAACAGTTGATTTGGCAACACCTAACATTTTGCCATCTCTCTCTCTGATGGGCTTGCTTCACTGATAGTGACACAGCTCTTTGGACCTCATATGGAGAGTTGACGGCAACATATTCCAAATGCAAATACTACTCTTGAAATTAACGTCTAGACCTTTTATCTTCTTCTTGTAAATGAAATAATACACACCTGGCCATGGAACAGCTAAACAGCCAATTGTCGAATTACTTTTGGTCCCTTAAAAAGGAGGAGGTAAATATATAAATTGTTGTCATTCCTACACCATTCACCTGATTTGGATGTAAATACCCTCAAATTAAAGATGAAATATTTATGGACCCGACTGTTGATGATGTCCAAATATTTATGGACCCGACGTATAGCTGACAGTGCGTGTGTGTGTGTGTGTGTGTGTGTGTGTGTGTGTGTGTGTATGTGTATTACCGCTCTAGGTGAAGGTGTGTAAACTTCAGTGCCATTCTACTCTGTCTCTGCTGACGGTGTTTGTGTGTGTGTGTATTACCTCTCTAGGTGAAGGTGTGTAAACTTCAGTGCCATTCTACTCTGTCTCTGCTGACGGTGTGCGTGTGTGTGTGTGTGCGTGTGTGTGTGTGCGTGTGTGCGTGGTCGTGTGTGCGCGCGTGTGTGTGTGTTACCTCTCTAGGTGACAGTGTGTAAACCTCACTGCTATCCTACTCTGTGTCTCGGCTGTCAGTTCCTTGCAAGTTGAGACCAATGGAGCCACGCTCTAACTTGAAGCAGAAAATGACAGAATCAATGTTGTGTTTCTAACTCGTCACCTCTCATACACTTTTGAAGAGAGGAAGGCATATTACACTTCAAAATGTTTGCGTGATTGTCTGGATTCTGAAGCTGCAAATAGTTAAGCCATGCTATGTATACTTTTCGCCCTATTCCAATATAAATGACGACACCCCCCCTCTCACTCAACCAAGAGGAAGAAACTGTGTGAAGGCTGAAATGCCACGGCGTCGACTCAATTCAGCAGATGAGGTTTAGCTCAGTTGGTATCAGGGTTGGAAGTAACAAAAATTTATAAATGAATGTGTAACCGATTAAATTAATGTGTAATCGATTAAAATGCAATCAAATCAAATAGTCGCTTGATGAATTAGCAAATGATTTAATTAATTCAGAACCAAACTGAATAAAACATCATCAATAAAATGAAATAACAATCAAACACATCATTTAAATAAACTAGACTGGTTTTATCTAATCACCTTGAAATTCAATTCAGTGCACCGCAATTCCATTCGCCACCACTTTCGCCACCAATCATTTTTGTTACTTCCACCCCTCATAGTGGGCGGGGTAATTTGATTGACACATGGAGCACAAACCGCTAACGAACTGTTCAACAACGAAAGTGTCCTCGATTTGATGAAAGTGGTGGCGAAAGTGGTGGCGAATAGAATTGCAGTGCACTGAATTGAATTTCAAGGTGATTAGATAAAACCAGTCTAGTTTATTTAAATTATGTGTTTGATTGTTATTTCATTTTATTGATGATGTTTTATTCAGTTTGGTTCTGAATTAATTAAATAATTTGCTAATTCATCAAGTGACTATTTGATTTGATTGCATTTTAATCGGTTACACATTCATTTATCAATTTTTGTTACTTCCACAGGTACACATAATCTGTAGACCAATGCATACAAAGGTATGCCTGCTTGGCCCCCACATCCCTGCTCAGGACATGTATTTGATAATGATATTCAACTGTCAAAACTTTGTATTGTGACATCCCTAGTGTGTGTGTGTGTGTGTGTGTGTGTGTGTGTGTGTGTGTGTGTGTGTGTGTGTGTGTGTGTGTGTGTGTGTGTGTGTGTGTGTGTGTGTGTGTGAGAGTGTGTGTGTATGAACCAGTTAATAACTTTGGCTCTGAAAAGCATGTGATAAATAAAGTTTAAAGGATCATTAACACATTCAGTGCCAGCTATTAGACGGGACCCGCTGTAGCAATGCCAACGCTTTAAAAGATAGGAGTGCGTCACCTTGTTTGTAGAGCTAAATCTATATTCTATATTATAGCCATGGATACAATACTATGGTCATTTGACAGTGACTTGCTTCCCGTCAAGATGCAAAAAAGAGATAATTTTACCATGCATACATTCGCACCTTATCCCGTGGTGAATATAAGTAATTTAGAGTGGTCTGGGGTAATTCCCGAAAGGCTGAGTAATAGCCTTATATGTCAATTCTATTATAAGCGTTGCCGTTTCTTGCCTGGACACGCTACTATTGCCAAATCAAATCTATATAGTAGGTATTATGTTTCATCATGAATGCATGAAAGGGGGGGGTGTCGTTTCTGATTATTTGATTACCAGTAACGGCATTCGTATTGAACACTAAAAACGCTTATCAGCCTGATCGGTATAAAAGCATTGCACGATCAAACAAAAATTTACATCAGATAGTCCTTACCTGTGATCAGGAGTATTCCAAAAATAATATTCCAATGTTTTGATCGCCATCTGGTACATCCGATGTCGATGGATCGGGGATATTTGACGCGCTTCAATGAAACCGGGAGAACTGCTCGACTGGCCCGACCGAGAAAACTGTGCCCGGAGACATTTGACCGTTGCACAGGCCAAGATATAAGGTTTCAAAGGGTGCTCGATACCGCCGTCTAGCTGGATGCGGCCGGTATTGCACTTTGGCATTCTCAGGATGATTCCCCATGTTAACCCCGAGTCCATGTGCCTGTAATGAATAGAAATATTGAATAAAAGAAATAACGATCAAATAACAAGTATACTCATTGTTGGCGTCCAAGTGATGGCGCCCAATAATGAATATAATCGTTGTTGGTGGGGAATGTGTTAAGGTTATAGTCAACCTAGACCCTGTTTCTCACTCATTATCATACCAATTCATCCTGACCAGACGTCTCATCGACTGGACCGAGCTGTGTTTTTCTGGGTGCTGGAGTTGGCTTTGATAAATAACGTGAATGTCCTCCCCTTCCTTCCTAGGTGTATGCCATTCTGGTGAGCCACCCGCCACAGTCCAACGACCACCTCACCCCCACGCCCGTCTCCTACACCGCCGGCTTCTACCGCATCCCCGTGGTGGGGCTCACCACGCGCATGTCCATATACTCTGACAAGGTAAGATAGTATTCACCATAATCACAATGTCTGTATAGTGACACAATTGTTTCTAAAGTAAACAATGACTCAGTGTTTCTGTTAGCTTGTCAACGTGTTTAAAATGTATATTTCGTAAAACACTACTGCAGTGCTGAATACTGATGGCAAAATATGAGGAATTGTCCATTTCAATGTGAACAGTATTTCCAATGGCTGTGGTGAGTGTTCAGAGTTTACAGCCAAGTATGTTTGTGTCAACATTACTAAGACACTGACAGACCAACAGAAAACACATACCAACCATAGAAAAGCGTGTTGCTGTCTTAGGGCTTGTGTCATAGGGGACGTTTTATGAGTTGTCAGCTCCTTTCTGTCATTCACTTCTATGCTACAGGCGTGACAGGCGCGCTCCTCTTCCCAGAGCCGCGCCTCGCGTTTTATGAGCTCTCGACGGCAGCGTTTTTGGCGGAGCGCTCCCAGCTCATAAAGTTGAAAGTAGTTAAACTTTTTTGGAAAGGAGCGCGCTCATCAATGTAACTCATCGAGGAAGGGGCGGAGCCGCGGCTGGCGCAAGCTCTGGGGAGACCCAGAAAAACTCTTGGAACTTTTTTTTCTTCTTTTTTCAAAGCGGTCCGCCTCGAAAAAAAGGCTATTAGTGGACACATAGCCTTTGGGTCTCGGACTCTCTGTGTACTTGTGCAAGAGGGCGGAGCTGCGTGTCCTGCATTCCTCTGGATGTACTTCCTCAGAAATTAACGACGTGCATCCGGAATATGCAATGAAGCGCATGAACCAGGGGCGTAACTATGGGGGGGGGGACACCGGGGACATGTCCCTGGCATGTTTTTAGAATGCAGTTAGTGTCCCCTGCACGATAATAAACGGTGACGCGACGTGTTAGGAAAACGGCTGCTTGGCCATCTCTGAGCCATTGTCATGCAAAGTCAAGTAGCCAGGTGAGCACCCGGCGCTAAGTACCACAGCTGTCTTTGCATAACAACAACAGCCCAGTATTCAGGTTTGCTCAAATAGGCTACATACTGTAACACCCCTCCCCAGTTTGGTGTGAAACTGTGATAAATAGCGCGATCGCGATCTCTCTCTCTCTCTCTCTCTCTCTCTCTCTCTCTCTCTCTCTCTCTCTCTCTCTCTCTCTCTCTCCCTCTCTCTCCCTCTCTCTCTCTCTCTCTCTCTCTCTCTCTCTCTCAACACAATCATCAAATTTGCTGATGACACAGTAGTGGTGGGCCTGATCTCTGCCAACGACGAGAGGGCCTACCTGGAAGAGGTAGAGAATCTGTCACAGTGGTGTCAGGAGAACTGCCTCTCCCTGAACGTCAGCAAAACAAAAGAGATGATTGTGGACTTCAGGAGGTCGGGGGTCAAGGACTACAGCCCCCTCAGCATCGACGGGGCACCGGTTGAGAGAGTGAACAGTTTCAAGTACCTCGGAGCACACATATCCGAGGACTTGACATGGACCACACACATTGACAGTGTTGTGAAGAAGGCACGACAACGCCTCTACTTCCTTAGGAGCCTAAGGAAGTTCAAAGTGAGTCAGAAGATCCTCAAGAACTTCTACTCATGCACAATAGAGAGCATCCTGACTGGCAATATCACCTCCTGGTTTGGGAATAGCACTGCACAAGACCGTAGCAGACTACAGAGAGTGGCCGTTCAGCCGAACGCACAATTGGAGGGGGGCTTCCCACTCTCCAAGACATTTACAACAAGCGCTGCATGGGTAAGGCTAAGAGAATAATCAAAGACCCCAGCCACCCAAACAACTGCCTCTTTGAACTGCTGCGGTCAGGCAAGCGATACCGGAGTCTCATGGCAAGCACAGAGAGACTCAGAAGGAGCTTCTACCCCCAGGCCATCAGGATGCTCAATGAACAATGAACAATAACAGACCATCAAATACACCCACAACACACATCCACACGCACACACTCACTTTAAATAAACAACACACTGTAGCACCCACTTTACCCACTTTTAGACACTAACACACTTTATATTTATTGGTATCAATCTCATGCACCTCATTGCACCACACCACCACAAGCTAAGCTATACCTCACCATTCTACTAGGGCTGACCCCTATTAGTCGAATAGTCGACTAATCGATCGAAAGGAGCCGTAGTCGACTGCCAAACTCTTAGTTGAATGCAAAAAAAATATATATATTTTTTAATAATTTTATTTATTATAAAAAAAATATATATCATTCTTTCCAAAAGAAAAGAGGCCTAGAAGCGTGGCTAACGCTAATGGCACGCATACCAGAGGCTAACTGCCTAAGAAAACAGGCACAGAGGCACTGAAAGAGGATTTCACCCATCTAATGAACACACTAGACTAGACAAATATCAAGATGTATCCATCAGTGGAACAATTGCATGTTTTTGCAGAGAACAAGAAGCCTTCAGTCGACTCCTTCAGACATTAAGCACCCCCACAGCCCAAATAGAATGATAAAAAAATAAAAAATAAAATGTCAAATTCAAACACATTTTTATTTTTTTTTATAGTCGACTATCGGCTAATTTCGGACAATCAAAGTCGACTATCCCAATCCTTAGTCGGGGACAGCCCTACTTTCTACACTGTACTGTATAGAAGCTGACTGTATAGACTGTACAGAAGTATAGACTGTACATCATTTATACTGTATATGTATATTGAACTTTTCTTGTTTTGTTTACACATGACTTTCTATTTTATACTTATATTATACTATTTTATACTATCTTGTTATTTTATCTAGCACACTCTCAGGAGCAAAACAGAAAGAAGCATTTCATGCAAAAGTATTCTGTATTTCTGTATGACAACTAATAAAGAAACTTGAACTTGAACTTCCCTGCTCAATGTCCTGCCCCTCCCTGAAGAATGCCCCAACTTTGTCTTCTTACATGTGACATCATCATCCTCACCTTCATCTTCAACATATCTGTCATCACCAGCATCTGCTGCCTGCTCCTCTTCATCACCAACATCTTCACAGCTGCCGTCATCATCATCATCATCATCATCATCATCATCATCATCATCATATATCAAGGTGAGCTGATTCTTGTCTCAGAGATGGAGGGTTTTAATCCATTTTACCTTAACCTTAGATATCTCGTTTTTAAAAGCCAACGATTGAGTCCCAAAAACTAGATTTTTTTTTTTTTATTATTTTTATTATTATTATTCTAAACACTCACACAGACCTTTGTGAGTCTTCCTGTGACCTCTGAGTAACTTATAATTGAAATGACGATCGAATCCCGATATGTGGCAGTATCGCCTACCTTTTGAACTGGGCTAGTTTAGTGTGGGGGAGAGTTTGCTCACTCACTGCTGGCCAGATTAGTCGCCGCCGGAGTTGAGAGCACTATTGGAGATTATGAAGAAGAAGACAAAACGATCACACTTATGGATGATAAGGTGCATTTTCACCAGACTATGTTGGATTCTAGTATTTTCAAACGGGCTGTTTTGATGTACGTTCCTGAATTTAACGTTACCCTGGCGCTGCTAATGGGCCACCTAATGTTATATTTATTGATCCTGTTCTGATTCAAGACACTTGGAGCAAGAGTGGAGTACCTGCTGACAAAGGTAACGTCTATTTTACCGAACCCCATCATAAAACATGCTTTTGTAATGATAGCAGCGTCGGAGAACGACCCCACCCCCTCCCTTGATGGCTTTGTGAAGAAACATAAATTGTCGTGTTTACCTTTGACCTGGAAATAATATAGGTTTCAGGCGAGCAACCCGCACGATTTGCGAATATATGTGCACAAAACACTCTATATCTCACGATCCAGAAAACCAGCCTGGATTATTCTGAAACGGGGCGATTTTTAGCATGGGATAGCGCACGAACGAAGGTATGTAGAAATAAATTGTTTTTCCCTGTTGGAGTATAAATAGTGCCTGTCAAATGAGCCATACTATTGTCTCCATAGCCAGGCACGTGCACACATAGAGCCCAAAGGGTGCTCGAGCACCTGCCCTTTTGTGCCTCATAAAAAAGTGCCCTTTTTATGCGTTTTAAATATTTTTTTACCATTGCGCATATATACTATAGACTAGGGCTGGGCGATTCTTGCTAAAATGTGTTCAATGTTCAATAAAATCATTTAAAAAGTAAAGTAAAAAGTAAAAAATTATAATAATAATAATAATAATTTTAATACAAATATTTTTTTTATAAAGAAGAAATCGTCATAACTTAGAAATGAGATTGCATAGGTCTATGAATCGAGATTGCGATTTTTTTTCGATGAATTGCCCAGCCCTACTATAGACTGGTGTATGGGCCAGTGATAAAAGTGTTTAAAGGATAAGTGAGCTCCTGCACTGATTATTATAGTTCAATATTCAATATTTGATCACCAAAACCCCCCAAAAACCGGGGTTGCGTGCTCGGTTTGCGTGCTCGGGGTTGCATGCTTTCACAGAGGACAAACTAGATTTTTTTTTTTTTATTATTTTTATTATTATTATTCTAAACACTCACACAGACCTTTGTGAGTCTTCCTGTGACCTCTGAGTAACTTATAATTGAAATGACGATCGAATCCCGATATGTGGCAGTATCGCCTACCTTTTGAACTGGGCTAGTTTAGTGTGGGGGAGAGTTTGCTCACTCACTGCTGGCCAGATTAGTCGCCGCCGGAGTTGAGAGCACTATTGGAGATTATGAAGAAGAAGACAAAACGATCACACTTATGGATGATAAGGTGCATTTTCACCAGACTATGTTGGATTCTAGTATTTTCAAACGGGCTGTTTTGATGTACGTTCCTGAATTTAACGTTACCCTGGCGCTGCTAATGGGCCACCTAATGTTATATTTATTGATCCTGTTCTGATTCAAGACACTTGGAGCAAGAGTGGAGTACCTGCTGACAAAGGTAACGTCTATTTTACCGAACCCCATCATAAAACATGCTTTTGTAATGATAGCAGCGTCGGAGAACGACCCCACCCCCTCCCTTGATGGCTTTGTGAAGAAACATAAATTGTCGTGTTTACCTTTGACCTGGAAATAATATAGGTTTCAGGCGAGCAACCCGCACGATTTGCGAATATATGTGCACAAAACACTCTATATCTCACGATCCAGAAAACCAGCCTGGATTATTCTGAAACGGGGCGATTTTTAGCATGGGATAGCGCACGAACGAAGGTATGTAGAAATAAATTGTTTTTCCCTGTTGGAGTATAAATAGTGCCTGTCAAATGAGCCATACTATTGTCTCCATAGCCAGGCACGTGCACACATAGAGCCCAAAGGGTGCTCGAGCACCTGCCCTTTTGTGCCTCATAAAAAAGTGCCCTTTTTATGCGTTTTAAATATTTTTTTACCATTGCGCATATATACTATAGACTAGGGCTGGGCGATTCTTGCTAAAATGTGTTCAATGTTCAATAAAATCATTTAAAAAGTAAAGTAAAAAGTAAAAAATTATAATAATAATAATAATAATTTTAATACAAATATTTTTTTTATAAAGAAGAAATCGTCATAACTTAGAAATGAGATTGCATAGGTCTATGAATCGAGATTGCGATTTTTTTTCGATGAATTGCCCAGCCCTACTATAGACTGGTGTATGGGCCAGTGATAAAAGTGTTTAAAGGATAAGTGAGCTCCTGCACTGATTATTATAGTTCAATATTCAATATTTGATCACCAAAACCCCCCAAAAACCGGGGTTGCGTGCTCGGTTTGCGTGCTCGGGGTTGCATGCTTTCACAGAGGACAAGAAACCTTCAGTCGACTTTTTCAGACATTAACTCATTCGGGGCCAAACCCGAGATAAGTCGGGTTAACTAGCCAGCGGTTGCGCGCCAGACCCGAGATTTCTCTGGTTTTGGTTGTTATTTCTTTTATTCGATATTTCCATTCATTATCCATCCAGGAAGCGTGAATACTTTCGGCAACCAACATGTCCTTCCACGTTGCTCTGATTGGCCAGCGTTGGCCAGCGCTCTCTTTCGTGAATACCAGCGCTCTACGCTCGTTCCCTACGCCGCGCAATGCGCATGAGGCTCCCCCAGGTTAATACACGACGCGATAATCCCCCTGGTTAATAATAATAAATGGGCATCACAGAACACGCCATATTAGCAACGCTGGTTAATAATAATAAGCGGGTATAGCATGATAATACCTAGCTGCATCAGTTAATACCTACCTGCATCAATATAAGCCGCGCTATATACTATATACTCCAACGCCTATATGTAGAACATGGTACAGTAAGTGGGGAGTGTAAACAGTGATTCAAACCCCCTCAATGTACAGTTTCTGACAGCTGGGCTGTGTTGTCACGCGAAATAACGTTATGAATAAAACGCGAAATAACATTATATAACGTTATGTTATATAACGTTACAATGTACAGTTTCTGACAGCTGGGCTGTGTTGTCACGCGAAATAACGTTATGAGTGAATCTGGTAGTTGTTTTGATAAATATGTATTCTACGGATTCGAACATAACATTACATTTCCGCGATTAGCCTCGCTTGGCGTGTGAGTGCCATCAAAAAGAAAATGCGCATGCACGCGTTACCGGCGTAGGGGGCAAACGAGCGTAGAGGGCTGGCCGATCGCTGGCCAATCAGAGCAACGCGGAAGGACATGTTGGTTGCCGAAAGTATTCACGCATCCAGGAAGCCTGGTGTTATCATTGGGAATTGGTCTGAGATCGCAAAAGTCCAATACCGCCGCCTGGTGGGTTGCGGCCAGTATTGCACATCCTTTGAAACTCTGTGTATTTGGGTGTGTGTCATTTATATAGGTCCCTTGCGGACTATTCCTTGTCGGGCATGACGAGCAGTTATAACGCATGGATTGATATGAATCAAACACTCCTGATCCATGTTCTTTGGTGGATTATGATAGCGACACGATCGACATCAATACTTGGAATGGCGATCAGATAATTGGAATATTCCTTTTGGGGTACATCCTAGTCAAGGTAAGGGCTATATGGTATCAATCTTGCGTTGATTGAATGAATGACATTTTTATTTAACAGATTGCAGAATGGGTACAATACAGTACGGCTCAATACACACAATTGTTAAGGGGATGCAGACCAGAGAAAGACGTTTGTCTTGTTTACATCAGGGTCCCCCATTTTCAATTTATAGTGACATTTATGACATACACAACATACATGACATCATGACATTTATGGCATAGAGACATACATGACATACTACAGGTATATAGTACTGTTACATTTGTGACATATACGATATGCAAATATACAGTACTGTTACCCATAGATCCTAACAGAGAATATATACATATGATGGGGAGGAGACTGTACATTAGGAGGGGGTGGGTGGGTGGGAGAGAAATATACATACGGTGGGGAGAGAATATATACATACGGTGGGGAGGAGACTGTACATTAGGAGGGGGTGGGTAGATGGTAGAGAAATATACATACGGTGGGGAGAGAATATATACATGCGGTGGGGAGGAGACTGTCTATTAGGAGGGGGTGGGGGTGGGGGGGTTTGGACATTTACGGTGGCCAGTTTCGAATTGCAGCCTCCCGTAGGTGCTCTTTAAGAGCGGTTTTGAATGTGGGTAGGGATTCACATTCCTTTACAGCTTTGGGTAGGGCGTTCCACATTGATGTGGCATAATTGCGAAACGTGTTTAGTCCCTTGTTTGAGCCGAATCTGTGTTTAACATGATTTGTTGAACTCCCTCTGGTGTTGTGGTCGTGGTATTCACTGACCTGGGAAGTATTTTGACATGTACACGGGTACCTTAGTCGTATAGTGTATCTTGTAGACCAGGCCCAATAATATTCAGATTCAATAATTCCTTCATTGCGATTGGTGTAATGTACTGTGTAACGTATTCCGTTGGTGAGGATCAAAGCATAAAAAAACGACCCCCCCCCCCTTTCATGCATTCATGATGAAACACAATACAGATAATATAGATTTGATTTCAAAATAGTAGCGTGTACAGGCGAGAAATGACAAAGTTTTTAGTGAATTGCACGTATTGCTGCATAGCGTCGTTTTCTGGGATTAGACAGGATTATTTTAAAACTATAGTCATATTCACCACAGTATAAAACGGGAATGTATGGATGAAAAAAATATAAAAATGTCTCATATTGAACGATAGATAGGTGATGTCAAATGGGCAATAGTATTATATCCATAGCTATAGCCTATAATATATAATATAGTTTTAGCCCTGCAAACACCGCCACATATTCCTATACTTAAAGCATTGGCCTTTCAACCACACAGTAAACAGCGCCCTCTGGCGCTGAATGAGTTAAGCACCCCCCACAGCCCAAATGGAATGATCCCCTAAAGAAATTTAAATAAATAAATAAAAAAAGAAAATTCCATTCAGGGGTGTAGTTGACATCGGCAAATTTCGGCCAATCAAACTCGACTACATAAATCCTTAGTCGGGGACAGGCCTACCATCTTCTCTACTGAACGCACAGTGAGGAAACTGGTATCTATCTTCTTGTCTCTCTCTGGAGAAGACAGTAAGCGAATTTCCCAAAATGTTGGCATGTTTATAGTTGATTAGTCAGTGATTCAAGTCATTGATGACTTTAAAGGACCATACCAGTCTAATTTTGACTTCTTGCTATTACCAGATATTCTCCCAGGTTTTTAACAAATGTTGTGTTGTGAGTGAACGGATTAATTAAATATATATCTTTGATTATTATTAACACTAGAGCTAAATGATTAATTTGATACATATATTTGATGGTGCTGTAAGTGGTATTTTCTTCTTTGTTAAAATAAGTGGTCTACAACAATTGAACTATTTAACACTTATTCTAACAAAAAATACTACTTACAGCAGCACATTTACAAGAGGACGATACAGATGTTCTTATTGAACAGACTATGTCATTAGTGGTGAGGCTGTATGAGAAGCAGGGGTTTGCTGTGGACTCATTTCCCCATAACAGTCAGTGGGACCATTTAATATTTACTGAAACCTTCCAGACTTAGATCAACTCTGTCGCCCAGGCCTCAGCAGCACCTCTGTGGCAAGTCCATATCTAGATGGATCAATAATTAAGAGCGATGCACTGCTCTGTTGTTCTATAAAGTAATTTAGAACTGAACTCAAAGTGTTAAGTGCATTGCTCTGTTGTACTATAAAGTCTTAAGAGCGATGCACTGCTCTGTTAGGCCACCTAGACTCATTACATCAACACTGATTATTGTATATGAGGGCCATTTTATTTGATTGCACTGCAGTACTGCATCATTTTACTGTCTATTCTATTTTACCAACAATTTTATTGCACTATACGGGTTGAATCAAACCGTAAACAAAGAGGCCTATTGGGATGTTAAATCCTAATGTGAAAAACTGTGATTTGCCTTACCTTGCTGGTATATATTCTTTTATGCTCGTTTTATATGTCTGTAACCAATGAATAATATGTTTTATATATAATAAAAAAAAATGCTCCATTAGCTCTAAGTGTATATCCTAGTTCTGGCAGTCATATCCTGCATGTGGATTATTTAGGAAGCTCCATTAGGCCTGTGTTAGAATATTTAGAGAGCGAGAGTTCCATTAGCACAATCTTTGATGCAGCTGACCTATGTTCCAGTCAGTTCAACACTTTAACTCAGGAATAGCTCTATAAGTGGTAGGGGTGGTGGTGGTGGTAGAGGTGATGGTGGTGGTGGTAGAGGTGGTGGTAGAGGTGGTAGAGGTGGTGGTGGTAGAGGTGGTGGTAGAGGTGGTAGAGGTGGTGGTGGAGATGATAGAGGTGGCGGTGGGAAGTTATTCTGCCTCAGGACAGTTTTTGTTACGACCCTGGCTCAAAGGCACGTAACCTATGTGCAAACCAACACCAAAACCCCGTGCTCTAACTCAAAATGCTACTATATCAAGGAACTATTAGTGTAAACCAAAGGACAAGGACTGGAAGAACGTGACAGCTCTTCCTCTAAGCACAGACACTGCATGTGTGTTACCAGGGCTGGTTTTAAAGCTCCCAGCAGGTAACCAATCAGCACTAATTAGCTAATTGGCAGCCCTCAACCTGCATGCACAGTGACACAGGAGTGATCAGGCTCCTGGTACATAACACCTCCCACACCAAACTGGTTGCCCCAGAGGCAACCACCACACAACAACCCATAACAAAAACAACAAAAACAACTGTGACCCATTAATTGTCAGGGCCACTACCACAACAGCGATAGCGGGTCGGCCCCTGTCGAACACGACCACCAACCGTGTTGTATGCTCCCTTTCAACAGGCCCCTCCACCGATACCGACCTGTCAAAAATAGACTGCAAACCAAAATCAATCTGAGAACTAATCTCACTGCGCTCAACAGAACAGAACACAGCAAAACAAAAACCATAGATCACTGATACCACCACCGCGCCCATATCCATCCCATCTGGCACTGGCAGTTCAGGATACTGCAAACCGTGAACATCCAGAGTAGGATGTACCGCCTCAGGTACAGCCCCACCGTCCCTGGAACATGGCAGTACGACAGTCACAAAAACGTCTGGAACACCATCTAAAATGGCGTCACCCAAAATAACATTGTCCTGATCAAAATCAAATTGGCTGCCACTCAACAGACCAGGTCACGAAGGCGGCTCCTGCTCCACAGGACACAGGTAACTAGGTTGACCATCACACCTAGTGCATGGCAGAGAATCAGTGTGGACATGTGGATCAATGTCAGAATCATCAACTGACATACTGGGACCATCCCTGCCCACAAGTGAAACATTAGGGACAATAGAGCTACTGTGGGAAGGCTGGCAGCCTAAGTCAGGCTTAGTAGCCTCTCCAACTAGAACAGTGTCACATGAAACAACAGCACCTCTCATAGCATCCTTCCCACACTCATCCTCCAATTCGTTCGTGGCCTCAGCCACCGTACAGGCTGGGAAGACCTTGAGACACTGCGCTGCCATATCATCTCCTGCCACATGCTTCTCCGGCACGCATGTCAACTCTGGTTTCACCACCGGGCCTAACACAAAGCCACAATCAAGAGAATCATTATGCAGAGGTACATCCACAGTGTGCTTTCCAAAATTCTCACCAGGTACACATTTTAATTCAACAAAGAATGTGTCACTAAGTGTAATGTCCCAAGTCAAAGTATCAACAACATCACTTTTGTCCTTTGACATTTCCCGTGCCACAGCACACACAGGGAACACTTCTGGATGTTTCTGTACCAGCTCATTAGGGACCTCAGAAACCACAGGAATGGGAGTTACAACCGGAGTAGCCAACACTTTGTCACCAGCCAAATCATTCCCTAGAATGAAGGACACCCCTTTATGGGAATGTGAGAACATACCCCCACAAGCCTGATACTAAGGGAGAATTGAGCGTGACCTCATGCAAAGGTGCATCCACAAATCCACCCCCAAAGCCCCGAACAGAGTTTTCTGAAAACGGCAAAACCCCCTCCAGAATGAGGGACTGAAAAGCACCGGTATCTCTCCAAATTGTTATAGCCTGTTTGGACTCTAGTGCATTAGTCAGGGAAACAAATCCATCCATCATAAACCTTGAGGAACCCTCGAGCTCTTTGTCCACACGTTTGATACTTCCCCCATCACCATCTAACGTTGGCATAGGCGTTCTGCATATGGTTTCTACCAGAGCCACGGTTCTGACATTTTTCTGCTCAAGCACCGGGCACCCAGCAACGATATGACCAGGTTCTTTACAGTAGAAACAGATAATCCCTTCTGGGAATGCACCAGCAGAACCACCCCGCCTAGGAGGTGAAGTTAACTGACCAGCAGACACAGGTTTTGGGAAACGGCCCCCCTGAACAGGACGCCTATCCCCGGACTCAACACGGTAGTCCTCCAAAAACACGGACTTGTGTGTCAACACAAACTCATCAGCGAAGACAGCGGCGTCGCCTATCTTCGATACCTTACGCTCATTTAGATGTGTGGAAACGGTATCAGGAACACATCTTTTAAATTCCTCTAGGAGAATCAACTGCCTAAGCTGCTCTCTTGACTCTGCCTTCCGAGAAGTGCACCACCTGTCAAACAGGTTCTCCTTCTCCCTTCCAAATTCAACATAAGACTGTCCCTCCGACCTGCGATAACCTCTAAAATGCTGACGATAGGCCTCGGGGACCAACTCATAAGCCCTCAATATGGAAGCTTTAACAAGCTCATAATCAGCGCTTTGTTCAAGGGACAGAGCAGTATAGGCTTCTTGTGCCCTACCAACTAAAACACATTGCAGCAGCAGTGTCCAGGCGGTATCAGGCCACTTCAATGTGGTTGCCACCCGTTCAAAAAGGGGAAAATATCTTTCCACGTCTTTCTCAAAAAATGGAGGCACCATCCTAATATTCCTGCCTACATCAAACCCGGAACGTGACTCTGAATGCAGAGCACCTGCCTGTAAGGCAGCATGCTTAAACTCAAGCTCCTTCTGCGCACGCTCGTGCACCAGCAACATTTGTCTCTCCTCCAGCAACATTTGTCTCTCCTTAAGCTCCCGCTCCTCTTTCCTCTCTTTAAGCTCACGCTCCTCTCTCCTCTCTCTCTCCTTAAGCTCACGCTCCTCTCTCCTCTCCTCACGCTCGTGCTCTAGCTGCCTTTCCCTAAACTCCAACTCCCTAATCCTCCACTCACCCTCTGCACCAGGTAATAGCGGAGACGCGTCAGACGGCTCCTCCACCCTCTCCTCAAGCACCTGCTCTCTAATGAGTAACACCCTTAAAGCACCCAAGGCAGTTGGCTTCAAACGTTTCTCACTTGCAGTAAGCTCTACCCCGTAGTGTACAGCAAGTTCCAGAAGTTGTTCTTTGGAAAACTTCCCCAACATATCATGAGACGGGTGATCAACAAAGTCCTTGATGGAAGCCATCGTTACTGTACCAGTCACCACAAGCTACTCACTTTACTTCACAGTCACGAAGAACCACTAACGAACCACGAATAACCACTAAAGAACCATGAAGAACCACTGAAGAACCACTGAAGAACGCTAATGCCAATAATAACAACCATAAAGGGACGCGGTGGAAATGTGTGCCCTACCGAGCGCACCTTTCTAATTTGCAAAAAAAAAAAAAAAAAAAAAACTGAAATAAATAGACGTGTCAGGTGCTAACCGGTATGCTAACCAAACACTCAAAACAACCAAACAAATACAACAAACAAATTCAAACAGGTGGCCCTTCTAACCTGATATGACTACTTATGCTTCTACATCTAAACTGCAGTCACAACCGGCCCACCACATGTCTACCCTAAGAAACACTAAATCAGGCCCTATCACACTACCTGTGCTTTCTGGCCCCCTAATCTACCTACCCTTAAGCTAATGCCCTGTAGACCTAACCATCTTCAACCACACCTGCTACCAGTCAAAGATCATACTTGACCATCCACCCGTCCAGTACATGATACGGTACCAGACAAGTAGATGGTGCCAATCCCTTCCCTGACTGCCCCAGGAGTATGTGGTGCACAGGAAGCTAACCAACAACCAGAAAATAATGTCCCTATCTACATGTGGTGCCCACTAAACTATATATTTTAACAGCATAAGTAGTCACATCACATTACAAACAAATAAGGCATACTCACCTGTTTGACGAAAACGGCTCAAGCCCCCACGTTACACAATATGTAACGAACACCACCCAAACCATAATACCATGACACCCCGTGTAACACAAAAAAAAACCACCAAACAAATTTCTAGGGGTAAAATATCCCGGACGAGCGCCCAACTGTTACGACCCTGGCTCAAAGGCACGCAGCCTATGTGCAAACCAACACCAAAACCCCGTGCTCTAACTCAAAATGCTACTATATCAAGGAACTATTAGTGTAAACCAAAGGACAAGGACTGGAAGAACGTGACAGCTCTTCCTCTAAGCACAGACACTGCATGTGTGTTACCAGGGCTGGTTTTAAAGCTCCCAGCAGGTAACCAATCAGCACTAATTAGCTAATTGGCAGCCATCAACCTGCATGCACAGTGACACAGGAGTGATCAGGCTCCTGGTACATAACAGTTTTACAGACTGCTGCAGTCAGAGCAGAACCTCTCACACCACCAGCTGCCTTTTCATCTACATTCCAATAATGTTCTTACTGTACATCTGCCGAATGTTTATGTTAAATACACCTCTCTTCTCCTCTCCTTCTCTTCTCTCCTCCCCCCTCTTCTCCTCTCTTGTCCTCTCCTTTCCTCTCCTCTCCACTTCTCTCCTCCACTCCCCTCTTCTCTCTTGTACTCTCCTTTCCGCTCCTCTCCTCTCCTCTCCTCTCCTCTTCTCTTCTCTTCTCTTCTCTTCTCTTCTCTTCTCTTCTCTTCTCTTCTCTTCTCTTCTCTTCTCTTCTCTTCTCTTCTCTTCTCTTCTCTTCTCTTCTCTTCTCTTCTCTTCTCCTCTCTTCTCTTCTCTTCTCTTCTCTTCTCTTCTCTCTCTCTCTCCACTCCCCTCTCCTCTCTTGTACTCTCCTTTCCGCTCCTCTCCTCTCCTCTTCTCTCCTCTCCTCTCCTCTTCTCTTCTCTTCTCTTCTCTTCTCTTCTCTTCTCTTCTCTTCTCTTCTCTTCTCTTCTCTTCTCTTCTCTTCTCTTCTCTTCTCTTCTCTTTTCTTTTCTTCTCTTCTCTCCTCTTCTCTCCTTTCCTCCTCTCTCCTTTCCTCTCATCTTCTCTTCTCTCCTCTCCTCCTCTCTCCTCTTCTCTCCTCTCTCATCTGCTACATTTTCTCCTCTTCTCTCCTCTCCTCTCTCATCTCCTTTCCTCTCTTCTCTCCTCTCCTCATCTCTCCTTTCCTCTCCTCTCCTCTCCTCCTCTCTCCTTTCCTCTCCGCCTCTCCTCCCCTCTCCTCTCCTCTCCTCTCCTCTCCTCTCCTCTCCTCTCCTCTCCTCTCCTCTCCTCTCCTCTCTCCTCCCCTCTCCTCCTCTCCTCCCTGCTCCTCCTCCTCTCTCCTCACATCTCCTCTCCTCTCCAGAGTATCCACCTGTCGTTCTTGCGTACTGTCCCTCCCTACTCCCACCAGGCTCAGGTTTGGTTTGACTTGATGAGAGAGTTCAGATGGAACCATATCATCCTGATAGTCAGCGACGACCACGAGGGGCGAGCGGCCCAGAAGAGACTGGAGACTCTGCTGGAGGAGAGAGAGACCAAGGTGAGACACACACCAAGTCACAACAGCACTGACGCAGTACAGACACTCTCCGTGTCTGTTGGTGTGTGTATGTGTGTCTCTTGGTGGGATTGTGTTTGTAAAAGTGTCAGTAAGTGTGTTTGCAGTGTGTTTTGTGTAGTTTGTGTGTGGAATGTTACATGGTGTGTAAAATAGTTTATGTGTGCAAGTATATGAGCTGTA